>NC_090266.1:1169335606-1169648791 GCF_040414725.1 Anabrus simplex
GGCTCTTTAACATCTTTATTTCTCGCTAGCTCAGCAGTTTAACTTGCGGGGAAGGTTCGAAACCTTCAATATGTAACCTACCTTTTTAAAATGCAAATCCCTTTTCAGTCTATGTAAATTCTACAAATCTCTTTAACTGTAAAGCGGGGATAGAGAGTGGTTTACCCTCTCGAGCTCCTCTTCATTTTGAATTTGAGGTGACTATGTTTTCGTGACCGTTTTTCTCTTCCTTCTTAATGTGTTAAATTTATCTTGTATACTAGTCACCTCCATAGATTGGGATTAGCCCGTGTAATCGGCCTAGCGCCACTTAGGTTTTAAAAGGTGTATTTAGGAGTGCAAGTTCACGCCTCCAGTCTTATCTGTACTTTGGGCCAGTAACTTAAACTGTTTTTTTTTTTTTTTTTTGTCATACGAAGGCCCTGTAGGTTGGGTACATGATACCCCTGTTTCTTTGTAAGTGTGCCTTGAGGGCAGTTAGAAGTAAAGTGTGTTGTGGCCTTTGATAGGCTTGTAAAATCGAGAGCGGGTCTGCTCTTTCTTGTATTTTGATGGGGGCCTATAGGAGGCTTAACATGGTAATTAGGAGCAAATGCTCCTTGGTATGATGGGGTTTTCTGACCCTTAGTTCAAATTTGTACCTTGGTAAAGTTGGGCTAATAGCTCAAGGATTGTAACTGTGGGGCTCGAAGCCCAAAAACTTGTAAAAAATCCCTGAACTGGTAAAATTATTCTTGTACCTGCATTTCATTGTTATTCCACCTAGTGGAAAATTGTTTTCTTGGTCTTGGACCGGATAGTTGGTTATTGTTTGACTCCCTGGTTTTGTTGAAGTCTAAAGTTCTTTGTTAAATTTTGTTAAGTTTTGATATTTTTGAAAATATAACCTTTATTGAAATTTTAAATTCATCCTTAAGACTTGTAGTTAGACCCATTCCAGCCCGCACCTTTTTTCACCTCTGCTGATCCACCAAAACTCCGTAATAACAACAACAACAACAATAATAATTGTACCGGGCGGTACACCTCCACGCCGCTAATTTAAAAATTGCGCCAGGTGAAACTCCTCTGCTGGAGGAAGTCTGAACTTTATCTACGCTGTTAATTCTTTACCTTCTCAGAAGATGTCACCACGTGGAAAATTTTGAGTTTTTGAACTGTGTCATTTTTGATGTGTTTTTGTTTCGCTTGAAGTAAGAAGTGTAAACTTTCTCTCCTAGAGGACACTACTGAAGATCAACAATAGTGCACCCTAGTGCGGAGTCAAAGAACTATTTTGTTGGAGAAATTTTTATTTCAAATGTTTGTTTCTTGTTAAATTTCCTTCTGTTATTGTTTAAGTTGGCTGTATACCCCTCTTTTTCCCCTTGTTTTAGGTTTATCCAATCCCGAATTTCTTTTAGTAATTTCCGACCAATCCGATGTATTTTCCCCCAACTTGGATATGTTTCTGTACCCTAGCCAATAAAATTATTGTGGGCGGGTGTTTTCATTCCCCTAACGCCTAGAACCTTCCGCGAGAGGATATAAACTGCTGATCTTTGGGTCTCTGCGCCACTTCTGATCCATCTTTCTGTGTGTAAAGTACATAGCAGGGGGCGGGAAGCGCCTCTTTCTTCGGCTGCGGTCAACAACAAGGTAATGGCCGATTTATAACTTCTTTCTTTGCTAGCTCAGCAGTTTAACTTTCGGGGCGGGTTCTAAGCGTTCAACCATGTAACCTTTTCCTAAAATGTAACTACTCTTTTCATATATTCTCTTTTAAAGCTTCATACTGGGATAGAGAGTGCTAACCCTCTCGAACTCCCACTCATATTGTTGTGAGGTGAACTTAGTTTTCTCAACCTATTCTTCGTTAACGTAAAACAAATTGTTCTCTTCTTAAGTCACCTCTTTAGTATGGGATTAGCCCTTGTATTAACGGCCTAGGGCCAAGTAGGTCTTAAGCAAAGTGTATTAGGAGTGCAAGTTCGCCTCCTCTCAAATTGTATTTTAGAGGTCATGCATTAACCTTCTTGTCATTTAACAGACCTCAGTAGGTTGGGTATTTTACCCCTGTGTATATGTCCTTGGAGGACAGCTTAAAGGTGGAGTTCGGAGTGGCCTATGATAGGCTTGTATTTTAGGGGGAAGTTGCCCTTTCTTGAAAATTGTGTTTCTGCCTCAAGGAGGCTTTTGGGTGTAATTGGAAGCAAATGTTTCTGGCATGTTTGGGGGTTTTCGGCCCCTTTGTTGTATGGTGTTCATTGTAAGGTTGGGCTTATTGCTCAAGAATTATGTTTCTGACTTTTGAAGCCCCAAATGGGGTACCTATGTAAATGCATTTTTCAATCGTGTTTCGGCTACTAAGTACCTGTTCTATTTGTTGTTACCTAATTTTGAAAAGAAAATATAACCTTGTTAAATTTTAAAATTAATTTCACTTTAGTAGCTTGAGACCTATTCACCACCCAGCACCTTCTTTCATGCATAACTACCACAAAAACACGGTAACAAGTGGTAGCAGAGCGTGGATGAATGGGTCTCAATTTAGCCCCTTTTGACGGCTACACATTGTTTTGATCCGAACTCTAACCATTTTCTCAGTTGCTGGAATTTTTGACTTTTTCAAAATTGTTCTGTCATCATGCCAGGCCCTCGCGATGTTCTCCATCTTAATTATTTGCGCAAAGAGGAGTTGATCTATGAATTAACTATCAGAAATGTGCAATCTGGAGGCACGGTTGCAGTAGACACTAACAAGCTTAGAGAGTCCCTAGATTTGCCCATTTCCATCCCCAATTTGGGAGAGAAAGAAATTGACGACTCTCTTTCCACGATCACGGAGAATATTACTGGGCTAGCTTCTGTAGTTAGTTTTTTTGATGAAAATGATCCTTCTCCCAATCAAATTAAGCGTGTGCAAGCTAGGCTATATCACTTTTCAAATAGAGTTAACGATCTGTTGTCTCTAAAGTTGAATGACGTTCAGAAGAAGGAAGCTAGTACGCTGCTTGAAAATATGTCTGAATTATCTAGCAAGGTCACTCAATTGTTAACTGGGGAAGTTCCTCCCAAATCTGATCAACCCACCATAGTGAATGTAGGTAGCGAGGAAGCACCTCCTAAGGGAGAAGTAAATAGGAAAACCATTGCTGCCCAAACTATCTCTGCCCCATTGGACAACGAGCCTGAACGCCGTGCATCGTTGAGTAACATCCGTTCTGAATTAACTTCCTTGCCATTGAAACCTTTACCTACTATGTCACCCGGGTTTAGCAGCTTGCCTCATCCATTGGCTATGTTGCTCAGAGGTATCTCTAAGTTTTCGGTTAATACCACCAGTGAAGTAATTTCATTTTTAAGATTTCTGGTTGAATTTCAGGATCATGCCCTTGTGTTTTCTCTTTCTCCATGTCAAATTTTGCAAATTATCTATCCGTATGCTATTGGTATTCTCTCTGATAAAATCGTAAGAGCCATTGCCGAGCAATCATCTATTGAGGATTTCCATGCCCATTTGCTAGCTAACTTCATCCCGGCTAGGATCAGGTCCTCCCTTATTCAGAAGTACTATTACCGTGTACAGCGCTTGGATGAAAACTTGGCAGACTTCATCCAAGATATTAAGTATTATACTAGGGTGTTTGCCCTTCATTTTCCTGAAGATCAGATTGTACAGGCTATTGTGGAAGGCATTTCACCATCTTATAGGTCATACTTGTGTTTCGCGGCGTGCCCGCAAACTTTCTCTGAACTTGAAGCGTTGGCCGTCTCAGCGGAAGGAGTTAGATACGCCGATTCTTTGCGTGTAGCGAAAGAACCCCCGCCTTCCTTTAGTAACACTCGGCCTCCACCTCGCCGACCAGTCACACCCCGTAAATGTTATGCTTGCGGGTCACCTGACCATCTTCGCAATAAATGTCCATTGGTCAAAACTAGTAGGGCAAATAATGGAGCTGGTTCAGCACAAGGCTGTTTTAAATGTGGGGCTTTCTCACATATCGCCAAGAATTGCCCAAACTCGAATAGCACCCCCTCCTGCTCAAATTCTGGTGCAAATTCTACCTATGCCAATAATAAAAAGTGACTAGTGGCTTCGGCTGAGTCAACTAATCCATCTTCCCGAGACTCAGCCCCTGGTAAACAGGTTGTAAATTTAGAGAACGAGCAATTTTCAAATATATCTTTTGAAGGTCCCAAAGAGTGTCTTAGGATTGCGGCGGATTCCCCCGCGCCGGTTCCTTTTCTTAACATTGAGTTAAATAACGAGCCTATTACAGCTCTCTTAGACTCAGGCAGTGTTTGTTCGATTATTTCGGCTGAATGGTATTCTAAATTGAAATCTGTTTGTAAACTACCTGACTATGCCTCATCTCCTGTGCAATATGTTTCGGCTAATTCATCCCCATTAGAAATTCTAGGTTCCTTATTGGTCAAAATTCGTATTTTTAAATTCACTTGGAGAGTTAAATTGTTTGTGGCCAAGCTCTTGCCTTGCCCCATTATATTGGGAGCGGACTTTATTTCTCACACTGGTCTTGTGCTCGATCTTCAGAGTAGGTCTTGCACTTTCAAATTTGCCTCTAATTGTAGCATTCCTCTATTAAAGTGTAAATCTGCATCATGTTCTTCTATTTCGCCTACCCAGGATGAGATGTTGTTAGACCTTAGACATCTACCTGAGGAGCAGGCTGATAGTATTCGCAAATTGTGTCAGTCGTTTCCCGAGGTGTTCTCTGATACTCTTGGTGTTACTGACCTGATCGAATACAAAATTGAGGTCACGGATTCGATTCCTGTTCGTTTTCCACCGTATAGGCTATCTCCACCTAAAATGAAGGCTCTGAAAGAAATTATCGATCAGATGTTGAAGGATGGTATTATTAGGCCCTCTAAGTCGGCGTATTCTTCGCCCATTTTTCTAGTTCCGAAACCCCAAGGAGGCTTCAGGCCTGTCATTGATTATAGGGCTCTCAATCGGAAGGTGGTGTTGCAATCTGTGCCCCTTCCTGACCTTCATTCTTGTTTTTCATGGTTTCGTAAGGCCAAGTTCTTTACTATCTTGGACTTAAATCAGGCCTACAATCAAATTCCCCTTGCCGAAGAGTCTAAACACCTTACAGCGTTTGCCACGGACTGGAATTTATATGAATACAACCGCGTGCCTTTCGGGCTCCCCACCGGAGCAGCTGTACTCACTAGGCTACTAGATAGGGTCTTCTCCGACATCAAATTTGAGTACTTATATCACTACTTGGATGATGTCGTCGTATTTTCAGAGACTTTTGAAGAACATCTAGATCATCTGCGAGAAGTTCTCGATCGCCTTCGTAAGGCTGGGTTAACTGTTAAGTTGTCCAAGGTTGCCTTTGCTAAGCCCTCTATGTCCTTCCTAGGGCATATTGTGTCACCTGATGGTGTAGCAGTCGATCATTCTAGAACCCAGGCCATCCGTGATTTCAAACCTCCCAAGGACATTAAAGGTATCGCCAGGTTCATTGGTATGGTGAATTTCTTCAGGAAGTTTATTCCTAACTTCGCTAATAGAGCGGCGCCCTTAAACCTTCTTCGTAGGAAAGGCATCAAATTCGAGTGGGGACCTTCTCAACAAGCCGCTTTTGAAGACCTTAAATTAGCACCTTGTAATGCCCCTGTACTTGCTATGCCTGATTTCTCGAAGAAATTCATCGTCCAAACCGACGCGTCGTCGTCAGCGGTAGCTGCAGTCCTTCTTCAAGAGACTGAACTAGGGAGGCGCCCCATCGCCTATGCGTCTAGGACATTGTCGGCTCAAGAAGCCAAGTATTCCATCTATGAGCTCGAAGGTTTGGCAGTCTTATTCGCCTTAGAGAAGTTCCGTCTCTATCTGGAACATGTCAAATTCGACCTGGAGACAGATAATCAAGCCCTAAGCTGGGTCTTAGGTAGGCCGCGTCGTACTGATCGTATAGCCCGTTGGGCCATCCATATTTCTGCCTTCCAATTTGATGTCAGGCATATCAGAGGTACCGAAAATGTTGTTGCTGATGGACTCAGCCGTATGTTTTCTAACGACGTCGAGACCCAGGAACCGGTCGACAGTTCATCACCTCCCGAGTCCATACTATCTGGTGTTAATGCCATCTTAACAGATGCTCCCATGCTTTTTAGGGATATTGAGAAATACCAACGTGAAGATCCGACGTTGGCTCCGATAATGGAAACCCTTTCTTCTGGGGAACATGTCGTCCCTTATGTTCTGAGGAATGGTGTTCTATGTTGCACTTCGAGGCATGATAAGATGATGAAGGTTGTTGTTCCAGCGGTTCTTGTACCTATGATCTTCAAGTATTATCATGAGACCCCATTAGGAGGGCATCTTGGTATCTTTAAAACTCGTGAAAAGATTCGTGAAATGTTCATCTGGAAAGGTATGGACGGTGAAATCCGTGAACTAGTAAAGGCTTGTAAATCCTGTTTGATTAGTAAACCAACCATGTCCACCAAGGTAGGCCTCTTGTCTTCGCATCAAGCATCGCGCCCCATGGAACGCCTGTATATTGATTATGTAGGACCCTTCCCCCAGTCGAAGGGAAATGCCAACAAATTCATCTTTGTATGTGTAGATGGTTTTACCAGATTTTCCTGGTTATTTCCGACTAAGCTGGCTACCGCTCAGTCCACCATTACTTGCCTAAATTCTATTTTTGCTTCTTTTGGTCCGTGCCAATATATTGTATCTGATAATGCTAAGGCTTTTACATCTAATTTATTTCGTAAATTCTGTTTTGACTTATCCATCTCTCATGTAACTACTTCTGCTTATTACCCTCAACCATCTCTGGCTGAACGGGTTAATCGTAATCTCAGGTCCGCACTGATTGCCTATCATCATGATGATCATTCCAGGTGGGACACGTCCCTGCATTGGTTAGCTTTTGCTTTGAATTCAGCGGTTCATGAATCACATAAATTCACTCCAGCTTCTTTGATGTTCAAGTTTGTTCCCAACTCGCCGCTCTCTAACCTCTGGTCTCTGAGTGACATTCTACCCGAGACAATAGATCCGGATAATATTAAAGATCTTTGGAAGAAGGCTAAAGCCAATCTTAAAGTGTCTCACGAAAAGGTCAGGGAAAGGTATGATCGTGGACGGAGACCCACCACTTTGAATATAGGTGACCAGGTAATGGTCAAGAATTTTGTTCCCGCGGGCAAGCTTGCCCCCAGATTTCATGGGCCATGCATCATTCTCGATTTTCTTACGCCAGTTACGTTGTTAGTAAGCAATCCAGCCACCGAGAGGATATTTAGGGTTCACCTGTCACAGGTGAAACCAGTGTAAATTTTGTGTCAACTTGCTTCATATAATTTGAAAGGAATATGAAGGTTATATTTTTTTTTGAGTTCAACTTTTAAGGATTTCTGCCCCTTCTATAATATTTTGTCTTATATGTAAGCCTCTTGTAAAACCTTCCCCGATCCGTTAAACTGCCATTCTGTCCTTGCCTCGGCCATTACCACGCTCCCGTCTCCTGCTTCAATACACACTGTGGCTTGATTTGAGTAAATGCCATGGATATCTGCACGCCGCTGACCCCTCAACCTCCTCACCAAGCCTGTGCCCTTAAAAAAAAAGATGATGGTCCAACACAATTCTGCCGCCAAGCTTTAATGTTTCAGTGCCCCCGCAGCCGCGCGGCGCCGTGCAGCAACTGGAGCAGAGGACGGGCCCTCTCGGCCCCAGCGAGGACGACGTGTGCACGGCGAGCCGGAGCTCTCCTCCCGGCCAAGGCTGATGTGCGGCGCACGACCTGCTACTTGCCCGCAGCCTGTATATGTTCACCGCGGGCGCGGCGTGCTTCAACACCTCTGCTCCCCTCATAGTGCGGGCGAGCGGTATCTCAGGGTACTTGAGGGGTCCGAGCGGCCTCCTTTGGACGCAAGCCGCAACGGCCGGTCTGGCCATCCCACTTCATCACCATCTACTACATGAACAGTTACTATAAGTAATGACTACACTTGGGAATTCAACTGCAATATTTGGTGGACTTTGAAATTTTTTTTTCCTTCACTTTCAAGTATAAAAAGTTATCTTCAGAAATTCAACTTCTACAAATATAAAGACTTTACTTCATCTGCAACAACAAAATTTTGAAACTGAATCAAACCAAATTAAGAAATCTTATAAATGCTTCTGCAATCAATCTTCATACCCACAGCATAACTTGGACCTTGTTTCAAACAGATTTCATGTGTCACCCCTGGAGGAACTTTTGGGGGGGGGGGGGAGGGTCTGTACCGGGCGGTACACCTCCACGCCGCTAATTTAAAAATTGCGCCAGGTGAAACTCCTCTGCTGGAGGAAGTCTGAACTTTATCTACGCTGTTAATTCTTTACCTTCTCAGAAGATGTCACCACGTGGAAAATTTTGAGTTTTTGAACTGTGTCATTTTTGATGTGTTTTTGTTTCGCTTGAAGTAAGAAGTGTAAACTTTCTCTCCTAGAGGACACTACTGAAGATCAACAATAGTGCACCCTAGTGCGGAGTCAAAGAACTATTTTGTTGGAGAAATTTTTATTTCAAATGTTTGTTTCTTGTTAAATTTCCTTCTGTTATTGTTTAAGTTGGCTGTATACACCTCTTTTTCCCCTTGTTTTAGGTTTATCCAATCCCGAATTTCTTTTAGTAATTTCCGACCAATCCGATGTATTTTCCCCCAACTTGGATATGTTTCTGTACCCTAGCCAATAAAATTATTGTAGGCGGGTGTTTTCATTCCCCTAACGCCTAGAACCTTCCGCGAGAGGATATAAACTGCTGATTTTTGGGTCTCTGCGCCACTTCTGATCCATCTTTCTGTGTGTAAAGTACATAGCAGGGGGCGGGAAGCGCCTCTTTCTTCGGCTGCGGTCAACAACAAGGTAATGGCCGATTTATAACTTCTTTCTTTGCTAGCTCAGCAGTTTAACTTTCGGGGCGGGTTCTAAGCGTTCAACCATGTAACCTTTTCCTAAAATGTAACTACTCTTTTCATATATTCTCTTTTAAAGCTTCATACTGGGATAGAGAGTGCTAACCCTCTCGAACTCCCACTCATATTGTTGTGAGGTGAACTTAGTTTTCTCAACCTATTCTTCGTTAACGTAAAACAAATTGTTCTCTTCTTAAGTCACCTCTTTAGTATGGGATTAGCCCTTGTATTAACGGCCTAGGGCCAAGTAGGTCTTAAGCAAAGTGTATTGGGAGTGCAAGTTCGCCTCCTCTCAAATTGTATTTTAGAGGTCATGCATTAACCTTCTTGTCATTTAACAGACCTCAGTAGGTTGGGTATTTTACCCCTGTGTATATGTCCTTGGAGGACAGCTTAAAGGTGGAGTTCGGAGTGGCCTATGATAGGCTTGTATTTTAGGGGGAAGTTGCCCTTTCTTGAAAATTGTGTTTCTGCCTCAAGGAGGCTTTTGGGTGTAATTGGAAGCAAATGTTTCTGGCATGTTTGGGGGTTTTCGGCCCCTTTGTTGTATGGTGTTCATTGTAAGGTTGGGCTTATTGCTCAAGAATTATGTTTCTGACTTTTGAAGCCCCAAATGGGGTACCTATGTAAATGTATTTTTCAATCGTGTTTCGGCTACTAAGTACCTGTTCTATTTGTTGTTACATAATTTTGAAAAGAAAATATAACCTTGTTAAATTTTAAAATTAATTTCACTTTAGTAGCTTGAGACCTATTCACCACCCAGCACCTTCTTTCATGCATAACTACCACAAAAACACGGTAACAATAATAATAATAATAATAATAATAATAATAATAATAATAATAATAATAATAATAATAATATTACCGGGCGGTACACCTCCACACCGCTAGTTCAAATATTGCGCCAATTGAAACTCCTCTACTGGAGAAAGCCTGAACTTCTAAGAACTGTATTAACTCAACAGTTTCTCCGAAGATGGCTCTGTGTGAATTTTGATGTGTTTTTGTTTGTAATTGATCAAGAAGTGTGGACGTTCTCTACCAGAAGTCTCTACTAAAAACTATGACAACGCGCTCTGGTGTAATGGAGTGTACTCTCCTGAAGAAATATTGTATTCCTAAGTTTTGTCTTTACTAAATTTTGTTCTTTTATATTTGGGTTGGCAATATTAATCTTCTGTCCGCCAGGTTTGAACTCAGCCAATCCCGAATTTCTGTAATTAATTTTTGACCAATAGTGTCTTTCTTCTTCGATGTTGATGTGTAACTTTTAGCGACCCAATAAAATTGAGGGGGTGTGTCTACTCATTCCTGAAAGGTCTCGAATTTTCCACGAGGGTATAATAACTGCTGATTTTCTTGTCTGCTGGCCACTAGTATAACATCTACTCTGTGTGTGTGAATAAGTAGCAGGGGGCGGGAAGCGCCTCGTTCTTCGGGCAGCGACTCTTCTACAAGGTAATGGCCTTTTAACTTCTTTATTTGTTTTTGCTAGCTCAGGAGTTTAACTCTCGGAGAAGGTTCGAAACCTTTAATATGTAATCCATCTCCTTAAAATGTAAATCCCTTTTTCTGTCTATGTAAAACCTACTATATCTTGAACTGTAATTCGGGGATATAGAGTGCTTTACCCTCTCGAGTTCCCCTTCATTTTGAAAACTGAGGTGACTACGCTTTTCTAACCGTTTTTACTCTTCCTTAAAGTGTTTAAATCTTTCAGACGAGTCACCTCCTTAGCTTGGGACTAGCCCCTGTGTATAGGCCTAGAGCCACCTAGGTTTTAATATGTAGTGTTAGGAGTGCAAATTTACGCCTCCATCCCCTTTGCTTTGGGCCAGTAACTTAACCTGATGTTTTGTTTTGTTTACGTGAAGGCCCGGTAGGTTGGGTATTGAATACCCCTGTTTCTTTGTATGCCTTGATGGCAGTTTGGATAAGAGTCTGTTATTGTCCTTATGGGCTTGAAAGATCGAGAGCGGGTCAGCTCTTTATGGTGTTGTAGTAAAGGTGCCTTAGAGAGGCTTGAGGTTAATAGTTGGGAGCAAGAGCTCCTTGTATAAAGGGGTTTTCTGCCCCTAGGATCTGATCTGTAACCTGGCAAGGTTGAGCTTGCAGCTCGTGGAATGTAAAACGGGGCTCGAAGCCCAAATCTTATTACGAACTGTAATTTGTAATTGCTTTATTTGTTGATCTGCTACTTGGTACCTGTTTATACTCTGTTATTTGTTGAGTTTGAAAAGAAAATATAACCTTTGTTAAAGTTTTAAATTAACTTTAATTTTGTAGTTGAGACCTATTCCAGGCCGCACCTTCTATGAATTAACGATTAGAAATGTTCAATCTGGAGGCACGGTTGCTATAGACACCCATAAGCTAAATGATTCCCTTGATTTGCCTATTACCATCCCGGCTTTGGGAGAAAAAAGAGATCGATGACGCTCTCTCCACGATCACTGATAATGCTACTGAGCTAGCATCGGTAGTTAGTTTTTTTGAAGGGGGTGATCCATCACCTAATCAACTTAAACGTGTACAAGCTAGATTGTACCATTTTTCCAATAGGGTTAGTGATCTGTTGTCTCATAAATTGTACGATACTCAAGGGAAGGAGGCTAGTGCCCTCCTCGAAAACCTTTCCGATTTGTCCAGTAAGGTTAGCCTATTGTTAACTGGGGCAGTACCTCCCAAAACGGATCAACCCGCTACGGTAAACGTTGTTAGCGAGGAAGAGTCTTCTAAAGGAGAAGCAAATAGGAAAGCTGTAGGAGCTCAACAAACCTCTGCCCCATTAGACAACGAATCTGAGCGTCGTACCTCGCTGAATATTGCACCTTCTGAATCAGCTTCTCCGCCACTTAGGCCTCTACCTACTATGTCGCCTGGCTTCAGCAGTTTGCCCCATGCGTTAGCAATGTTGCTCAAGGGTATTTCTAAGTTTTCTGTTAATTCCACCACTGATGTTATTGCCTTTCTAAGATTTTTCGTTGAGTTTCAGGATCATGCTCTTGTTTTTTCTCTTTCGCCGTGTCAAATTCTGCAAATTATTTATCCCTATTCCGTTGGTGTTCTCTCAGACAAGATAGTTAGGGCAATTGCAGAACAATCATCCATAGAAGACTTCCATGCCCATCTGTTAGCAAATTTTATTCCGGCCCGAGCTAGGTCTTCACTAATTCAAAAGTACTACTACCGAGTACAGCGTCTGGATGAGAACCTTGCCGACTTTATCCAAGATTTTAAGTTCTACACTAGGGTATTTGCTCTACATTTCCCTGAAAACCAAATTGTCCAAGCTATAGTGGAAGGAATTTCTCCATCATACCGATCATACTTGTGTTTTGCGTCGCGTCCGCAAACTTTTGCCGAGTTAGAGGCTATGGCTGTCTCAGCCGAAGGAGTTCGATATGCCGACACACTACGTGTGGCGAGGGAGCACCCTCCTTCTTTTAGTAATCCTCGGCCTCCACCTCGCCGACCAGTTACTGCCCGTAAATATTACGCTTGCGGGTCGCCTGACCATCTTCGGAACAAGTGCCCCTTGATTAAACCCAATGGGACCAGGAATGGAGCAGGGTCATCCCAAGGCTGCTTTAAATGCGGCGCTTTTTCCCATATTGCCAAGAACTGCCCTAATGCTAACAGCACCCCCTCCTGCTCAACTTCGGGTGCAACTTCCCCAACAACCATAAGTGACTAGTGGCTTTGGCTGAGTCGACTAATCTTCTTTGCGAGGCTCAGCCCAAGTAAAACTGCCGAAAGCTCAGGGAAATTTTGTTCCTCTAATTCATCTTTTGAAGGTCCTAAATAATGTCTTAGGATCGCGGCGGATACCCCCGCACCTGTTCCATTTCTCAAAATTGAATTGAATAATGAGCCCGTAAATGCTCTTTTAGATTCAGGCAGCGTTTGTTCCATTATTTCGGCTGAATGGTACTCCAAATTGAAAACTGTTTGTAAACTTCCTGACTTTTGTTCGTCTTCGGTTCAATATGTTTCAGCTAACTCATCTCCATTAGAAATTTTAGGTTCTCTGTATGCTAAAATACGCATTGTGAAATTTACTTGGAAATTTAAACTGTTCGTGGCCAAGCACTTGTCTTGCCCCATTATATTGGGAGCTGATTTCATGTCTCACAACGGTCTAGTGCTCGACCTTCAGAGTAAGTCGTGCACTTTCAAATTTGATAGTAATTCCAAAATCCCTTTGTTAAAATGTAGTTCTGTGTCATGTTCATCTATTTAGCCTACCCAGGATGAGATGTTGTTAGACCTTAGACATCTACCTGAGGAGCAGGCAGAGAGTATTCGTAAGTTGTGTCAGTCGTTTCCAGAGGTTTTCTCGGATACTCTTGGTGTTACTGACCTTATTGAATACAAGATTGAGGTGACGGATTCGATCCAGGTTAGATTTCCGCCTTATAGGCTATCTCCGCCTAAAATGAAGGCCCTGAAGGAGATCATTGATCAGATGCTGAAGTATGGTATTATTCAGCCCTCTAAATCGGCATATTCTTCGCCTATGTTTCTAGTCCCGAAACCCCAAGGTGGCTTCAGGCCTGTGATTGATTATAGGGCTCTCAATCGGAAGGTGGTATTACAATCTGTGCCCCTTCCAGACCTTCACTCTTGTTTCTCATGGTTTCGTAAGGCTAAATTCTTCACCATCTTAGACCTTAATCAGGCTTATAACCAGATTCCTCTGGCTGAAGAATCTAAACATCTTACAGCGTTTGCCACGGATTGGAATTTGTACGAATACAACCGCGTGCCTTTCGGGCTCCCCACGGGGGCAGCCGTGCTTACGAGACTGCTAGACAGGGTTTTCTCCGACATCAAATTTGAATACTTGTATCATTATCTTGATGATGTCGTCGTGTTTTCTGAGACCTTTGAAGAACATCTTGATCATCTGAAAGAGGTCCTAAGTTGCCTTCGTAAGGCAGGGTTAAAGGTGAAGTTGTCCAAGGTTGCATTTGCTAAGCCCTCTATGTCTATTCTAGGGCATATTATGTCGCCCGATGGTGTCGCACTCGATCATTCTAGAACACAGGCCATCCGGGATTTCAAACCTCCCAAGGACATCAAAGGTATTGCCAGGTTCATTGGTATGGTGAATTTCTTCAGGAAATTTATTCCAAATTTCGCCAATAGAGCGGCGCCCTTGAACTTACTTCGTAGGAAAGGCGTCAAATTTGAGTGGGGACCTTCTCAACAAGCCGCTTTTGAAGATCTCAAATTAGCTCTGTGTAATGCCCCTGTTCTTGCCATGCCTGATTTCTCTAAGAAATTCATCGTCCAAACCGACGCGTCGTCGTCGGCGGTAGCTGCAGTCCTTCTTCAAGAGACTGAACTAGGGCGGCGACCCATTGCTTATGCCTCTAGGACATTATCGGCACAAGAATCCAAGTATTCCATCTACGAACTTGAAGGTATAGAAGTTTTGTTTGCTCTAGAAAAGTTCCGCCTCTATCTGGAACATGTCAAGTTCGACTTGGAGACAGATAACCAAGCCTTAAGTTGGGTCTTAGGTAGACCGCGTCGTACTGGTCGTATAGAGGTCCTGAAAATGTGGTTGCTGACGGACTAAGCCGTATGTTTTCTAGTGATGTAGAGACCCCTGAACAGGTTGATAGTTCTTCACCTTCCGAGTCCATACTACCTGAGGTTAATGCTATTCTAACTGATGCTCCCATGTTGTTTAGGGATCTTGAGAAATATCAACGTGAAGATCCGACGCTGGCCCCTATCATGGAAACCCTTTCTTCTGGGGAACATGTCGTCCCTTATGTATTGAGGAATGGTGTTTTATGTTGCCCGTCGGGGCATGATAAAATGATGAAAGTAGTGGTTCCAGCCGTTCTCGTGCCCATGATCTTCAAGTACTATCATGAGACCCCATTAGGGGGGCATTTAGGCATCTTTAAAACTAGAGAATAGATCAGAGAAATGTTCATTTGGAAGGGTATGGACGGAGAAATCCGCGAATTGGTAAAAGCTTGTAAAACTTGTTGGCTTTGTAAACCCACCATATCCACTAAGCAAGGGCTTTTGTCTTCTCATCAAGCGTCGCGCCCCATGGAACGACTCTATATCGACTACTTCGGACCCTTCCCCCAGTCAAAGGGGAATGCAAATAAATTCATCCTTGTGTGTGTAGATGGTTTTACAAGATTTTTTTGCTTATTTCCTACTAAGCTGGCTACTGCTCAGTCCACCATTTCATGTTTAAATTCCATCTTCGCTTCTTTTGGTCCGTGTCAATATATTGTGTCCGATAATGCTAAAGCTTTCACATCCAATCTCTTTCGTAAATTCTGTTTTGATCTGTCCATCTCTCATGTGACTACTTCTGCTTACTATCCTCAACCATCTCTTGCTGAACGGGTCAATCGTAATCTGAGGTCGGCTCTTATTGCCTATCATCACGACGATCACTCCAGATGGGATACATCCTTGCATTGGTTAGCTTTTGCTTTGAATTCGGCGGTTCATGAATCCCATAAACTTACTCCAGCTTCTTTGATGTTTAAGTTTGTTCCCAACACGCCGCTCTAACCTTTGGTCTCTTAATGATATTCTACCTGAGACAATAGATCCAGATAATATTAGAGATCTTTGGAAGGAGGCCAAGGCCAATCCTAAAGTGTCTCAAGAAAAGGTTAGTTAAAGATATGATTGTGGACGGAGGCCCACCAATTTAAAGGTAGGAGACCAAGTTATGGTCAAGAATTTTGTTCCCGCGGGCAAGCTTGCCCCCAGATTTCATGGGCCGTGCACCGTCTTGGATATTTTAACGCCGGTAAAATTGTTAGTGAGCAATCCAGCCACCGAGAGAATCTTTAGGGTTCACCTGTCCCAGGTGAAACCTGTGTAAATTACTTGCTCATTGGATCTTTAAAATCTTGTAAGAACCCCAAAAGGTTATATTTTTCTCTAAATCCTAGGCCTTCTGCTCCTTATTGTTTTACATTTCGTTTTTTTATCTGCTCTGTATAAATTTCGTGAAACCTTCCCTGAGGTTACTCTGCTGTCCTCTCCGTAACGCCATTACCAAGCTCCCGTCTCCTGCTAAACCACACCAGTGGCATTATAATAAAAGTAATGAAATAAATGTTTCCACGCCGCTGACCCCTCAGCTTCACCACAAAGACTGTACCCTAAAATCATTCATGTCCAACACAATTCTGCCGCCGAAATCTTACTGTTTCAGTGCCCCCGCAGCCGTGCGGCGCCGTACCGCCACTGAGGTGGGGTACGGGCCCACTGCACTCCAGCGAGGTCAACCTGTGTAAGGCGCGCCGGAGCCCTCCTTCCGGCCAAGGCTGATGTGCGGCACACCACCCGCAAACTGCTCGAGGACTGTAAACAATCGTCGCGTCTGCGGCGTGCTTCACGACGAATTCTCTTCTAAATCGTTCTGCAACTAATTTCAATAATCAACAGCAAAAACTTGGACTTTGTTTCAAAATAAAATTTTCTTCTGTGTCAGCCCTTGGAAGGACTCTTGGGGGGGAGGAGGTCTGTACCGGACGGTACACGTACACACCGCTAGTTCAAATATTGCGCCAATTGAAACTCCTCTACAGGAGAAAGCCTGAACTTCTAAGAACTGTATTAACTCAACAGTTTCTCCGAAGATGGCTCTGTGTGAATTTTGATGTGTTTTGTTTGTAATTGATCAAGAAGTGTGGACGTTCTCTACCAGAAGTCTCTACTAAAAACTATGATAACACGCTCTGGTGTAATGGAGTGTACTCTCCTGAAGAAATATTGTATTCCTAAGTTTTGTCTTTACTAAATTTTGTTCTTTTATATTTGGGTTGGCAATATTAATCTTCTGTCCGCCAGGTTTGAACTCAGCCAATCCCGAATTTCTGTAATTAATTTTTGACCAATAGTGTCTTTCTTCTTCGATGTTGATGTGTAACTTTTAGCGACCCAATAAAATTGAGGGGGTGTGTCTACTCATTCCTGAAAGGTCTCGAATTTTCCACGAGGGTATAAAAACTGCTGATTTTCTTGTCTGCTGGCCACTAGTATAACATCTACTCTGTGTGTGTGAATAAGTAGCAGGGGGCGGGAAGCGCTTCGTTCTTCGGGCAGCGACTCTTCTACAAGGTAATGGCCTTTTAACTTCTTTATTTGTTTTTGCTAGCTCAGCAGTTTAACTCTCGGAGAAGGTTCGAAACCTTTAATATGTAATCCATCTCCTTAAAATGTAAATCCCTTTTTCTGTCTATGTAAAACCTACTATTTCTTGAACTGTAATTCGGGGATAGAGAGTGCTTTACCCTCTCGAGTTCCCCTTCATTTTGAAAACTGAGGTGACTACGCTTTTCTAACCGTTTTTACTCTTCCTTAAAGTATTTAAATCTTTCAGACGAGTCACCTCCTTAGCTTGGGACTAGCCCCTGTGTATAGGCCTAGAGCCACCTAGGTTTTAATATGTAGAGTTAGGAGTGCAAATTTACGCCTCCATCCCCTTTGCTATGGGCCAGTAACTTAACCTGATGTTTTGTTTTATTTACGTGAAGGCCCGGTAGGTTGGGTATTGAATACCCCTGTTTCTTTGTATGCCTTGATGGCAGTTTGGATAAGAGTCTGTTATTGCCCTTATGGGCTTGAAAGATCGAGAGCGGGTCAGCTCTTTATGGTGTTGTAGTAAAGGTGCCTTAGAGAGGCTTGAGGTTAATAGTTGGGAGCAAGAGCTCCTTGTATAAAGGGGTTTTCTGCCCCTGGGATCTGATCTGGAACCTGGCAAGGTTGAGCTTGCAGCTCGTGGAATGTAAAACAGGGCTCGAAGCCCAAATCTTATTACGAACTGTAATTTGTAATTGCTTTATTTGTTGATCTGCTACTTGGTACCTGTTTATACTCTGTTATTTGTTGAGTTTGAAAAGAAAATATAACCTTTGTTAAAGTTTTAAATGAACTTTAATTTTGTAGTTGAGACCTATTCCAGCCCGCACCTTCTTTCACCTCTAACTACCGCGGACATCTCCGTAATAATAATAATAATAATAATAATAATAATAATAATAATAATAATAATAATAATAATAATAATAATAATAATAATTGTTACCGTGTTTTTGTGGTAGTTATGCATGAAAGAAGGTGCTGGGTGGTGAATAGGTCTCAAGCTACTAAAGTGAAATTAATTTTAAAATTTAACAAGGTTATATTTTCTTTTCAAAATTAGGTAACAACAAATAGAACAGGTACTTAGTAGCCGAAACACTATTGAAAAATACATTTACATAGGTACCCCATTTGGGGCTTCAAATGTCAGAAACATAATTCTTGGGCAATCAGCTCAGTTTTACCCCAAACACAATTTTAACAGAGGGGCAGAAAATCCCATTCATACCTAGGAGCCCTTGCTCCAAATTACACTGAAAAGCCTCCTCGAGGCATACAATATACAATTTTCAAAAGAGCCACTCGCTCTCAATTTTAAGCCTCTCCCAGGCCACACCAAACTCCACCTTTAAGCTGTCCTCAAAGGACATATACACAGGGGTAAAATACCCAACCTACTGAGGTCTATTAAATGACAAGAAGGTTAATACATGACCTCTAAAATACAATTTGAGGGGAGGCGAACTTGCACTCCTAATACACTTTGTTTAAGACCTACTTGGCCTTAGGCCGTTAGTGCAAGGGCTAATCCCATACTACAGAGGTGACTTAAGAAAATAACAATTTACATTACATTACGGAAGAATTGGTTGAGAAAATAAGTTCACCTCAAGACAATGTGAGTGGGAGCTCGAGAGGGTTAGCACTCTCTATCCCAGTATGTAGCTTTACAAGAGAATAGATGAAAAGAGAAGTTACATTTTAGGAAAAGGTTACATAGTGGAACGCTTAGAACCCGCCCCGAAAGTTAAACTGCTGAGCTAGCAAAGAAAGAATTTATTAATCGGCCATTACCTTGTTGCTGACCGCTGCCGAGGAAAGAGGCGCTTCCCGCCTCCTGCTAAGTACTTAATACACTGGAAGATGGGACAAAAGTGGCCGAGAGACCCAAAAATCAGCAGTTTAAATACTCTCGCGGAAGTTTCTAGGCGTTAGGGGAATGAAAACACCCTCCCACAAACACTTTATTGGGTAGGACACAGCAACATATTCAAGTTGGGGGAAGATACATCTGATTGGATAGAAATTAATTTAAGAAATTCGGGATTGGTTAGGTTCAACACAAGGGGAAAGAAGGGGTGAATATTGCCAACTTAAACAATGACTGAAAGAAATTTAACAAAGAACAAACTCTTGAAATTAAATTTTCTCCAAAAAACAGTTCTTTCACTTCGCACTAGAGTGCACCGTTGTTGATCTTCAGTAGTGTCCTCTAGAAGAGAAAGTTCACACTTCTAACTACAAGTGAAACAAAAACACATCAAAAATGACACAGTTCAAAAACTCAAACTTTTCCACGTGGTGACATCTTCTGAGAAAGTAGAAAATTAATACCGTCAATAAAGTTCAGACTTCCTCCAGCAGAGGAGTTTCAATTGGCGCATATTTTAAATTAACGGCGTGGAGGTGTACCGCCTGGTACAGACCTCCCCCCCCAAAAGTTCCACCAGGGGTGATATATGAAACCAGGTCCCAGGTTTGATGTAGATATGGAGATTGATTGCAAAAAAAAAAAAAAAAAAAATTTATAAGATTTTCTTAATTTGGTTTGTATCGGTTTCAAAATTTTCTTGTTGCAGGTGAAGTATAGTCTTTAAGTTGTAGAAGTTGAATTCTGAAGATAAACTTGTAATACTTAAAAGTGATGAAGAATTTTGCAATGTCCACCAAATATTGCTTGTTGGTTTCCCAAGTGTAGTCATTGCTTATAGTAACTGTTCATGTAGTTGAGGTTAATGAAGTTGGATGGCCAGACCGGCCGTTGCAGCTTGCGTCCAAATGAGGCCGCTCGGACCCCTCAAGTACCCTGAGATAACGCTCGCCCGCACTATGAGGGGAGCAAGGGTGTTGAAGCACGCCGCGCCCGCGGTGAACATATACAGGCTGCGGGCAAGTAGCAGGTTGTGCGCAGCACATCAGCCTTGGCCGGGAGGAGAGCTCCGGCTCGCCGTGCACATGTCGTCCTCGCTGGGGCCGAGGGGGCCCGTCCTCGAACCCAGCCGCGGCACAGCGCCGCGCGGCTGCGGGGGCACTGAAACATAAAACTAGGCGGCAGAATTGTGTTGGACCATCATCTTTTTTGAGGGCACAGGCATTATGGAGAGGTTGAGGGGCCAGCGGCGTGTAGATATCCATGGCATTTAATATTATGAAGCCACAGTGTGTATTGGAGCAGGAGACGGGAGCGTGGTAATGGCCGTGGCAAGAACAGGATGGCAGTTTAACAATCGGGGAGGTTTACAAGAAATGCTTACATATAAAATAAAATATAATAGAAGGAGCAGAATGCCTTAAGAGTGGAATTAAAAAAAAAATATATATAACCATCATATTCCTATCAAATTATATGAAGCAAGTTGACACAAAATTTACACCGGTTTCACCTGGGACAGGTGAACCCTAAATATCCTCTCGGTGGCTGGATTGCTTACTAACAATGTAACCGGTGTGAGAAAATCGAGAATGATGCATGGCCCATGAAATCTGGGGGCAAGCTTGCCCGCGGGAACAAAATTTTTGACCATAACCTGGTCACTTACCTTCAAAGGGGTGGGTCTCCGTCCACGATCATACCTTTCCCTAACCTTTTCATGAGACACTTTAAGATTGGCTTTAGCCTTCTTCCAAAGATCTTTAATGTTATCCGGATCTATTGTCTCGGGTAGAATGTCATTCAGAGACCAGAGGTTAGAGAGCGGCGAGTTGGGAACAAACTTGAACATCAAAGAAGCTGGAGTAAACTTGTGAGATTCATGAACCGCCGAATTCAAAGCAAAAGCTATCCAATGCAGGGACGTGTCCCACCTGGAATGATCTTCATGATGATAGGCAATAAGTGCGGACCTGAGATTACGGTTAACCCGTTCAGCCAGAGATGGTTGAGGGTAATAAGCAGAAGTAGTTACATGAGAGATTGATAAGTCAAAACAGAATTTACGAAATAAATTAGATGTAAAAGCCTTAGCATTATCAGATACAATATATTGACACGGACCAAAAGAAGCAAAAATAGAATTTAAGCAGGTAATGGTAGACTGAGCGGTAGCCAGCTTAGTCGGAAATAACCAAGAAAATCTGGTAAAACCATCTACGCACACAAAGATGAACTTGTTAGCATTACCCTTTGACTGGGGGAAGGGTCCTACATAATCGATATACAGGCGTTCCATGGGGCGCGACGCTTGATGCGAAGACAAAAGGCCTACCTTGGTGGACATGGTGGGTTTACTGAGCAAACAAGATTTACAAGCTTTTACAAGTTCACGGATTTCACCGTCCATACCTTTCCAGATGAACATTTCACGAATCTTTTCACGAGTTTTAAAGATACCCAGATGCCCTTCTAGTGGGGTCTCATAATAATACTTGAAGATCATAGGTACCAGAACAGCTGGAACGACAACTTTCATCATCTTGTCATGCCTCGAAGGGCAACATAAAACACCATTCCTCAGAACATAAGGGACAACATGTTCCCCAGAAGAAAGGGTTTCCATTATCGGAGCCAGCGTCGGATCTTCACGTTGGTATTTCTCGATATCCCTAAAAAGCATGGGAGCATCTGTTAGGATGGCATTAACCTCAGATAGCGTGGACTCGGGAGGTGATGAACTGTCGACCTGTTCATGGTTCTCAACGTCGTCTGAAAACATACGGCTGAGTCCATCAGCGACAACATTTTCGGTACCTCGGATATGCCTGACATTGAATTGGAAGGCAGAAATACGGATGGCCCAACGGGCTATACGACCAGTACGACGCGGCCTACCTAAGACCCAGCTTAATGCTTGATTATCTGTCTCCAGGTCGAATTTGACGTGTTCCAGATAGAGACGGAACTTTTCTAAGGCGAATAAGACTGCCAAACCTTCGAGCTCATAGATGGAATACTTGGCTTCTTGAGCCGACAATGTCCTAGACGCATAGGCGATGGGTCGCCTCCCTAGTTCAGTCTCTTGAAGAAGGACTGCAGCTACTGCTGACGACGATGCGTCGGTTCGGACAATGAATTTCTTCGAGAAATCAGGCATAGCAAGGACAGGGGCATTACAAAGCGCTAATTTAAGATCTTCAAAAGCGGCTTGTTGAGAAGGTCCCCACTCGAATTTGATGCCTTTCCTACGAAGGAGGTTTAAGGGCGCCGCTCTATTAGCAAAGTTAGGAATGAACTTTCTGAAGAAATTCACCAAACCAATAAACCTGGCGATGCCTTTAATGTCCTTGGGAGGTTTAAAATCACGGATGGCCTGTGTTCTAGAATGATCGACTGCTACCCCATCGGGTGACACAATATCCCCTAGGAATGACATAGAGGGCTTAGCAAAGGCAACCTTGGACAACTTAACAGTTAACCCAGCCTTACGAAGGCGATCGAGAACTTCTCGCAGATGATCTAGATGTTCTTCAAAAGTCTCTGAAAATACGACGACATCATCTAAGTAGTGATATAAGTACTCGAATTTGATGTCGGAGAAGACCCTATCTAGTAGCCTAGTGAGCACAGCTGCCCCCGTGGGGAGCCCGAAAGGCACGCGGTTGTATTCATATAAATTCCAGTCCGTGGCAAACGCTGTAAGGTGTTTAGACTCTTCGGCAAGGGGAATTTGATTATAGGCCTGATTCAAGTCCAAGATAGTGAAGAACTTGGCCTTACGAAACCATGAAAAACAAGAATGAAGGTCAGGAAGGGGCACAGATTGCAACACCACCTTCCGATTGAGAGCCCTGTAATCAATGACAGGCCTGAAGCCTCCTTGGGGTTTCGGGACTAGAAAAATAGGAGATGAATACGCCGACTTAGAGGGCCTAATAATACCATCCTTTAACATCTGATCGATAATTTCTTTCAGAGCCTTCATTTTAGGTGGAGATAGCCTATAAGGTGGAAAACGGACAGGAATCGAATCCGTGACCTCAATTTTGTACTCAATAAGGTCAGTAACACCAAGAGTATCAGAGAACACCTCTGGAAATGACTGACATAATTTACAAATACTATCAGCCTGCTCCTCAGGTAGATGTCTAAGGTCTAACAACATCTCATCCTGGGTAGGCGAAATAGATGAACATGACACAGAATTACACTTTAACAAGGGAATTTTACAATTGGACGCAAATTTGAATGTGCACGACTTACTCTGAAGATCGAGCACAAGACCAGTGTGAGAAATAAAGTCCGCTCCCAGTATGATGGGGCAAGACAAGTGCTTAGCCACAAACAATTTAATTTTCCATGTAAATTTAAAAATACGAATTTTGACCAGTACGGAACCTAGAATTTCTAATGGAGATGAATTAGCCGAAACATATTGAATAGGAGATGAGACGTAGTCAGGTAGTTTACAAACAGCTTTCAATTTAGAATACCATTCAGCCGAAATAATCGAACAAACACTGCCTGAATCTAAGAGAGCTGTTATAGGCTCGTTATTTAACTCAATCTTAAGAAAAGGAACAGGTGCGGGGGTATCCGCCGCAATCCTAAGACACTCTTTGGGGCATTCAAAAGATGTATTCGAAGACTTATCGTTCCCTGAATTCTCGACCTTTTTGCCAGGGGCTGAGCCTTGGGAAGCAGAATTAGTTGACTCAGCCGCAGCCACTATTCACTTTTGATTGTTGTTGGAAGTTACACCAGAAGTTGAGCAGGAGGGGGTGCTATTCGAATTGGGACAATTCTTTGCGATATGTGAGAAAGCCCCACATTTAAAACAGCCTTGTGATGAACCCGCTCCATTATTTGCCCTACTAGACTTGATCAGAGGACACTTATTGCGCAGATGGTCAGGCGACCCGCAAGCATAACATTTACGAGGGGTGACTGATCGGCGAGGTGGGGGCCGAGTATTACTAATGGAAGGCGGGGGTTCTTTCGCGACACGCAAAGAATCGGCGTATCTAACTCCTTCCGCTGAGACGGCCAATGCTTCAAGTTCCGAGAAAGTTTGCGGGCACGCCGCGAAACACAAATATGACCTATAGGGAGGTGAAATTCCCTCTACAATAGCCTGTACAATCTGATCTTCAGGAAAATGAAGGGCAAACACCCTAGTATAAAACTTAATGTCCTGTATGAAATCAGCCAAGTTTTCATCCAAGCGCTGTACACGATAATAGTACTTCTGAATAAGGGAGGACCTGGCCCTAGCAGGGATGAAGTTAGCTAGCAAGTGGGCATGGAAATCCTCAATAGATGATTGCTCGGCAATAGCTCTTACGATTTTATCAGAGAGAATACCAATAGCATACGGATAGATAATTTGCAAAATTTGACATGGAGACAGAGAAAACACAAGGGCATGATCCTGAAATTCCACTAGAAATCTTAAAAATGAAATTACATGACTGGTGGTATTAACAGAAAACTTAGAAATACCTCTGAGCAACATTGCCAATGGATGAGGCAAGCTGCTAAACCCGGGTGACATAGTAGGTAAAGGCTTCAATGGCAAAGAAGTTAATTCAGAACGGATGTTACTCAATGATGCGCGACGTTCAGATTCGTTGTCCAATGGGGCAGGGATAGTTTGAGCAGCAACGGTTACCCTATTAACTTCTCCCTTGGGAGGCGCTTCCTCACTACCAGTATTCACTATGGTGGGTTGATCAGATTTGGGAGGAACTTCCCCAGTTAACAATTGAGTGACCTTACTAGATAATTCGGAAATATTTTCCAGGAGCGTACTAGCTTCCTTCCTCTGAACGTCATTCAGTTTTAGAGACAACAGATCGTTAACCCTATTCGAAAAATGATATAGCCTGCCTTGCACACGCTTAATTTGATTAGGAGATGGATCATTTTCATCAAAAAAACTAACTACAGAAGCTAGCCCAGTAATATTCTCCGTGATCGTGGAAAGAGAGTCGTCAATTTCTTTCTCTCCCAAATTGGGGATGGAAATGGGCAAATCAAGGGACTCTCTAAGCTTGTTAGTGTCTATTGCAACCGTGCCTCCAGATTGCACATTTCTGATAGTTAATTCATAGATCAACTCCTCCTTGCGCAAATAGTTAAGAAGGAGAACATCACGAGGGCCGGGCATGATGACAGACCAATTTTGAAAAGGTCAAAAAATTCCAGCAACTGAGAAAATGGTTAGAGTTCGGATCAAAACAATGTGTAGCCGTCAAAAGGGGCTAAATTGAGACCCATTCAACCACGCTCTGCTACCACTTGTTACCGTGTTTTTGTGGTAGTTATGCATGAAAGAAGGTGCTGGGTGGTGAATAGATCTCAAGCTACTAAAGTGAAATTAATTTTAAAATTTAACAAGGTTATATTTTCTTTTCAAAATTAGGTAACAACAAATAGAACAGGTACTTAGTAGCCGAAACACTATTGAAAAATACATTTACATAGGTACCCCATTTGGGGCTTCAAAAGTCAGAAACATAATTCTTGGGCAATCAGCTCAGTTTTACCCCAAACACAATTTTAACAGAGGGGCAGAAAACCCCATTCATACCTAGGAGCCCTTGCTCCAAATTACACTGAAAAGCCTCCTCGAGGCATACAATATACAATTTTCAAAAGAGCCACTCGCTCTCAATTTTAAGCCTCTCCCAGGCCACACCAAACTCCACCTTTAAGCTGTCCTCAAAGGACATATACACAGGGGTAAAATACCCAACCTACTGAGGTCTATTAAATGACAAGAAGGTTAATACATGACCTCTAAAATACAATTTGAGGGGAGGCGAACTTGCACTCCTAATACACTTTGTTTAAGACCTACTTGGCCTTAGGCCGTTAGTGCAAGGGCTAATCCCATACTACAGAGGTGACTTAAGAAAATAACAATTTACATTACATTACGGAAGAATTGGTTGAGAAAATAAGTTCACCTCAATACAATGTGAGTGGGAGCTCGAGAGGGTTAGCACTCTCTATCCCAGTATGTAGCTTTACAAGAGAATAGATGAAAAGAGAAGTTACATTTTAGGAAAAGGTTACATAGTGGAACGCTTAGAACCCGCCCCGAAAGTTAAACTGCTGAGCTAGCAAAGAAAGAATTTATTAATCGGCCATTACCTTGTTGCTGACCGCTGCCGAGGAAAGAGGCGCTTCCCGCCTCCTGCTAAGTACTTAATACACTGAAAGATGGGACAGAAGTGGCCGAGAGACCCAAAAATCAGCAGTTTAAATACTCTCGCGGAAGTTTCTAGGCGTTAGGGGAATGAAAACACCCTCCCACAAACACTTTATTGGGTAGGACACAGCAACATATTCAAGTTGGGGGAAGATACATCTGATTGGATAGAAATTAATTTAAGAAATTCGGGATTGGTTAGGTTCAACACAAGGGGAAAGAAGGGGTGAATATTGCCAACTTAAACAATGACTGAAAGAAATTTAACAAAGAACAAACTCTTGAAATTAAATTTTCTCCAAAAAACAGTTCTTTCACTTCGCACTAGAGTGCACCGTTGTTGATCTTCAGTAGTGTCCTCTAGAAGAGAAAGTTCACACTTCTAACTACAAGTGAAACAAAAACACATCAAAAATGACACAGTTCAAAAACTCAAACTTTTCCACGTGGTGACATCTTCTGAGAAAGTAGAAAATTAATACCGTCAATAAAGTTCAGACTTCCTCCAGCAGAGGAGTTTCAATTGGCGCACATTTTAAATTAACGGCGTGGAGGTGTACCGCCTGGTACAATAATAACAACAACAATAATCAGAAGCAGAAGGTGAATAAGGCTAGAAATAAGACGGAAGTCCTGATGACTGTACAGAAAACATCTGAGTGAGATGAAAATGAAAAATGAGGTACCTATAATGTCAAAATGACAATGGATGACGCAATGGAAATTGATAGGTGGAATGAAAAGTGAACAAACGCAAGAAAGTGTGTAAAGAATATGAGAGATGGCACGTTAGTGCTGTAGAAACTCAGTTGACAGCTAGAGACAGTGCTCTACTGCAGCTAGGAACATCGTAAGCATAAATTAAATGAAGATTGACACTGTAGGATGTGGGAGCAGTGGTGTCAGAAAGGGAAGCTACGTAATGGGAGGGGAAAGAGCTGGTAGGTTCCAGGAATGCGATGGTTATTTAAAATATATTTGAGGGGAGAGTGTATGAGCTTCGAGGACAGAGGAATTATGGTCGTCGTCGTAGAAATTTTCATTCCCCTCCCGAAGGGCGTGGTGGGCCTCTCCGACCGTGACGTCCTCTCTCACTCCGGGAGAAGTGTGACAAGTTAAGAGAGGTGTTGAAGGAAAAAGGTGGGAAAAGGATGATATTTTTAGTGGAAGAGAATTGATGGGGCGTCTTGGCAACGGAGATGGAAATTACGGGGGATGTGTGGAATGAGTGAAGGTTTATACATGGATGCTGTTGTTGAGATGAAGATTGAGGATGTGGATGGTCGCGGTGATATTGCATAAAGAGGTGGTGAGGAGTCTCATACGACGACGTGTATTGTTGGTTGGATAGCTAGGGAGAGGGTGGGGAGGGGATCGAGAGGGTTCAACTTGATGGAGCTGGCGGTAGATATACGCTCCCGTGCTGATGAGGCGCTGGACGTCATCTTCTGTAGGAAGATGAAGGCGGACCAGGTATGTTGAACCGTAGACGTTCAGGATACTGAATGTTCTGCGGGCAGGGACCCCTTCTGCGTGGAGTTCGCTGAGTATTTCACGGTCGGAGATGGCGGGATTGACCCCGCGGATGACACAGCTATACATGGCTTGAGATGGTGATGGTCGTTATGGTGTCGATGGTGATGGTGCGGCGGCTGCTGAGTAGTGGCAGGCGTGGTAGATATTTCTTCTTCAGGTCGTTGGTGTGAAAAGTAGTGGGGGAGGTGTAGGTACAGAAGACTGGGTCTGTCAGGGTTTTCCGAGATCAGGAGGGGGGATGACATAATAGGGGAAGCGTGAGACGTAGAATTAGTGGTGAGAGGAACAAGCGGAAGGGTAAATGGAGATGTGGTGGTGGTAGTGGTAGTAGTGGTGGTGATTGTAACGGCGGAATTGGATATAGACATGATGGGGAGCTGACTTTCCAATCTTGGACGTAGCTCTATGCTTTATTGTGTCCGGCGGAGAGCGGTGTTAAAGATGTAGAGCCACCCGTCCGGCAACAAAAATGAAGAGGATTGTACTCGGTGATTTGTCGCAGGTCGGAGGTGTCCGTATTCGGAGAGATCGGCGAAAGATGGGAATTATGTGTGGTTTGACCAGTTTTAAGGTGATTCAAACGGAGATTATGAAGATATGTTAAGATAGTGGAAATAAAATATAGCGGAAGGAAATTGGCTGATGGTTTATCGAACGGGAGGTGGTGTGGATTACGTAGAGCATGCCTTTCCAGTTTATATAATTGTAGGTACTGTCGACCGTCAGCTGGGAGCCAGGTCAGGGAGTCGTAGGTGACGATAGGACGAATGAAGGATTTATAAACTTGGAGGACTTGGGGAGTTTTGTGAACCCACGTACGACCAGTGAGTATACGAAGGGTGCGGAAGCGGTGGAGGGAACGTTTATAGACATGAGTGATATGGTGATTCCATTTAAGATTATTTTGGAATTTAATGTCGAGGTAGGTTAGCAAGTTAGTCTCTGTGAGTAGGGTATTGTACATAGTTAGATGGACACGGTTCCGGGGTTGACAAATATGGGATTTTTTACGGAAGACAATTAGTTGAGTTTTGGAGGGGTTAACGGCGATATGCCAGGAATTGAACCAGGTTTCAATGGTAGACAGATAAGTCTGTAAACGCCTGTTAATGTTTTAGTAATAGGAGTGAGGGCCAGGATAGCAAGGTCGCCGGCATATTGGTAAGGACGGAGGAGAGGTTCAGGGTGGGGAATGTCATGGGTGTATAAAATGTAAGGAAGAGGGGAAAGTGGCGATCCTTGGGCTACGCCCGCAGTTAAAAGGAAGGGGTAGGAATGTGTACCATGAATGTTGAACAGTACGAAATTGGAGATAGCTAAAAATGAAGCGAATGATGGTGATAGGGAGCGGAAGATGATGGAGTTTAAAACGCAGCCCAGAATGCCAGACAGAGTCAAAGGCTCGGTCGACATCTAGGCATACTAAGGCAGCTGTTTTACGGGGACGGAGATAGGAGTGAAGAGAAGCGGAGATGCGTAAAAGATGATCGTGGGAGGAATGGTGGGGCGAAATCCAGCTTGGGAAGAAGCTTGGGGAGAAGACCTATTGAATTGGGATAGAAGGTAATTCTTCTACTCAAAATTCCTTCCAGAAACTTACTAAGGACGGGGAGCAAGGAGATGGGTGTATAAGAATGAAAGTCAGAGGGGGGGGTTTATTTGATTTGAAGAAAAGAAGGAGAGTGGCCTTACCCCAATGAGCGAGATAAGCACCAGTGTATGTGATAAATGTATAAATGGTACTAAGAAGGTCGATGAGGATAGGATGGGCTTCTTGGTTATGACGATAGGAGATGTGATCGGAGCCGGGGGAGTTATTTTTACGATGTTTCAAAAAATTGGTGATGTCGGTTGGTTTGATAGGAACATTTAAGGGATGCGTGTAAACAACTCGGTGGAAGAGGACGAAGGAGGGTAGAAGTTCAGGTAAGTCGGGATGAAAAAGTTGATTAATAATATGTTCGTCAGGATGAACAAAGTTGGTATTGGAAGAGGGAGAAAAGGCTGCCCGATAATAATCTGCAAAAACATCAGCTTTTTCTTTGTCGGTACGTGGATGTGTACGAGAGTGTAATATGGGGAAGGTAGGTAGGGGTTTAACAGTTTTAGTGAGTTGGCGAAAAGTTGTCCAGCATTTTCGAGGTTCATGGTACTCGGCTAAGTCACTACATTTATCTGTCAAAAGTTTACGTTTTATGGCCTTAATGTAAGAACGGGCATGACGTAATGTTTGTTGGTGTTGTAAAGCTGTCAAATCTTTGGTACGAACATATGAGTTGTAATATTCGTGGGCAAGTTTAAGGAGACGTAACGCCTTGGGAGCGATATAAGGTTTGGAAGGGTTGTAGGAATGACGAGGGATATGGAGGTTATCAGAAACTATTATTGATGGTATCTGTTACTGAGTGGAGAGGGGAAATAGGTGTAGCGGGGAAGAGCCTTGGAGGTCAGTATGGTATTTCGCTAATTATTCCAGTTAGTATGGCAGAAGCGGCGGGTGGGGGAGAACGAGGGGGTGAAGGATTATGATTAGGAATAATTCCGGGAATGGTGAGGAGAGCAGGTGCGTGATCACTACGAAGAGGGACAAGCTGTTGGATAGTAGGGGAGGAGGCAAGGGAAGTAGAAAGGTTTAGGACATCAGGGGTGGAATGTTTAGCACGTAGGGTGTGAAATGGGAAAGGATATCGTATGCCCCGGAGACTATTGCATAAATCAGTAAGTTCTAAAGATTGAGCTCGGGAATAAGAAGTAATGTTTAAATCAGCTAAAATAATATCATCAGTGAAAGTAAAATCGATGGTTTGAATAAAAGGAGAGGGGGCCGAATGTCCAGGGATAAGATAAATAGTAGCAATAGTAATTGATTTAAGAGGGGTACGTATTTCCAAAATAAGGTATTCCGAGAAGTTATTGGGACAAGTAAAATAATGGCGTATGACAGTATACATTCGTCTGACGCCTATAGCTACTCCGCCACGACCTTGACCAGGACGGTCATCACGGTATAAGACAAATGGGGTGATTTGCGGGTTATAAGTAGGCGTCAGAAATGTTTCATTAAGTACGAAGACATCCGGGGCATACAAGGAAAGGGAAGTTTCCAGGAGCGGGAGGTTGGCTCAAACTGATCGTATTTTCACATAATAAACCTTGAACTTATCGCATAAAATGCACAGTACTTAGAGGGAAGAATGCAAAATGCATTATATTCTCCGAGTACGCAACATCAGCGTGAGTATTAAGCACCAACAAGCCGCTTACTTGATCCGGGAAAGAATGTGAGGGCGGTGGTAGGGGAGGATGTTCTGCAACACTATTGTTACAAAACGAATCATGTTTTGAGAACTTGCGGACGGGAGGGAGGAAGATGAAGCAACTGAACGACGGATGGTTGAGGTTACAATTAACGCATTTCGGGGTAGCATTGTTCGGATACACTTGAGTGGGATGTTCCTGACTGGAGCAAATTGCACATACCTCCGGGTGAATAGAGGCAGCTCCTGGAGCGTGGTCGGAACGTTGACACCTAGGGCAGCGGATCTTCTGCGGGGGAACAGATCGGGATGGCTCCACCCTGTGGGGCCGGGTGCAGATCAACGCGCCGTCCCGCAACAACACGTCCAGCGTTTTGACGTCAAGCGACAAGATAAGGACCAAGGACGTTGGGCCGTTCGCGTTCCGGATGCGGATGACTTTAAAGATATCGTGGCCGTCGAGCTGGAGTTGGGCAGCCACCTCGCCTACGGTGTAGTCCCTGTCCACCCCGTAGGCCACAAGAGACAAGATGGGAGCTGGGCGGGTGGGAGGCTCTGTTCGTCTGGCAGGGCGTTGCGTGGTCATGTTGGTAGCCCGGGCATGCTGTCCCAGTTGATGAGCTCCAATGCGATTGGTGAAATGTGAAAAATACTCCTTACAATATTGATATTGAAGACCCCATCACGGGTACGCTGAATTTCCAGCTTGTAGTCAGCGAAGTTCAGTGTGTAGCGGGTCAGAAGTTGGTAGATCTGCTTGGTATTAGCCAAAGCATGATCGATGTGCTGCAGCTTAATGATGTAAAATGGTGACTGAATCGTAGCCTAGTGCGACGTTCCGATGACACTCCTGTTTCTTATGTTGGGCGGAATGGCTGGGTTTGAGGCAGCCTGGGCGTAGCTCCGTACGTTGACAGACATGTACGTAGTAGGCTGATGAAGTTGGTAGTTTGTTGGAGAAATCGGAGGCAATGGATTAATTCCCAGCTGAGGGTCTGTATTGACCGCTCCAGCCGAATCTAGAACAGAAGGTGGAGACGTTTAAACCTAGCCGGTGGAGGCAGCAGATTGGAGGTCCGGAACAGGGCGAATCTTTTTTCGTCCACCATCGACACCAGAAATTCCCGAGTCCGCTCGGCGCCTGGCTTGTTTGGTCTGGTCGAAGTCCATTTCCGGAGTTGGAGGACAGTCTGGCGAGTTCCGCGGTGGAGAGGCACTCATGGCGTCGTAGCTTCCGTGGGATGAGTAGAGTCTGGTCGATTCTTGGTCGCTGATAGTAACTGGGCTGTTCATATAGCCGAAAACTGAGAGTCGCCACACTGTCGTCGTCGAATACGTTTTCATTCCCCGCCCGAAGGACGGGGCGGGCCCCTCAAAGCGTGACGTGCTCTCTCGGGCCGAGAGATGTGTTGGGAGAGTGAGGTGTGATGAAGGAGAAAGATGGGAAAAAGATGTTACAAAGTCATGGAGGAGGAATAGTAGGGTCACTTGGCTAGGGAGGTGCGAGATAGAGTGGGTGTGTAGGAGGAGTGTTAAACGTGAGTGCCAGGGTGGAAGAATTGGTTGAGGAGTTGTAGGGATGCAGCGATGTGACTTAGGGAAGTTGTGAGGAGTCGATAGAGATCTGTATGTGGAGGAGGGGGGAAGAAAGGAAGAGTTGCGGGAAATGGTGGGCGTACGTAGCGACGAGGTTGATAGAGAAGATAAGCTGGCTGGGTGCGATGACGTGTAGCGGCGGAAGGACGTCTGGGGTAAGGTCGAGGAGGAGAGCAAGAGAGTTCCACTGGATGATAACGTCGGTAGATGTGCGCTCCACTGGCGATGAGGCGATGGACTGCTTCTTCTGTCGGTAGATGGAGACGTAATAAGGTGGTCGGTCCAGAAGAGTTCAGTACGCGGAACGCCTGCCATGCTGGGATTCCTGTTGAACGAAGTTCCTTGAGGACTTCTTGTTCGGTGAATGTCGTAGCAACGCCGCTAAGGACGCAGTTAAACATGGCGGGTTAGGACGCTCGTGGTGGTGATAGTGACGAAGTTGACGATGCGGCAGTTGCGGTAGTAGATGTAGGCGTTTTGGTGATTCGCTGGTGATGGAAGTAGCGATATGGTACACGTAGAAGGCTAGGGAGTTCTGAATTGAGTTGGATAGGTAGAGATGAAGACATTACTGGGGAGGGATGGGAGTAAGTTAAAAAGTCGAATCGAATCGAAGAGTTATTTCATTTGTACTACATTAGTAGTAGGCGGGCCGACAGCCGTACGAGCGGCTCTTTGGCCCAGTGAAGAAGAAAAGTTAAATAGGAAATGAATGTGAAAGGAACACGTGTCGCACATGCTGAAGAGGAAAGGAAAAGGAGATGACCCTGGTGCAGAGCGAAACCGCGACCCCAAGAGACCCCCAAGGCAAACCCGCAATGCACCCGCCAGTTTCCCCCACAAACCCCCGTTTATTTTCAAAAATAACATGATATAAAAATGCACAAGACAATTTTAAGAGGTATTACAAAAAATGAGAGATAAATGTTTCAGTCTATCTACTATAAATATTTTTATTCCCCACCCTGAAGGGGCAGGGCGGGCCTCCTAGAGGATAACACCCTCTCTCTGGCCAGGAGATGCGGGCGGGTTGAGGGGTTTGATGGGTAAGGGAGGTGGGTAGGAGGATGTGCAAAATAGAGGGGATGGTAGGGGGTTGAGCCTCTTTCCTAAGCTTTATTGAATGTGCATTTCCAAAGGTTACAGAGAAGAATGTATAAACATAAACAATACTTTCATTATTAGATAATTTTAAAGAGTATCACACGATAACATAAGAAGGGTGATTTTTGTTGTTTCTCTTTTTTCTTTTTGTTTCCGTTCTTTCCTGTTTCTTTTCATTTTTCTTTTTTTACTTTCCATCCTACGCCAAATGATATTCAAAATATTGTGCTATAAATAGATATAAGAATAAGGACGTTCGCAATGCAGGAATTAGGTGGTTCTAATAGCATGACCTGAATTGATTCTGAATCTTGTGCATTACAGATATGATGCCATTGTCCATTTCTTGATGCTGAGAGGAGGTTGAAGTGGTTTATACGAAGTTTTAAGGGTGTGAAGTTAAAATGAATATTTAACCCTGAAGGGGTAGTGAGAAAATGGAGATTGAGGGTCTGATTAGCTGCAGCCGGAAGGTAGTGTGAGAACCCGGTGTCTATTGTATGGATGGATATTTAGCAAGGAGATTGTAACAAATCTGAAGGATCTTCAATTGTAGGGTGGGGAAAAAGTGAATGGGTGGGCGTGGTTGGTGGGTCAAGAGTGCGAATAGGGGCTAGGAAGTCTGGGTGATTTAAGAGAGGTGTCGGACGTCCTCGACAGCGGCGAGAATAGACTGGATGGCTGCCTCCGCAAGTGTTACTGTGGACGGTGTGTAGGGTATTGGGGCACTTGGTAGTGACATGATGCTGAGTGCAATGACCGCAGATTGGATGATTTGCTTTCCACTGGGCCGTTGTGTGATTGTTATAGAGGAGGCATCTTTCACATCTGATTGACTGTGGAGGTGGGGCACGAGAGGGTTCGACTTTGTGGTGATGGCGATGTATCGATACACCTTTGGCAAGCAATCTGTCCACGTCGGCTGGTGTTGGCAGAAGAATCCGCACCAGGAATGTTGGACCCTACGCATTCCGGATGCGAAAGGCTTTCCGAGCAGGCACTCCCTCCGCATTGAACTCGGCGAGAATCGTCTCTTCTGAAAGTGAAGGATCCACACCACGGATGACGCAACTTCGGAGATTATAATGTGGTGGTGGAGGTGGTGGTGGAATGGGTGGTGGTGAGAAGGATTGAAGAGGGATTGCTTATCCGATTGGAGTTGATCCGATTGTGGTGGCGAGATGGTTTGCTGCTATTTCCCCGTTAATTTGAATGATTATTCCTTTTGTAGTCTTCCTGATATCAGCGAAGTCCTCTCGGCGCATGTTGTAGCGAAGAAGCGTGCAGAAGATGGCTTGTGGTCTCTAAATTTCTGGTGAAGGGTTAAGGAGGAGAAATACATGTGTGCCGGAAGGGGTGCTGGAGAAATCGGAGACAGTTGATGGGTCGCCTAGTGCCAGAATTGGAGGAATATTCGAGTCGAGAGGAGGTTGGGGTAGTGGTGGTAGTAGATGGGGAAAAATGCTGTATGGTGGTGTCAATTGGAAGAGATGATGCGGCTGCTGTAAGCGTCTGCGGCGCACGTGCCGATTCCACTGCCAGACAATGCGGAGCATGCGCTCCTCGGGGGCCGGTTGATGCGTCATCCTCTGGTACTGAGTTATTGGTTGTCCGGTTGCGTAGCTGGATTCGCTGGCAGACAGCGTGCGTCGTAATTCGGAGCTACGCAGCTGGACATGAGAGCCGTATGGAAGGCTACGGCGGTGGTGTCTACGGCGAATTGTCTGAAGCTGGAGATGGAGGTAGTGGTGGTGCAGGTGGCAGCAGTGGTAGTAGCAGGAGAATATGGCGTGTAGGGGTACATGATTGTGATTTACGTCAGATCCCGGAGCGATGTAAATATGAAAGAAAGAACTGGTAGTCACGGATCAAGACTAAGCTGCTGACGATTCTCGTATTGTGCAGTGCTACATAAACCTTCTTTCATTTTCCCCCGGGCTTCTTCACTCACTGGTGCCTCAGCTAACTTTTCTGGTAACAATTTCGAAAATTTCTCATCCTCTTCGGCTTCTAAATTTAATGTCATGGCCTCGAAATATTCTGCTAGCTCATCACAGTTTTCTACAAAATTTACTGGGAATTCAAAATAATTCTTCTTTTCCCTCAGTTACAGATGCTGCCCAAATCCTTTCATCTCCAACATTTTCTTCGACTTGGTCTAATCTTAGCTCTTATCTAGAATTTTTTGTCCGAAAAATGATGTTATTGTTTCCCATATCTATCAAGGCATTATATTCTGCGGGAAAATCTGCACCAAGAATTAAATGCCATATTTGGTAAAATTACACATGGATGTGACATGACTAAATTTCCAATTTGGATGCCCAAAAGAGCCTGCTCCTTACGCACAGCAGTCTTGTCCGGTACAATTCCCCTGACTTTTAGCTTTGATATAGGAATCGTGAGTACTTTCATCCGTAATTTCAGTTCGTTGATCAGTGTCTGAGACACTACACTAATTGACGCTCCTGTGCCCACCAAAGTTTTCACACGTAAATGACCAACTCTGGTATATATTACGGGTAAGCGCTTTACAGATTTATAATTTTGTGGCACTTCTTCTTCCACTAAATCCTCGGGTCTTACAATCCAACTGTCTACAGATACAACAGTCCATCCATTATTATCCCCTTCGGTCAAATTCAGGCTATCTTCCTCATTATCTATTGTGCTTTTTTGTCCGTCCCTCTGCCCTCATAATTAGGAGCATTGGGATTCAACCTATTTTCTTGCTGTCTTACACGGTATTCCTTGTAAGCAACACTTTCTGCCCCATGACGGTCTTCATTACTACTGGCTTGTATGGCTCCTCTCCACCGGTCTTTCTCCTGCCTTTTTCCTCTCAACTCTTCAACATACAGTCTTGACTCTGGTTCTCTTGGTAATTTCCTCTTCCTGCTCTGGGATATCGCTCTTTCTCGTCCCATCGATAATATGGCCTTCTGGGTCCACTATAGTTTCGATACTGTATGTATAAGTCCTCCCGTTGTGTCCGCTTGGATAACTATATCCTCGCTGATTTGTGCCATTTCCTTGATAGTTATTTCCTCTATATTGATATCTTCTGTCTCTCCGCTGCCAATTTCCCTCCTGAGGTCCAGCATTTCCATTTGTTTGCTCATGAGGCCCTGTCTGATTTCCTGAGCTCTGATGATTATTACGCTTCCTTATTTTCGGTGGATTGCTTCCTCCTTCTACCTCTACCGTATGGATAGCCTCAACATGCCTCAACCTTGGCTGATTTTGACTTGATGTTAAGTTTAGTTGTCTTAGGGTCAATTCCGCCACTGCTGCCGTTTTGACATTAGCTGCAATTAGTGTCCTCTGTAATTCGAGGGGTAATTGCCGAGATATCACTGCGATAATTTCGCCCTCGCTCGGAGGCATGTCTAAGTCCCTAAATTTGATCATTTGTGAAATGAAGAACTGTGAGAACTTCATTGGCGACGTGGCCGGGTACCGGCGCGAATATAGTTCCATTCTCAAAGATTGTTGCGTCGGCACGTCCCAGAACTTCTTAAGGAAAGCCTCCTTAAACTCCTCATACGTAGTGAACGTGTAACGGAAAGCATTTGCCCATTCTGCCACTGAATCACCCAAAAATCTCTCTACTGTCCTCAATTTACGCTCCGGTGGTACCTTGTAGTTTGCTAGAAAATCATCTCTCTCTCTCAAGAAAGCTTTAGGTGTTCTTTCATCATTTCTCGTAAATTTCCGTGGTTTTTCTTCGTTACTCCGCAAGATATTATAAATAGGAATGTTATGTGTCTCGTTAGGAGTCGAACAGTGAACCTCCTGACGCGGTAATTGTAGAAGATCGTTCAGCGCAACGTTATCACTAGTCTGACTCGGTGCCTTTTCCATACTGGTTTGTTGAATAGTACATTTCAATTTACTGAGCTCTTTGTCAGTCCGTAAACCTAACAATTCTAATTTATCTTTCTTGTAAGCAATTTCCTTCTCTACATCCCCTATCTTAACTTGATTTTTCTGTGAAACTTCTGTCCATGTCTCCAGACTCGAACCAAGTACTTGCAATTCTTCTTTAGTTCTTTCCCTGTCTGCCATTATCATACTTTTAACTTCTTTGCCAGTCTCTGCAATGTCCTCCTGCATTTCAGATCGCAGCTGATTTTCCATTTCTTTCAGTCTATCCTCGGTCTCTCTTTGCTTCACCTTAAGTTTCAGGTCAATTTTATCTTCCGTCTTCTGTTGAGCCTCTGTAATTTGTTTACCAATGTCCACGGTGAACTCTTCCAGTCTCGTCTCCGTCTCAATCCGTAGCTTGTCAATTGCGCCTGGCTGAAGTGTAATTTCCGCTGTAGCCTCTTCTAAAGTAGACGATAACTCTCCCAAGTCGCTCATCTGTGCTAGTCATATGTTCTGTCACCCGATCGGTGATTTCCTCAACAGTGTATTTAATTTTTTCATCCCGCGTCTGTGTTTTATGTTCTATTGTCTCTAGTTGTTTCTCTAATTTTCCCATTCCTTCTAGACAACACGTATGAACAACGTCGATTTTTCCCTGTAGCTCAACGGTCGCCGCCTTGAATTGCTCCTCAGTTTTCTCTGCCGCCTGCTTTAACTGTTCCTCAGTTTTAACCACTACCTGTCTAACTGTTCATCAGTCCTATCCTCCGCCTGCTTAAACTGTTCGTCAGTCCTATCTGCCGCTTGTTTAAACAGCTGTCTAGTCTCTTCCATACGCTCCTGCTCCCTTCTGTCCATCTCCTCCATACGCTCCTGCTCTCTCATCTCGGCCTGCTCTGCCCTCTTGTCCATTTCCTCCAACAACTCCTTCATCGTCAACGCCATACCAAAAACGTATTTTGAGAAAACGCAGAGATGCTCCCCGCTACCTAGTATCCTATTCCGTATCTTGTGTACTCCATCCGAATAACATTTACTTTACTGATAAGCTTCTAAGATTTACGTTAATCATCACACAAAGAAAACATGGCCTCAAATTCGCCATATAGAAGCTTCCTATCGATTCGGGATATTTATGTTCTACCGCGAATTACAAACAAACGCGTTATCATTAATTTTGAAAAGATTTTCTAATATTGTAGCCCCAAATTCTTATACTCCAAATATCATTAATTTACCTGTCTTTTGGGCTCTAGACTAAGTACTAGACAACAGTACTGGACCATATTTACCATAAATACCTCCGACTCAAGGCTAATGTTCCAGCAAAGGTCTACCAGTCTCGAATCATCACCATTTATTGTAAATATCACCACCATTTTCTTAAGACTGAGGTGATCTTAAGTTCCCTAGCCTTACTCTAAGTCAAATAGAATTATAATTACTGGCAATGGAAATTTGCTCTGCACACAAATTCCAGGCCATGTCAAGATCAACACATGTCTGAAGGACACATCATCGACCATTCTACCTCATTAGAGAAATCTTTTTATAGTTCACTGACTCCAATAGAGTTCCTTTATTACTACGACACGCCTTACTTATCAGCTATGTGTTTCTCATTCTTCCTAACATGGTTTAAATCAAACATTTTTGCCGATGTTCATAACGCTATGCATTTAGATTTTGCTCTGTTTTCTAAATACACGATTTCCGATGAAACCTTGCCCTTTCATGTCCGCCTACTGTCATTCGTAGTACTGAACATAGGACTCTAGACTCAAGTTGTCTGAACGTTAGGTTGCCAGATTCCTAATTTGCGCCTATGGTTCGAAATTACCTATCTATCATTCATAAATGTAATAATTATCTGGATACCAATTCTCGGTCTCTTCCAGCTTTCGAACCATGATTCTAATCCTATCTAGCCTTCGGAATGGCTAGTCAAACCACATTCACTATCGTAAATCTCAATTTGACCTGCCCAAATTCATAAGTACAACCAAGACATCTTTGGGTATCACAAAAATACTCCCAGCGGGATACGAATATACGCCAAAGTGCCTATTTGCCCTAGTTGCGGCGCCAAAATACTGTACCGTACCCAGGGGTAAATACCCTCTAGGACGATGCCTCATTTCCTGTATGAACTTCCGACTAACTCAGGGTTGGGCAGAGAGTGGGTTGGTTGTCGGTTGGGTCAGGATAAAAGTCGACGTTCTACTCTTAAATATAAATAAATGACAGGAAATGGAGGTATAACACGATTGAGAAACAATCATATAGGGTAAGATGGATTTATTTATAAATATACCCAAATCATTCTACTTGAAAATTGATGAACACAAAAGTTAAAATATCATAACAAAACTCATTAAAAGGAAGAAATGGACATTTACAACATTAACTGTTTAAGGAAACCAAATTGAAATAAAATATCAAACACACCACTACAAACAATTTACATGAAACAGTTCAGCACATTAATTCGGATATTGAAAGGCTTACCGCCTATGCTAAAAACAACCACTTGCTCCTAAATCCTCGTAAAACACAAAGCATTATCATAGGAAACTCTAAATTATTACATGTAATAAGCAATATCAATCCTCCTCCAATCATAATCAATGACATTGCTGTACCGTACCTTAAAAATGTAACTAATCTTGGAATCTCCATCAATGAGAATCTGACCTGGAATGAACACGTAACAAATGTATGTAGAAAGGTTCATGCAGCTCTATATCCCCTGAAACGTCACAAGAATTCTTTTCCTCAAAAACTTAAATTAAAATTAATCCAAGCATTACTATTCCCAATTTTAGACTGCTGTGATACAGTACTAGTCAATCTAAATGCTGAACAAGCTTTGAGACCTCAGCGAGCACAAAACTCGTGCATACGATATGCCTTCCATCTGCGACATGACACTCATGTTACACCATATTTCAAAACATTGGAATGGCTACGCATAAATGAACGAAGGAATTATCACCTAATGACACTTGTTTACCAAGTGCTCTCGACGAACACTCCTACTTACCTCTCTTCTAATTTTCGTTTCCTTTCCTCATTCCATGAAATTAGTACCCGTTCTGGTTCCTTACTTGAAATTCCACTAAGTCGAACCAATTCCTACAATCAATCCTTTTTAGTTACCGCATCGAGACTCTGGAATACACTCCCAATGGACATTCGGCACCTTACTTCCTCTCATAAATTCAAATCTGCCTGCAGAAAGTTTTTCCTGGTAACATAAAACTGAGTTGTGTGAGTCATTGTGTGTATGTTGTGTGAATGGGTTTTCTTCATTTACTATTATTATTATTATTAATAATATTAATATTGTTATTATTATTATTAATATTGTTATGATTATTATTAGTAATTATCACATTAATTGCTGTACTGATATGTAGGCCTAACTTACCGGTAGTCTTAGAATTATCTGTTTGTAGTATTATTTCTTTTTAGAATTTCTATGTCTTACTTTTATGTTTACATTTTTAAATTCTGTTTATAGTGGTTAAGTGTAAGAGAGGGCCGTGAGCCCTAACTTCGCCACAAATGTAAGTCAGGAATAAATACATAAATAAATAAATGAGTACTTATATCCTATATCCTTTCAGATCTGAGCTTCGTCTTATAGTCCATTGTTTATATTGTATGGTAACAAGTGTACGCATACACTGATATGTACTGTTTCCGCACGGAGTTACACTTTAACGCATCACAACGATACGAATTTAATATGAAACGAGAGTTGCCAACTCTTTACGGTTAAAGAAAGATTACATTATGAAGAAAGGTTACGATGAAAATAAATAAACATTAAGACGCATTTCTTATACTATATTTACAACAAATCAAATAATCAAAACTAAATACATCTATATACCTCGGATAACGAGTAAAAACCTTAAACACTAAGCTATCCAGTCAGAATGCACTTCCACACTCTCCAAGCTATCCAGTCAGAATAACGCTCTCCATAGCTCGGGTACTGAGGAAACCTCGGTAACGCCGTTTCAACTCTGGGGTTCCCGGTTGTCTAAACGAACCACCAATCAGAAAGCTTGCTATGTATGATGACACAATACCAATTATAATATATTTATGAAAAACAATTCAAACGATAGCAAATCCTTTTCTCTAATTATAATATTGTATTTCTAGTTATATTCTGCTTCTAGACATGTGGAAATCCGATGAATTACAGACATTAACACAAGCAACTGTACACGTTGGTCAACCTGGGATTGAAACTTGGCGCGATGTAGACTCCATACTTGCTAAATCCTCACGTTCTTATTGGCTGAATATAATGCTTGGTCATCATCCAGTACACGTGTCGATCCTTCCCAACGCTTGGTTACGCTAAGGTGTTCTCACGGTCACCAGGAAATGTTAGGCAATGTTCAGCGACATGATGTCTCCACAGACATCAGGTCTCAGCTATCTTGGGATTCAATACTCTACCATTTATGACTGTAACTTGTATGAATAAAATTTATATATATTTTGTCAAATAATACTCGAAATATTTCATATGGGCCGGCAGGATACGGCTCAATACTAAGGTGTTAAGTGTAAGGTGAGAGGCGAGTATGGGAAACACAGACGAGATGTTAACTAAAGATATGAGTAGTAGGCGGAGTAGATCAAATGGCGGCGAAGTTGGGGAAGGATGAGCACGGAGGTGTAGATGAGGTGAGTGGAAAGTGGGAGCTGGACGGGGACGGTGACGAGGTGTTTTTCGGTCGGGGCCTGATTTGGGGAGGTGATCGAGACGGTTCACACGGTGGAAGCGGCCGTAGAGATGCGTACCGTGAGCGAACAGACGTTGAGCGGCGTCTTGAGTCGGGAGATGTAGGCGCACTAGAAATGTAGCTCCATGGTCGTTGTAGATCCGAAATGCTCTGCTCACTTGTCGTCCCGCCAGGCGGAGTTCATGGGCTATTGCTGCCACAGGTATAGTGGGATCCATGGCGCGAGCGACGCAGCTATACATGGTAGGGCAGGCAGGCGATGGTGGAGACAGTGGCGTACGTGTTGCTGCTGGATGTTGGTCGGTGGCAGAGGCTTCTGCGGAGGGCTGAAGGAAATCATCTTCGGGTGGCTGAAGGAAAGCGGATTGTTGGCTGGGTTAGTCAGGGATGGGAGGTATACTAGATGACATAATGGGGAAATTATGGGATAGAGCAGTGGTGGTGATAGGAAGATGAAAAGAGGAGTGAGCAAAAGTAGTGAGGGTAGTAGTGGTTGTGGTGGTTGCAAGGGTGGTGTAGAACGAAGGCGATGGCAGTAGTTGTGACGTCCATTGAGGTGACGGTGTTTTGATGGGCGGCTCAAATGCGTCTGCGAAATACTGAGGACAAGGCGTCGCTTTGTGGTAATAGCCGGCGAAGGTCACACCGTTGGATAGAAGTGTCTGGACGGCAGTTGTTGTGGAGAGTTGAAGCAGGAACCGCCGTTTTGGAAGAAAATAGTCCTGTACCCGAGATGCATTCTCCGCTGGGTAGCCGTGAATGCGAAGGTGGTTGAGTACATCTTGATCAGTGAGGGCGAGCTCAACGCCGAGGAGGGGACAGTTGGGCATTATAAGGAGGGCCGACTTACCACTGGGTGTCAAGCTGATGGGCTTTCCTGGAGGTCGGCGAGGTGTTAAAATATAGGTGCTTAGTCACGCGGCCGAGCAAAAAAGAGGCGAAAGACGAGTCCACTTTCGGAGTTTTTGTGTCCTTTCTCCCCTTTGTTTTCATTCCCTTTCCTGAAGGGGCTTGTTACGTCTTTACCCTGGCCAGGAGTTTCGGCTGGTTGGGGAGGGAGCGATAGTGTGAGGAGGAGGGTAATTCGAAGTAAGGAATGAGGAGGTGTGCGTGGTTATTATTTCAGGGGATGTAAGCAAGGATTGAAAATTCAGAGGAGAGTACGAGGGTGGGTTTTGAAAAGATGAAGTCCAAAGTTTTGATAGAAGGATGAGAAGTTTATAAGGGATGTGAGCAGTAGGCGAAGAATGTCTGATGAGGGCGAAGGTGGGGAAAAGTAATTGGTGGGGGTGGATGAAACCGCATATTGCTAGTAAGTGGAGAAGGAGGGGGGGCGGGCCAGGGACGACGACGACGAGGTGATGTAGGTCGGGTCAAATTTGGGGAGGTGAGCGGGAGGGATCTACTCGATGGTGGCGGCCGTGGTGGTGGATTCCACGAGTGATGAGGCGTTGATTGTCTGCAGACGTCGGAATTTGGAGGCGCACGAGATATGTGGGTCCATCGGCGTTGTGGATTCCGAACGCTCTCCACACGGGGATTCCTACCAGGTGAAGTTCGTTGACAATGACCTCAGTTGGGAGATTCGGATCCACTCCGCATACAACACTGCAGTAGATGGTATGCTGGACTGTCGGTGGTGATGGTGGAGACTGTGGGCATCCTGTATCTTGAACGGTGGCATTTTCCTCAGCAGGAAGCTGGTTTGTTACATGTTGTTGAGTAAGGGAGGGTGGGTTGGGGAGAGGAAGCGTCATAAGTGGGCAGGAATGGGACATCACGGTAGTGGTTAGAGTAATAGTAGAGGAAGCATGGACAGAAGTGTTGGTTGTAGTTGTGATGGTAGAAATGGTGGTGGTGACATGGGGGTCGTAGGAAGAGAGCTATGTCAGGGGAGGCGGAAGTCCTTGGGGTAGTATGGGTGTGACGAGGGGCTCAAAGGCGTCATCAAAATAAGAATGGCAACGTTCCACACGATGCATGGAGAGGTCGAGGTATACACCATCGTGGAGCAGTTGTTGTGTGCGGCTTCTTCTGTTGGAACTTGAACAAGGATCCGGATCCGACGTGTGGGAAGATAATTGTCCTGTACCCGATATACGTTGGTAATCGGGAAGCAGTTATTGCGGAAGTAGTGGAGAAGTTCTTCATCAGAGTAAGTGAGCTCGACATCGTGAAGAATGCAGTTGGGCATGGGAAGGCTGACTTCCTATTTGGCGTCAGCCGATATGCTTTATTAACGCGGCTGGGTGCGGAAGTAAAGATGCGGCGTCAGCCGCCCGATGAAACGAAGAATGAAGTTCAGTACGGAGAAATACCCCCATAAAGTCGTGTGGTGTAGTAGGTGATCGTTGGAAGAAGTCCTGTTTGTGTCCTTTGTCTTTATTCATTCATTCAAATGCTTTCATTCCCCACCCTGAAGGGGGCAACACCCCCCCCTCTGCCAGGAGAGATGGTGTGGTATGCGAGAAGTTATGGATATGCGAGATGGATGGAATGGTGTTATGAATTCAGGGGCAATTTTAAGGGATGCGTGATTGAATGGGATGTGATGGAGGGATAACAGTATTACAGGTTGTGGTGGTGGGTGGGGCATGTCTGGCTCTCTTTCATTTTTGTGTTTTTTAGTATTATTTATATTTGTTTATTTTTGTTAGGATATACTACAACGTTTTCTTATTCAGCACATAGAATAAATAAATATGTTCAGCAGATAAACAACATGCAATGATACGTATGAGGATGACGGTAACATACATTTTCAGAGATTACTGAGCTATATGTACATATTAAGTTATAAATGAGTGTGATGGTTCAGAGTTCAGTGTTACAATAGTGAAAGATGTTGTAAATGATGAGACGGTAAGGTTACTGGTGAGTTGTGCCTATGTTGAACATAGAACCGTATCGCCTGAGAATGATTATGTGGGAGGTGTATTGTAAAATGTGGGGGTGGATTGAAGGTAAGGGTTTACCTCAGTACAGTCCGTCCCCTTGGAGGTGACCGGTCTGTGGGCTGAATGAGGATGCGGTGGTAGTGGAGTGGTGATAAGGTATGGTAGGGAGGTGGTTAGGTTGGTCTGTGGGAATTGGAATGTGACCGGGTTTTGGGGATCAAGGGCCTTGGTGAGGAATCTCCGGAAGAGTAGGGAGACGTGAGTATCAAGCTCGGGGAGAGGGAATATGTCATAACGGTCCTTAGTATGAAATAAGGGAGGGAGTCGGAGGGCAATACGGACAATTCGGCGTTCTTGGGACAGGAGGAGACGGTAGAGGTTAGGTTTGGTGTGGGCTACGGCTGCCCAGGCGGAGTGACCATAGGCAATGGCAGAGCAGATAAAGGATTTTTCAGTCGTTCGAGAACATTTTCATTCCCCATCCTGAAGGGGTGGGGCGGGCCACCTGAAGAGTTACGCCCTCCCTCTGGCCAAGACATTGCACGAGGTAAGTAGATGAGTTAAAGGAAGGAGATGGGTAAAAGGAAAAGGGGAGATGCGGGAAGGTGGCCTCTTATTTACAATAAGATACAGTGGTACAAATGGCGTATATCCCTTCTCTATCTACCTGCGTGAGGTGATCAACTCGCAGACAGTCTATTACCCGCTGTGATCGGGGCTTCTGGGTAGCCGGTTCTCCGTTCGCCACTCTACTGTTCTGCTCTACCTTTCGCACTTGTGCTAGGCAGGTCTTATCTGCCTCCTGTATGTGCACTCGTGGACTGCGTAAAGTCACCTCCTTTTCAATGGTATTCATCACGATAACCACTGATTCGTTGTGCTCTGATTTAGTCAGGCACCCTGAAAGGTACACCCCTGGTATCACCTCTTCCTTCTCAATAATGCCTAAAGGTAGATTTCGATCTACGTCTATGACAACGACCTTCTGGGTCCTTGGTTCGAGACGGATCAGCTTCGTCTCTCGCGCCCCCATAGGGTATTTTCGTCCCTTTATGGTGGCATGACCCTCCTTATAGTCAATCACGCTATCTGTCAGGATGTTTCGTCCAACTATACCATCCTGTGTTAATTGGAAATCACTCCCTACTACATGAAATGTGTGACTTCTATTTCCAACGGCAAAACGTACAGTACCTTGGGTGTAAATAATTCCTTTACTCACACCCATTAATTCAATTGGTTCGCTCCTGTCAGTCAGGCTTTCCTTGGGTACCGATTGCCTCTTCACTGGGCTGACATCGGACCCAGTATCTATCAAAAATCTCAATGGTCTTCCTTGGTTCGCGACCTGGATCAGTACTGTGCCTTCTATGTCAGAATTCTTGGGACCTTCTGGTCTGCGGGCCTCCGTAACTGTCCCCTTGCTAAGGGCCCGTTCTAGTTTGCCGCCTCCATGGCCCTCGTGGCGTGCGTACTGCCGCCCCCTTTTCTGAACCAACAGTCTTGGGTTCGATACGACCACCTATCACAATGTTCGCATTGGGCTCGGTATCTCAAGGCCCTGCCCCCTCTGCGATCACCCTGAGTTTGGCCTTTCATGGCCCTGTTGCCCGTGGACTTGCCTTGGGCTTTTCGGCAATTTCTCTGAATATGGTCCTGTTGGCCACACGAATAGCACCTACGGCTATCCGTTCGCATCACCGGAGTGCGTGCACCTTGGGTACGTGCACCTTGAGTGCGTGCACCTTGTCGACAATTCACCTGTATGTGCCCTTTCCGGTCGCAACGATAAGTTCCGTTTTCCCTTGTCACTGAGTTTGGTTGTGTACGTACTATGCGCACTGTTTCTCGTACCTATGTTTCCTTATCCCTTTGTTTCTTTCTACAGTCACGTTCAATGTGCCCTGTCTTCCCACAATAGCGATATTTTAATTTACTGAATATGCCCCCTTTAGCTGTATTGGAACTAGCGGTCTGCGTGGTGTGAGCCACTTGCGTTCCCGTGTTCTTACAGTTCTTTGCTATATGGCCTTCTTTGTTACAATTGTAACATACTACCCTAACACTAGCATGTGTTGGCTTAGTATGCCACCTTCGTGCTGTACTGCGCTCCTGTTCTGATTTGTGCTTGCTAAACCCTGTACTACGTTTGTGTTGTAGGCCTTCTCGTGCCTTCTTTGACATTATTACGGTTTCTTCCTGTTGTGCCAGTGCAACTGCCTTCTCGAAAGTAATGCCCTTTTCTGACTGTACCCTAGCTTGTATTCTAGGGTTGGCTAACCCTTGTATGTAACTAGCTACACATATTTTTTTTTGTAACTTTTAACTGTGCGTCGCGATCTTCCTCTAGTTCGTCCTCAAGTATTGCCTCTCTGAAGGAAGCTGACAATGTTTCTATCTTATGAGCCCAATTTGCGACTGTCTCTCGCGGGTCCTGCGCTGTTTGGAACATTTCGCATATGTACAAATCTAGTGTACCTTGCTGGCCATAATATTCTGTTAATGCCCGTTTGGCTTTCTCCCAATTATATATATCACGTCTGTACAATAATTTGTCTCGGGCTCTGCCCGTAACCTTTCTTAAAATATACTTAAAAAACAACCCTTGATCTTCATCCTTTATCATACGAACAGCAGCATCTACGTTTGCTATGAACTCATGCAATCTATCTGGTTGACTGCCATAAAACTCTCCTCCAATGAGGCGATGTCCTTCTACTACTGTCACAAGAGGCCCACTCATACTGACTGATTCCGCCTCGTCAAGCATCTCAGTGCCTTGGTCTGCTCGTACTGAACTATTCTGTCGTGCCATTCGAAATAATGTTCAGCTTGCCTTAATCTTCAATACTGCTTCACTGCTGGGCTGGATGAGTAGTCGGCTGTAGTGGTGCGTCTCCACCGGATGGCGCCGTCTGCTGCTGGACTGCTACCCTTCTGCTGGGCTGGCTTAGTAGGCTGCGGTAGTGATGCTCCTCTTCTGCGTTGCGCGGCACTCGGAACGAAAAATACGCGGTAGCGTGGTTCGGACAAGCTTCTGCGAAGTAACGGTTTTCTCACACGGAAATTTTCTACGAAGTCGCAGTTCTCTCACGTTATTTCGGTGAGTTGACTGTTCGAGAATCGAACTCGGCACCATGCACTACCTGACACCAAATTTTCATATGCCTGTCGTGACCTACCTGTCCTGAGAGACGTTCTTGTAGGTTGGTCCCCAGGCAGTTGGATGTTGAAGTATTCCCTGTCCTGCCGAGCGGAAAGTAGGAAGGTAATTGTAGGTGGGACTCTGTCCCGCAACTCGCGAAATGAAAGAATTGATAATCTCCACGGCCTTTTATTTCCTAAGACGACTAAGTCTACTATATAGAAGTATTTACAAGTTGGATATGTCGTTCTGAAAAAAGGAGAGAGCTTGATCCACGCGCCTACTCTACGACTACGCGTATATCTGAATTTTGCCCTGCGGCACGTATAACTTCCTGACACGAACAGCTGCTCGAAAGAGCCTCGTTCTGAAAGTACCAATTACTGGTTGAGAGAGAGCCTCGCGCCATCATGGTTTAGGGTTATATCTCCTCTCTTAGAATGAAAGGTCGATCCCTTCTCACTACCTTAGGGGTTGGGCCTTATGGGCGTTACTTAGCTATTCACCTTGTCGGTGGCGCCCTCAACTAATTATTCTCAAATAATTATCCCAGTACGTGCTGCCCTCTGGGCACTACTGTCTCTGTCTTACTTTGCACTCATCTTTCCTTGTTTTTCTCTAAAGTGCAACTGTACTGGCCTTGTTTCTTTGCCGGCTCGCCGGCCACCCGGCTCACATACCAACTCTGTTTGTCCACATCAAACAAACAAGTAAATATCCGTTGTGGTTAACAAGCTTTCATAAGCGCATTTCACAAGCTGCTCTCCACTACATGTAACTTCTTGAAAAGTTCCTTCCTCCTTCTAAATATTAATTCTGACTATAATTATTATACAATTACTCTGATACTACAAGCTGTCTCATATCGATGATTATTATTCTACTACTAGTTTGTTTCCCTTGACACCTTGAGATCGGGTCTCGGCTGCGAAACCCGGCTGCCGTCCATCTGGCAGTCCGCCGGTTCGAGCCCCTGGGAGGTCAGTGCACGACAGCGCAGTCTCCGTGCACTGTGCATCGTTCCGTCTCGGCTAAACTCGGCTTGACTCGGATGGTGTAGTGCGCTGAGAGCGACGAAGCGTTCGGTGACAGACGGCTTGTTTATCAGTGAAATAGATAAGCGTAAGACAACAACAAATTAAAGGAGCAACCTGTTTCAAAGAAAGCAAAGACTTCCGAAAGTCCATTTCAATCGAACTGAGAACTTTCGTATATCTTTGTCGGTCGGGACGATAAAGCCAAATGCTTAATCCGTGGGACAATAATTATGTGATAAGTTAATCAAAAAGATTTTCCAATACAAAGGCTTAGCTCAAATTCTACGATAATTTGTCGAAGGAAGATTTTCCTAAGCTGCATCGAGAAGCAGCTAAGATTATTTCTATATCTGGTTCCACATGCATATGTGAAAGTTATTTTTTCCTATTTTGACTTGTACGAAAACTAGATTGCGTGCAAATAGGCCTATTTCTGATTGTAATTTAAAGAAGGCTCTCAAATTGCTGTCAGCCGGTCCCTTGTTCCAGGCATAACTGGTATCATTGCAAAGATAAAGAGAAGAAGAGCTAGAGAAGATAAATTGTCTGCTCAAACCAAATTGAAAGAAGAGTGTTTTAACACCGGTAACGTTGTCCCATACAACAGTGTCCCCGCTCACCGCACATACAGTAAACATTTCACAGTGAGGGGAGGATCAGCGGGGAAGGTGGAGAAGGCGAAGACAGGCCGAACAGGTGAGACAGGTGTAGGGGAAGTGGAGTGGGAGTTTGCACTCTGGTCAACCTAGTGAAGTCGTCTCCTGCATCTTGCGCCCGTGCACTGCACGGTGCATGCACCCTGAGAGGCCCTGACCTAGAGAGTCGAGATAGGAGGAAAGTCTCCTACTCAGAATACCTTCTAGGATCTTGCTGAGGACAGGGAGTAAGGAGATTGGGCGATAAGACCGAATGTCAGATGGGAGTTTATGGGGTTTTAGGAATAAGAGAAGGTTGGCGTTACCCCAGTGATCGGGTTACACGGCAGTATAGAGGATTTAGGTGTAAATAATGCTAAGAAGATCAAAAAGAATAGGAGGGACTTCTTGAATATTACGATATGAGATATTATCTGAGCCATGGGATATGTTTTTCCTATGTTTCAGGAAAATCCGGATATCATTGGGTGTAATGGGAGCATTTAATGTATGAATATAATCAACATGAGAAAAATGAATGAATGAAGGTTGAAGTTCAGGGAGGTTGGGGTCAGAGTAAGCAATGATGGTGGGTTTGTGAGGATGATGGAAATTAGTGCCGTGGTAGGGGGAAAAACAGTTTGATAATTGTCAGCGAAAAGATTAGCCTTGTCTTGGTCAGTTTGTGGATGATTGGGGGATGTGTAATAGGGTAGCGAGGTAGAGGGTTGGTAGTTTTGGTTAGTTTTTGAAAAGTCGTCCAAAAACATCGAGGGTCGTGATAATCAGCTAGCTTTGTACACTTGTCCATCCACATTTTACGTTTAATAGTTTTAATATATGAGCGCGCGTGGCGTAAAGTTCGGCGGTGTTGTTGAAGCCTAGTAGGGTCCTTGGTTCGAGTATATGCAGTAAAGTAGTCATGAGCTAGCTGCAATAAACGAAGAGCTTGGGGGTATAGGAAGTTTGGAGGGGTGGTAGGAGAGACGAGCAATATGAAGAGAATCAGCGGTAAGGATAGCTCGCTCTATTTCAGAAATTAGGGCGAATAGAGTGGGAATATTAGTAGGCGGTACAGTATCACTGAGTAAGTTAGTGAGAGTAGTGCGATAAGCATTCCAATTAGTGTGATTGAAACGACGAGTAGGGGGAGGGCGAGGAGGGGACAAGGTCTGACGGGGAAGGATACCAGGAAAGGTGAGAAGGGCTGGGGCGTGATCGCTACCTATAGAAACGAGCTGCTGGATGGTGATGGATTTGGCAAGGGAGGGAGAAAGAAGGAGGGCATCAGGGGTGGAATTATTGGCTGGAAGGGTGTGGAAAGGAAAATGGAAGCGCATGGCCCGGAGAGACGTACATAAATTAGTGAACTCGGAGATTTGAGTAGGGGTATAAGAAGTAACTTTAAGATCTGCAACTATAATATATTCAGAGTATTTAGCGTCTACGTATTTAATAAAATCAGAGGAATGAAAGGTTTAGACGGTATGTAGAGAGTAACTATCGTAATAATTTTCTGAGGAGTAATTTCTTCTTGTATTAGATATTCCGAGAAATTAGTAGGGAAGTGAAAGTAATGCTGAATAACAGTAAAATCGCGTCTGACGCCGATAGCCACGCCACCACAGCCTTGAGTCGGACGATCAGCGCAATAGAAGGTAAACAGGGGAAATTGATGCATTTGGGCCGGCGTCAGAAATGTCTCATTCAGAACAAAAATATCCGGGGCATACAAGGAAAGGGAGGTGTCCAGCAGCGGCCGATTGGACTTGAAATATCTTATGTTTGCATAGTAGAGCTTCAATACGCTAACACATAAAGTGAACAGTACTTAGGGGGGAAAATGCGAAATCCTTCTTATTCCCCGAGTACGCCACGTCGACATGAGTGTTCAAAACCCAATCGAGCCGCTAGCTGGATCTGATTTAGGATGTGTGGGCGATGGAAGGGGAGGACGTTCGGTAACACCATCGTAATAAAACGAATGATGTTCTCAGAACTCGGGGAGGGGAAGGAGGGGGAAGAGACGGGTGTAGGGAGGTCTTGAGATTGAATAGGGAGAACTGTTTCAGGGTGATCAGGTTCAGGAGGAGGTTTGGAACGACACTTTTAACTGAAAGCAGGATGATTTTGATTACAATTAACACACTTTGGATTCGACTTATTGGGACAAGCATGAGTAGGATGCTCCTCACGTGAACAGATGGCTCATACCTCCGGATAAACACATGGTGTCCCTGGGACGTGGTCGAATCTCTGACACGTCCCGCAGCGGATCTTCTGGGGTGGTGATGTTCTGGAGGGTTCCACCCGATGGCGCCGGGCGTAGATCATGGCGGCGTCGCGGAGCAGGGCGTCGAGCGTCGAGACGTCGCGTGATAGAATGCGAACCAATGAAGTTGCTCTTTGAGCATTCCGAATACGGATGACTCGTAGATGTGGTGGCCCTCGAGTTGGAGTTGAGCAGCCACCTCATCGTCGGTGTAGTCTCGGTCGACTCCATAAGCAACCACAGGTAGAATTGGTGCTGGTCGGGTGGGCGGTGCAGGACATTGTGCTGGACGCTGTGTGGTGACATTAGTGACCCGTGCATGTGGCCCCAGTTGATGAGCTCCGATGTTACTCGTGAAGTGATGGTAAAATGGTTGGCAGGTTTTAAGATTATAACCATCCCTGGTCCGTTGGATTTCCAGTTTATAATCCTGAAGATTTGGCGTGAATTTTGCAAGTAGTTGATAGATGCACCTGACGTTGGCCTTGGTGATGTGCAGATTTGTAAGCTTTATCAGATAGATAGGCGGTTGAACAGTAGGCTGGAGCGATGGAGTAACAATACTGCGCTGGCCAATATTAGGTGGTATTGCTGGGTTTTGCGCCGCCTGGGCATAACTGCGTACATGTGCAGGCATGTACGGTGCAGGTTGATCCAACAGGTTGGGCAGTTGGTGGGCGGTCGATGGTCCAGGGCCCAGTAAATGGATCCCAAGGTCCGTTCCAGAAGATTCCAGACGAGCATTAGATCCCGGTGAGGTTTCGACAGAGCCTGGAGAACGTTGTGTTAGGGATTGCGTCGGGAAATTTCTTTTCCGTTCTCCATCAGGACTTCCCGAACCAGACTCCAATAAACGACGAGGTTGTTTTACTTTAGTAGTTTCCATGTCCTTTGGTGGCGACCTTGGCGAACGTGATCGCGCAGGTGATGGCGGCGGTTAAGGACTCATTGCGTAACTTCCAGAAACTTACTGAAATGTAGACGTAAAACTGTCGACGGGTAGAGATTTCGGTCCGATCGTATGCTGTAGACTGAGTGATTATCGTCCTCAAGTCATCATCAAATTCATATTATTTGTTTTGCTCATTCATTAAGAATATTTATATCGAAGCTGTATCGGAATCCCATAAAACATCAGTGACCACTTGTACACATGCTCCATCCATCCATCCATCCATCCATCCATCCATCCATCCATCCATCCATCCATCCATCCATCCATCCATCCATCCAGGAGCGGGACATACAACCCCTCGACTCCTACGTTCTCATACGAAGGACACACACACACACACGCACACACACACACACACACACACACACACACACACGCCTTTCACCCACATATCTATTTCAATGAACACATCTCTACTATCGTATACCCAATTTTTGATCGGCCGAGGTGACGCCAGACCTGTATCTTCGCACCTCACCGAGCTAATAAGCATATCGGGTAGCACCAAGTTGTAGGCCAGCCTTCCTCAGCTATGTTTACTTGTATAATCAATGACGTTGACTCAGCGACCTCGGACGAGGACATTTACAGTGCTCTTCACACACACGGGGTCTCTGGTATCGCCAGACTTTACGACGGCCCCGATCTCGCACCGGAGGTGCTTCTCTCTTTCCACACTTTGGATGCCTGCAACCACGTCCAGACTGATGGAGAGTTTCTTCATCGCCGTCTCCACCGAGTGACATCTACACCTTCACAAGTCATCGCCCAGATCTTGGATGTTGAAGACCCTGCTACGCCTGCTTCAAGTACACCCCCGCCATATTTCTCACCCCCACCCCTCCATCATCCTGCCCCACAACTACTGCCATCACCTCCACGGTATCTGCTTACCCATCCTTCAATATTCCTCTTACCATACCTGTCCCCACTACTACCACCACCAACCCTACTTCTCCCATCCTTCCTATTACTAATAGCACTATGTACCATCCTTTTCCCCTATTGATAACCTCTCTCCCCGCCCCTCCCACATCTGATCACCTACATCACCAGCCTACATCTATTCAGCCGTCTGCCGAGGGACTTTCCACCGCTCGTCCTACGATCGTGGTACGTTCACCGCCATCTGAACATTCTTCCACCTACAGCTGTGTTCTTCGCGGTGTGGATCCAAGCGTAACGCCTGCAGCCATTGTTCAAGATCTTCGCCAGGCAGGCCTCCCTGTACGAAGAGCTTCTCGCATCTATAACGCAGACGGCCCAAAGTTCCTGGTGCAGCTCCAACTTCAGACCGCCGACGACATCCAGAGCCTCATCGCTCAAGGACTCTACTTCTACGGTCACCATCATCGGGTTGAACCCTCTTACTCACCTCGACAACCCTTACACCGTCCTCCCCCACCTCGCAGTCGTCACCGGCCTGTCCCTCCTCTTCACTCACCCCGTCCACGTCTACGATCTTCTACAGTCCCAACTCCACCAAAATACTTTCCCCTACCACCACCTTACCTTGCCCTCCTCCACCTTCTCCTCAGTTCCCTAGGTAACTTCTCCTCTTTCTATCACATCCTAGCTTCCCATCTTCTCCCTACCACCTTCGTCTAACTCTTCACTCATCTCTGATTTTTAATGTACAAGACATCGTATCTCTTTCAATAAAGTTTTATCTTTACTGTACTCCTTAGCCTAGAAAACATTTCTTCACATCCCCTTTTTCTTTATCTCCATTTACTCATCTCCTTCATCCCACACTTCTCCACTTCCCCGTCACCTCTCCTGGCCAGAGAGAGGGCTTAAACCTCTAGGTGGCCCACCCCACCCCTTCAGGGTGGGGAATGACAGCATTAATAGATAGATAGATAGATAGATAGATAGATAGATAGATAGATAGATAGATAGATAGATAGATAGATAGATAGATAGATAGATAGATAAGAGCGGGCGAGAGAGCGAACGTGTGACGTCATGCTGTCATCGAGTATTCGCAAGCGAAACGAGTCCGAGGCTGGACTCGAAAGTGTCGAGTACCACGATTCCAGGCATCACTCGCGCACATCACTACAGAAGTGAAATGTTGCAGGTAATCGCCAGCATTTTAACTCGAGTAATGTCCTTTTTAGAGGTTAAGTACAGTCGAAAAATGCTACACCACTGTTCGACTAGTCCTCTCCAAACTTAAGAAGCTATACGACAATCGAATTTGAAATTTATAGTAAACTAGCTGATGTACCCGTGCTTCGCTACGGGATTCTTAGACAGACCGACCTTGTGGTTTTCCTAACTGAATTCAACATAAGCCATTAAAAAAACGTCAGTAGGAAAGTAGCGATTAAAAGCAATATTATCATATAAAATACTCTATCAAATGAAAAACCGCACATTTTCTCACTTTTAACGAACAGTACTACGGTGCCGATCTAACAGTCCAAAGTTCCAGAGCTTGAATGACCAGGCCGCAGACAGCCATGAACACTCCTCTGCCATTATTCCATTAAATATGCACACTGCTCATTACAATCAGTGCCTCAGAGTAGGGATTGAATAGCTCGAATCCTATGATGAACCAGTGTGTTACGTACCAGCAGTATCAGAAAATTTATGAACCAGAGGAATGGCATGCTAAAGAAGAAAGTTATCTAACTCCCCACCCACTTACCGTCAATATTCAGGCAGACTGTTACACTCGGTACGACCGGGCGAGTTGGCCATGCGGTTAGGGGCGCACAGCCGTGAGCTTGCATCCGGGAGATAGTGGATTCGAACCCTACTGTCGGCAGCCGTGAAGATGATATTACAGGTTTTCCCACTTTTACACCAGGCAAATGCTGGGGCTGTATCTTAATTAAGGCCAAGGCCGCTTCCTTCACACTCCTAGCCCTTTCCTATCGCATCGTCGCCATAAGACCTATCTCTGTCGGTGCGACATAAGGCAAATTAAAAAAAAATACTCGATACGCAGCAGTAATCCTATCTATCGTGGATGAGGGGCAACAGAAGACACAAAGCACATCACAACGAACAATGGTCAATGTAATGTTATTGTTGATCAATTTTATGAGCTTTCTATATTGTAGGCTTTCACATGCAGTTTTCTTTCGACTCTGTGATTTTAGGACGTATTATAAAATTATGTATGGCGTAGACTGTAGTTCCTTATTCTCCGACTTCTCATTCCGATTTTCATTAAATTCTGTTTACCCATTTTCTCATGGCTCGGCGCTGATATGGACTTAGCAACAAAAATCCAAATTCATGAATACGTCTGCGATCATAACTGGTACGGTAACAATGCTTAAGATATAAATGATCGGAAATTTAAAATATATAACTTTAGTTATGTAGTATTTATCGATACGACCAATAAACATAAATATTTGAGAATTAAATTTTAGGCCTTCCCCTAAACTACCATTTCTCTCAGTGTGAGTAAAATCATTTATGGCCTAGATTATAGCGACGTAGGCCTATTCCTCGACTTTGCATACCGATTTTCATTAGGATAGGACCAGTAATAACAAATATTTGAGAATTAAATTCTAGGCCTTCCCCTAACTATCATTTTACTCCGCGTGAATACAATTATTTTTGGCCTAAATTGTAGCGATTTATTTCCCGACTCTGCATACCGATTTTCATTAAATTCTCTTCAGCCGTTTTCTCGTGATGCGTGTACATACATACATACATACATACATACATACATACATACATACATACATACATACATACATACATACATACATACAGACAGACAGAAATTACGGAAAATTAAAAAGTGCATTTCCTTGTTACTGTGGACACGACTGATACAGAAATACCGTCCTTTTCAAATTCTGAGCAATGTACAGACAAAACTCTAATTTTATATATATAGATATGAATATTTTTGTGGCAATTCGAAAGTGAATATTGACAGCAGCTCACCATCAGTTCTTTGCTTTTAATTCTTTTTTTACTGAAAATTTATTTATAAAATATATGAAAGCAAATGTAAACGGTTCACCTGACTGTGAAATAATCAACTGTGACAAAGCAACTGCTACGTTACGGCTTTTCTTGAATTTGGATTGTTCTTAACAACATTCCTTACGGTGTTCATAATGTTCACAATATATACTCACTAGATAGCAACTTTTGGCAGTAGTAGGCAGTGAAATAATAGGAAACAAATATGTACTCACATGGAGGACCATGGATGTAATGTCATCCTCAAATGGATCCTGGACAATTTGGCAAGATTAACGGTTCATAAACAGTAAATATCGGAAGACTATGCCGGGCTGAGTGGCTCAGACGGTAGAGGCGGTGGCCCTCTAACCCCAACATGGCAGGCTCGATCCTGCTCAGTCCGGTGGAATTTGAAGGTGCTCAAATACATCAGCCTCGCGTCGGCTGATTTACTGGCTCGTAAAAGAATTCCTGCGGGACAAAATTCCGGCACTTCGGCGTCTTTGAAAACCGAAAAGGTAGTTTGTGGGACGTAAAGCCAATAACATTATTATTATTATTATTATTATTATTATTATTATAAATAGTGCATTACCGCCAAAAAGACAATGCGTTATCGTAGTAAAGCATCTGGCTGTTTAAAAAAGTACAATCTTCTTTATATCGCACCGACAGAGAAAGGTCTTATGGCGACAATAAGATAGAAATGGGCTAGGACTAGCAAGGAATCAGGGCTGTCGACAGTGGAAACAAATCTCACTATCTCCCGAGTGCAAGCTGACAAGTACGTGAACCATACCGCGCAGCCTCTCGCTCTGTGACTTGTCTTTTTTAGTACGGGTGCCACTTAATATACTGCCGCTCCTCAGAGTAACCTTAGAATCCAGAAAGGATAACGCCAAAGGAGGAAGTATAGAACAATTTACGAAAATGCTTAATAAATAATTGAGGTTATGTGTGAGATAGTAACTGGTGTACATATCACATTCACAAGAATCTATCACTTGGAGGATTAATCTTTCTTTCTTTACTTCTTAATCTGTTAACCCTCCAGGGTTGCTTTTCCCCTCCGACTCAGCGAGGGATCCCACCTCTACCGCCTCAAGGGTAGTGTCCTGGAGCTTCAGACTTTGGGTCGGGGGATACAACTAGGGAGAATTACCAGTACCTCGCCCAGGAGGCCTCACCTGCTATGCTGAACAGGGGCCTTGCGGAAGGATGGGAAAATTGGAAAGGAATGAGAAGGAAGCGGCCGTGGCCTTAAGTTAGGTACCATCCCGGCATTTGCCTGGAGAAGAATTTGGAAATCATGGAAAACCACTTCGAGGATGGCTGAGGTGGGAATCGAACCCACCTCTACTCATTTGACCTCCCGAGGCTGAGTGGACCCCGTTCCAGCCCTCGTATCACTTTTCAAATTTCGTGGCAGAGCTGGGAATCGAACCCGGGCCTCCGGGGTTGGCAGCTAATTACACTAACCACTACACCACAGAGGCGGGCGAGTCAAGTTCAAGAGAAGAAAAAACGATCAAGGCCAGGTTCAAACTCGGAAACTTCAGCTTCCAACGTCATTCCGCCAGCGACTAGGCTGCGGGAATAACACTACACAAGTTTGAGGATAGATTTTAAACTTTAAAATTTGAACAAATAAGGCCCATTGACAAAAACGCTCGAGCGGGGCTAAAGTATTTTTAAATGAAGGGCACATCCTAAAAATTGGAACACTTTTCTGGAATACCACGTGGCGACCTCCCATTGTTACTTACATCCCGTCTCCATTTCAGCCGGTCTCCTGGTTCTCTGCAGAAGTATTCCTCTGAAGCATTTAATCAGGTCCAACCATCTGCTTGCTGTTCGACCTCTGGCCCGCTGTCCGACCACATTTCCTAAAACAACTAGTCTCATCACTAGTTCCATCACGGCGAATCACATGACCAAAATATGCGACGTCGGCAAGCAGTGGTTATCCCGTGCTGAATATCTAGTTGACTTAAAGTGGAGATGTTAGTTCTTCTGGCTGTCTGCGGAATACGGAATACAGAACAGGCATTTATTCGATTTACATACGATGCCTACATTGTCCATGATTCAAGACTGCACAGCAGTACGCTGAACACCAGGGTTTCCATAATTTGTTCCTTTGTATGTTTTGTTCCTCAGACCGTATCTTCACAAGGCTGACCATCGCAATTGCAATTATCTCCGCCTCACAGCTGCCCTTACTAGAAATGAGTGGTCCAAGATAGATAAAATCCCTAACAACTTCAATTTGTGGTGGCAAATATTGCCATCATTAGCTATGTTTTTTCCGTGTTTACCTCCAGTTCAGAATTACCACTTCCATTAGCGATCTTTTTGGAGCATGTCCCGAAGTTCAGCAGCATCCTTGGCCAGTACACTCAGCATATCACAGATTAGTCAACTTCTGAGTTGGCTGTCGCAGTTCCGTAGAAATGAAAATGTTAGCGTATGATGGGGTGGCATGGACAGCTGCATGACTTCGGTCTATGGACTGTTAAGCCAAACAACAAAATTAATTAATGATGTTATTGATTTAGTGTCCCGCTAACTACTTTACCGTTTTCGGAGACGCAGAGATACCGGAATTCAGTCCCACAGGTGTTCTTTTATGTGCCAGTAAATCTACCGACGAGACTGCCGTATTTGAGCACCTTCAAATTAGCACCGCACTGAACCAAGATCGAACCAGCCAAGTTGGGGTCAGAAGGCGTGAGCCTCAACCGTCTCAGCCACTTAGTAAGGTAACAACAACAACAACAACAAATAACACTAAAAGAAAATGCATTAATATTGGAAATATAAATATTATATTTAATAAGTATATTGTTAATTATTGCTGTCGTCCATTTCTATGCTATAAAATTAATATTATCTTTATGACCATCATTGTTATCTGTTTGTTTGTTTGTTTGTTTGTTTGTTTGTTTGTCCAACCTTTGTCCCGTTTCTTTGCGGGGTCAGGTATGACTTGAGATGGACCTGTTGTGGCGGGTCTTTTATGATCGAATGCCCCTTCTGACGTCAATCTTATCAGAGGAGTTAAATGAAATGAAATGAAATGAAATGAAATGAAATGAAACGAATGACGTGATACATGACAAAGGGACATAGCCTACTCCTGTCGAAGGGGTCCGCTCGGCGCCGACGGACGAATCACCATCAACAGCGTCATATGCCCTCACTCCATATGAGCACTGCGGAGAGATTTGATATTTAATCCAGAATTTTGGCACGCAATCTACTGATTAGAAATTGTATACCTCCACCCCTCCCCCCCTTACCCTGCCGGCCAACGTTCTGATGGTGAAATTTTTTTCGACCAACGGGACTCGAACCGGCTAATCTCGGTGTTAGACCGTTTAGACTTCAGCGCCGTAACGACCATGTCCACCAGGCGGGCTATTATAATTCATACATAATTATTAAGTGTATTTGTTAATATTATGATCTTTACTGTTTTTGTTATCATAACGTGGTGAGGGTTTGGCTCTGTGGTGTAGTGGTTAATGTAATTAATTGCCAACCCCTGGTGCCCGAGTTCGATTCTCGGCTCTGCCACGAAATTTGAAAAGTGGTACGAGGGCTGGAACGGGGTCCACTTAGCCTCGGGAGGTCAACAGAGTAGAGGTGGGTTCGATTCCCACCTCAGCCATCATGGAAGTGGTTTTCAGTGGTTTCCCACTTCTCCTCCATGCAAATGCCGGGATGGTACCTAACTTTAGCCCACGGCCGATTCCTTCCCTCTTCCTTGTCTATCCCTTCCAAACTTGCCATCCCCCGCAAGGCCACTGTTCAGCATAGCAGGTGAGGCCACCTGGGCGAGGTACTGATCATCCTCCCCAGTTGTAGGCTATATCCCGACCCAGAGTCTGAAGCTCCAGGAACTGCCCTTGAGGCGGTAGAGGTGGGATCCCTCGCTGAGTCCGAGGGAGAAACCGACCCTTCTTCTTCTTCTTCTACTACTACTACTACTACTATGTTTTCATTCCTCCCCTGAAGGGGGAGGCGGGCCTCTTAGACGGTTACGCTATCTCTCAGGCCGGGAGATTTGTTACGGTGAAGGAGATGTGAGGAGAAGGTGAGGGGGTAGACGGCCGTGGCCTATACTACGAACTGTCCCGGCATTCGCCTTAGTGCAGGAGAATGGAAAACCACGGGAAACCATCCTCTTACTTACTTTACTCGTTTTCATTCCCCACTCTGAAGGGGTGGGGCGGGCCACTTAGAGGGTGACGCCCTCGCTCTGGCCAAGAGTCGCGGGCGGGTTGGGGAGGTTTGATAGATGAGGGAGTTGGGTAGGAGGATGTGAGAAATAGAGGGGATGGTAGGGGGTTGGGCCTCTTTACTGAGCTTTATTGAATGTGCTTTTCCAAAAGTTACAGAGAAGAATTTATAAACATAAACAATATTTTCATTATTAGGTAATTTTAAAGAGTTTAAGGGGTGTTTTTCTTTTTTTTGTCTCTTTTTGTTGCCGTTTTTTCTTTTTTCCTTTTCTTTTTTTTCATCCTTCGCCTGATGCTATACAAAATATTATGGTATAAATACATCTAAGAAGAAGGACGTTTGCAATACAAGAATTCGGTGGTTCTAATAGCATGGCATTCTGAAGTGATTCTGGATCTTGTGCATTACAATGCGTTATTAAGATATGATGCTATTGTCCATTTCTTGATCCTGAGAGGAGGTTGAGGGGATTTATACGAGAGTTTCTAAGGGTGTGAAGTTAAAATGAGTATTTAAGCCTGAATGGGTAGTGAGAAAATGGAGATTGAGGGTCTGATTAGCTGCAGCCTGAAGGTGTGTGAAAACAAGGTGTCTATTGTATGGATGGATATTTAACAAGGAGATTGTAACAAATCTGACAAGATCTTTAATTGTAGGGTGGGGAAAAAGTGAACGGGTGGGCGTGGTTGGTGGGTCAATAGTGCGAATAGGGGCTATGAATTCTGGGTGATTTGAGGGAGGTGTCGGACCTCCTCGACAGCGGCGAGAATAGACTGGATGGCTGCCTCCGCAAGTGTTACAGCGGGCGGGGTGTAGGGTGTTGGGGCACTTGGTAGTGACATGATGCTGAGTGCAATGACCACAAATTGGATGATTTGCTTTGCACTGGGCCGTTGTGTGATTGTTATAGAGGAGGCATCTTTCACATCTGATTAACTGTGGAGGTGGAGCACGAGAAGGTTCGACTTTGTGATGGTGGCGATGTATCGATACACCACTGGCAAGCAGTCTGTCCACATCAGCTGGTGTTGGCAGAAGAATCCGCACCAGGAATGTTGGATCCTCCGCATTCCGGATGCGAAAGGCCTTCCGAGCAGGCACTCCCTCCGCACTGAGCTCGGCGAGAATCGTCTCTTCTGAACCATTCTCCAAGGACCTAGGGGGAAGTTTTCATTCCCCTTCCTGAAGGGAAGGGACGGGCCACCTAGAAGGTTACGCCTTCTCTCTGGCCAGGAGATTTGGCGGGGTTTGGGGATTTCGAGGGGTTTGATGATAAAAGAAGGGTGTTTTTGTTTGGCTAAGGGTGTAGATCTGCTCTTTTGCTTTTTATTGAATTTTGATTACAAAGGTTATTACATTATGATTTACAATTGAGTTACAATATGATTATAAACCAAACCCCATGGCACTACAGCCCTTGAAGGGCCTTGGCCTACCAAGCGACACTGCTCTGCCCGAAGGCCTGCAGATTACGAGGTGTCGTGTGGTCAGCACGACGAATCCTCTCGGCCGTTATTCTTGGCTGTCTAGACCGGGGCCGCTATCTCAGATAGCTCCTCAATTCTAATCACGTAGGCTGAGTGGACCTCGAACCAGCCCTCAGGTCCAGGTAAAAATCCCTGTCCTGGCCGGGAATCGAACCCGGGGCCTCCGGGTAAGAGGCAGGCACGCTACCCCTACACCACGGGGCCGGCCAATATGATTATAGTACAGATATAATTAGTCACTTATTGGGAGGTTGGGAAAAGTAAGTTGAAGGTTTGCTGGTAAAGAGAAGAGAAGTTTAGTAAGGATATGAGGAGTACTTGGAGAAGATAGGAGCGGTTTTGTAGGTTGAACGGGTGAGATTGCGGGTTGGGAAGCCGGGCACGGTTTCGCGGAGTGGTGGGGTGGGAGGAGGGTTGCGGGGGAGATCGAGATGGCTCCACTCGATGGTGGCGGCCGAAAAGTTTTATCCCCTGCTGTATGAGACGTTGGACTTCATCTGTAGTTTGGAGTTGTAGTCGCAGCATGAAGGTGGGCCCGGTTTCGTTGTGGATTCTGGTTGCTCTTTTTAAGTGGAGTCCGGCGAGGCGCAGTTCCTGGCTGATGAGGGATGTCGGGATTTCTGGATTAACACCCCTCACAACGCAGCTGGGGTTGCATTCCGGTGGTGGTAATCTTCTATTGGATTGGGGCGGTGGTGGTGGTGGTGGTGCTGGTGGTGGTGCTGGTCTTGCTGTTTCAGATGCTTCCTTGGTGGGTGTGGGTGGCCGCGCTGCTGGGTTGGGTGAGCTGATTGGGGATGTGGAGATGGGAGACATCATTATAGGGGAGGTGTGTGACGGGACTGTTGTGGTTATAGGGGTTTTGCAGGAGGTGGGGGTTAGATAGGTTGCGGTAGTGGTGGTAATGGTTGTCGTTGGGTTTGTATACGTGTAGGACGGGAGCTGGTGTGGCGGGATGTAGGGAGGTGGCTGGGTGCAAGGTTTTGGTGATGGTGGAGGAGGAGTGTAAGCAGGCGTCCGGGTTCCCGGTTTCGGTTCAAATTCTTGTTCCAGATGTTTCGGGCATGGATCCGTGATGAACTGCCGTCCATGAATATATATTCCATAGATCAGCGCCTGGTGGATATCTTGTGAGGTGGCTAGTTGTACCAGGAACTTGTCGGTTGGCAGGTTGTTTTCCAGTATCCTGGAGGCATTGGTGGCTGGAACGCCGCTGTTACGGAGGGAACGGAGAAGTGATTCGTCCGTGAGACTGAGATCAACGCCTTTGAGGATGATGTTAGGCATTTTGGGGAGGGCGACTTCCTTTTGGTGTCTGGCCCAATTTTGCTAGTTAGCACGGCAGGGTACAGTAGTTAAAGTTGAGAAGTTCCCCTGCCGTAATAAAAATAGGCGTGATCGTCGTGATTCTCGACTTAGAGAGGCGATGTCCATTCTCAGGACAGCCGACGGGCGAGGCCAGGAGAGAAATGCAGCACTGTGTGTGTGTCAGGCCCGTCTCCCGAATGCAGAGGCGTAGAGCCACCGTAGAGCCGTGACCACCTCTCCTCTGCTCGGTTGGCCGGTCAGCGTACACAGCTTATGGGACAACAACACACTCTGCATCTACCGACTCGTAATACACGTCTTGGGATACAATATGTACTGAGAACAATATAATTCTAGTTCGAGTATTATACTCTTGCCATCTAGCGGCAAAGGTTACCCTTGGATAACGCTATTACTTGGCCGACTGGATTCCTCGCTGCGCTCCTTTCTAGCTACAGCGACGTATCAAGTCGGCCGTGGTTCTCCTTGTAGCCACCACGGTGCACACTGTTGCAGCCAATTTGAACATTCACCGCTAGATACCAGCACAATCATACGTCAAGCACAAGCCTCCTTGTTGAAGTTTTCTGTATCAAAATAATACTGATTTTATAGACACAGAAATTTCTCCAACGTTAAGCCGTATCTCAAAACTGCCGTCTCTTCCAAACCTGTGACAAATTCTGAAAGAAAACAATGTAACAGGAAAAACTTACACTAAGGAAGTCGATTGCTTAAATCGTACTGTGCGAATGGATCTGTACTTGTTTCAAATTCTATTCTTCAGTGCTAGATCATTTACTCATACATGTTAAAGTCATTAAATGGGTTTCGTGAATATTAATATTTTCATTGCTATGGTATACATCTAGTTGGAAGATTTTACCTCCATAAAGACTTATTATAATTAATTTGTAAAAAGTACTCGTTGATAGTAAACATTCCGTTCTCAATTTATATTGAAGTTCACGCGACAAATGTACCATGATAATAATCTGAAAGAGCCTTATAGAATTTTTGAATGCCCTGGTTCAAGTAACTAAGGGCTTGTTATTAAATTGTTAATGGAGGTGACGTGTGGAGCCTACCAATCATGAGGTGGGGAAACTGGTTCAATCCATCGAAATGTTTTATTGATTCAATTTCCATGTGACGGACAGTTGAAGGCGAAACCATGGTCAGAGATGACCATTCCGTTATGTTTTTTATAACAGTTTATAACCGGTATTGCTTTACAATGTTACAAGAAGTGGAATTTTGCAGTTAATCGCCAGCATTTTAACTATAGTAATATCCTTTTTAGAGGTTAGAGTCGAACCCCTATACGCAGTACAAGCCATCAACCGAACCATCCAAACTTACCTCGACACCCTCGTCTCCTGGTACGACCGGTGGCACCGGAAGCCAAACTCCGTTAAGACCCAAGTCATCCTCTTCCGCCCCAGCCGCGGTAAACTCAGCACCACCCGCATTCCCGACCACCTCAACCTCTATGTACGGGACATACGCATCCGCACCCAACCCACCCTAAAATACCTCGGCATCCTTTTTGACCAGCACCTAACCTTCCGTTCCCACTTCCAACACCTCAAATCCAAGACAGCCAATCGTGCCCGACTGGTGCGCCGCCTGGCCGGCACACGGTGGGGTCTCAAATCCTCCCTCCTCCTCGACACATACACGTCCTTCGTTCGACCACCCATAATTTATGGACTCACCACCTGGGCAGCCATAGCCAAATCCAACCCTAACCTCGATCGCCCCTCCCTTTCCGTAGAACGACGCACCGTACGCCACGCCCTCAGGCTTCCATTCCGCTATCCCACCTCGGACCTCCACGTCATCTTTCCCATCCCAAAACTAGACTCCTATGTCCTCACCCAATTTCAGGGCGCCTACCGACGAGCCCTTGATCGGGATCACCCCTCCCTAAACCACCTCCTCAATGGTCCACCTCCCCCTTCCCCACATTTCATTCGGACTCCTTACCACCTTTACCGATCCCTACCCCCACCCTAAGGCGATGCCTCCAAGAGAACTGTGACGGTAACGACCAACTCCCCACCACACGCCATTACCCCACCCACACAAGATAATAAATCACATCGTAAAGGCAAGTCAACATCTCGGTGAGCCCTCGTAGATGCCTTCCACACTTCCTAACCGACTGAATAAAAATGTCGACTGGACGCACCACATGTATGTAAGAACAACTACCCAGTTAGATCTTTGTATATAATCCAATTATTATTATTATTATTATTATTATTATTATTATTATTATTATTATTATTATTATTATTATTATTAGTATTAGTATTATTTTTCACATGGTTGTATGTACAGTACTGTATATACGTAATCATACATCATTGTATATACCACCACTGAAGAATGCACCAGGTGCAAATCGTAATATGTAAATGAAACGATGTAAAATTCTGATATAATTGCAAAAAGACTCAAGTTAGTAATAAAGCACACAGCCAGAGAAAAATTCTCCCCACCTCCTCCACCATGCCAAATCACCCTAGCACATCCTCCTACTCCATTAAACCCACATCCCCGTCGAATCTCCTGGCCAGAGAGAACGCGTTTACCTTCTAGGTGGCCCGCCCCTCACCCCCAGGGAAGGGAATGAAAACTTTGCATGATGATACAGTCGAAAAATGCTACGCGACTGTCCGACTAGTCTTTTCCAAACTTAAGAAGCTTTACGACAATCGAATTTGAAATTTATAGTAGATATGAACATTTTTGTGGCAATTCGAAAGTGAATATTGACAGCAGCAGCAGCAGTTCCTTTTACATACATACGTTATCATTATAGACTGTTATGCCTTTCAGCGTTCAGTCTGCAAGCCTCTGTGAATTTACTAAACGTCGCCACAATCCTCGATTTGCAACTAGTGTTGTGGCCTCATTTAGTTCTATATCTCTTATCTTTAAATCGTTAGAAACAGAGTCTAACCATCGTCGTCTTGGTCTTCCTCTACTTCTCTTACCCTCCATAACAGAGTCCATTATTCTCCTAGGTAACCTATCCTCCTCCATTCGCCTCACATGGCCCCACCACCGAAGCCGGTTTATGCGTACAGCTTCATCCATCGAGTTCATTCCTAAATTAGCCTTTATCTCCTCATTCCGATTACCCTCCTGCCATTGTTCCCACCTGTTTGTACCAGCAATCACTCTTGCTACTTTCATGTCTGTTACTTCTAACTTATGAATAAGATGTCCTCAGTCCACCCAGCTTTCGCTCCCGTAAAGCAAAGTTGGTCTGAAAACAGACCGATGTAAAGATAGTTTCGTCTGGGAGCTGACTTCCTTCTTGCAGAATACCGTTGATCGCAACTGCGAGCTCACTGCATTAGCTTTACTACACCTTGATTCAGTCTCACTTACTATATTACCATCCCGGGAGAACACACAACCTAAATAGGGCCTACTTGAAATTATCGACCTGTTCTAGCTGTGTATCACCAATCTGACATTCAATTCTGTTGAATTTCTTACCTACTGACATCAATTTAGTCTTCGAGAGGCTAATTTTCATACCATACTCATTGCACCTATTTTCAAGTTCCAAGATATTATACTGCAGGCTTTCGGCACAATCTGCCATTAAGACTGTGCCCGTTGCATTTCCAAGACGTTTACAAAATGGCGCCGGAGGAAGGTATGGCCCACTCAACTTAAAAGAATACACAATGAAGGCGTGATATCGTGGTATAACAGAAGGCCGTGTATAACTGGGAACGGATGTATACCGAAGGCGGTGCAGAACAGAAAAAATAGAACAGAAGAGATTATTAAAAAAATACTTGAAAAATTGAATTGGCAGAGTCAAGACGTGAACTGCGAACGCGCTACGCATAGGACGGAATTTTATGAGATTTCGGCGAAATTCTTGAAGAAAGACTATATTCATTAAGAAGAAAACGGGATAATCAATCCAAAGATATATTGTGAATAGCCAAAATACTTCAGATAAGCAAGCTCGGATTAAATACGCTTATTGGAACCCGAAGAGCAAGTCCAACATTATCGCAGGGAAGAATTATACGAACTGCACAAGAAAGATAAGAACTGAAGGAAGGTTATTTTATTGGCGCGGAGGCTAAGAGGAAAATAGTTCTGAAGATTATTTAAGCTAATTCTGAAGATTTTCTCCCCGAAAAAGGTAAAATATATTATACGCAATTTTAAAGAGTTAGCAATATATAATCGCAAAAGAAGGATAAGAAGAGTAACTTAAGAAAAATATTATTCTAATATGAATTTTATAACAACCATGTTCTCCTCGGGAATCTTTGACTTTCTTGGCAGCCTCACGAAGAAGATGATGAACTGCTAGACGTTTAAGATGGACCGACCTAGAGAGAGGTATCATTCAGCCAGATGAGCAGCCCGTGAGGAGAGAGAGGTATCAACCAGCCAGATGACCAGCCCATGACGAGAGATGGTTATTGCCTACCAAGACCAGTTATGAACGGGACAAGGTGTCCTGCTCAACCCTAGATCCAGACCGCAAAACTAACCATGTGACGGTCAAAGAGGAACAACTGACATCGGAGTAACGAGAAACGAGCTAAGTCTTTACAATTAGTATCATAATTCTTAAATTATAAGATTATGTTGGCATATGCTTTGGAGTTGAATAGATGTTAGAAACCATGATATTTAAGTGTGCAAGTGATAATATGCAGTGAAATGTGAGATATTTCAGATATTAATGCTATATTAAGGCAGTGTAGAACTAACTATATATATCTCGCGAACGGATTACCGTATCTGGGCAATTAAATCAGTGAAGTAGTCGAGAATACAATTTGAAATGACTTGACATAACAGCTGATCGCTAAGAGCTAACATATATGGTAGGATATCGATAAATCTTGCATAGAATGTATTCATGGACTACGTCATAGATGGACCGCGCGTCAGAAGTGAATGATTGTAATTATGTACTCCTTGTAGAGCGATATTGTGGTCATAGAAATTTATATGAGGTTATGCATCGTAATTTTATTGAGAAGAGTTAAGTATGGAAAACACATAGTGACATGTTTATTACAGCAATATGTTAGTAATTGCAACGTTTGTGTTGAAGGTTATGTTCAATAAGAAGTAATATTGAATAGTTGTGATGATAGTAATGGATCGTCAGGCGATATAATAAGAAGGTATATCAAGCAGTGGCGTATACTGAGGGCTACCAAGGCTATCAGTGAAGCCCAAACCTCAAATGCGAGCGATGGAAATCTAAAGCACATTATATTGTAAGTATCTGACACATTGTTCCATTTGCAAAACTTGAAAGCAATGAGAAAACACGTCGCACGTATTTCTGAGAACAAGGCTTCGGAGACTGATATTGCAGCCCAGACTCTCGTCCCTTCCCATCGACTCGCCTCACGCAGCTTGCTGCTGTCTGCCTACAGGCGAGGGGGCCGGCGGAGGATGGCTGTGCTAGGCTTCGGTCCGTCAGATCACCACTGCTGTTATCCATGCGTTACTCACCGTATATATTTCCTCACCTCATACTTCTGCCTTAAATATATAGATAACGGAGTGCTGGTATTTCACTCCCGTTTACTTCTACATCCTTGTAGGAAGACACTGCAGGGCTGCTGTTATGGGGGTAATATAGTTTTCTTTTTATTGGTAGATCTGCTAAAATGGAACGCAATCTTTCAGGTTTAGTGTTCTCTTTTGTTGGTTGGAATCGAACCCGTTATCATGGGTCGGACACCACCACTGATCTTCCGAGGAAGATAATTAACCATTGAACGATGGGTACGACCGCTGTAAAATTCAACATTGTTATTTAATAATAATAATAATAATAATAATAATAATAATAATAATAATAATGGTGCATGGCATCTACATAGGCTTGGTGGTGACCTAATAAGGATAAAATGAATGGCGCAGACGTCATAAACACCCAGTTCCCAAGTCAGGGGAATTAACACTATGAGGGGGTTCATTCTAAAAATTGAACCGGGGCCGTCGGACCAAAGAAAAGCATTCTATCCATTTAGCCTCAAAGCTGGACTTCAATTTGCTAAACCTTAGGCTACCAACTCGATTGATCAGGTGTTGAGTATTGGCGGTGGCAGAGGCCAGGGCTGTAGCTTGTGAAGCAGCCTTGACAACACAGCGGGCAACTCCGTTGGCTGTTGGCTGCAGCTCAAAATACTTAAGGCTAGATGTTCCCTAAACCAACTATCGAAAAGGGGTAGCCTAAGTCTAAGTGGTAGCCCACGTCTTGATACCAGCATACGCCACTGATATCAAGTGATATGCAGAATTATATTATGATTTATGGTAAATGCAAGGTATATATATATATTACACCCTACCGGGCTTCGAATGGATGACCCACGCATAAGAATGCCTCCACGTAACGGGGTAAACACCCGCGGATGAGATTGGATTGAAGAGCGGGTCGAGTTGCTCAACGAGCTTCGGACCGCTCCCCTTCCTACTTTCTGTGCCGGCCCGGCAGCCTGAGCACTTGGGGAAGTGGTACGTTCGAAAGAAAAACAAAAACAACAAATACTTAAGATGGAGCCTTATGTCTATAATATGAAAGTAGGATCTCTGGGTTCAAATGCCTATTGGATACTGCTTAACACTGCTACAAATGACAAGAATCATAAAATAGGGGTTACAAATACAAATTTATTCAAAATGACAATTAAAAAAAGGTGACACAGCTCTATACAATGACTCTCCACACATGGGAGGAAAAGAAAATAATAATCACTTTAAAATACGAATCGCCCATGGGTGTCGTCTGCATAACGGTATGATTGAGGTTTTGCGACTTGCTATCGTTCATTTTTCCTCATTAATTCATACCGTTCATGAAATTTGTACATTATTCTGTCGATCACACCGTGAGATGAACTGATGTCCCTATACACAAATATTACTAGCTGTTCTAAGCACGCACATAACCGGGGCCTACGCTACATAATATCATATTAAAAGACACATTTGCATAATGCACAAACAAACACAAATACCATTTTGCTAAACCCCGGACTCCTCATCTATCACCAAGACCACACAACGTGCACATAGGTTCTGTTTGAACTCAAAAATATGTACACATAATTACGAAACATACACAGATATATGGATATATACACTTCATGCACACAGGAGAACCATTCCTAGAAAAGAAACAGCATGGTTATCACTGTCTCCGGCCCAAAGCGCAAGCTTGGAGCAGCTCGCTCAAGGGCGCCAAGTAATCCGGAGTCGAACTGGCCGACTCCCGACCGAGAGGTACTGTGGGTTTCTGTAGACCCCGAGAATAGCTACAATCTCATATCGCCGGATATCTGGGGGGGATCCCTACGCATTTATTAAATACCTTTAAAAGAAATCACCGTGATATTATCATTATACAAGTATTCTTAGCTAGGCCATTTAACCCAAACAAAAGAACGCGGGCAGACCCGGGCTCCAAGCCCTAACACAATGGGAGACGGGATTCTTTTGTCACGAGGGCGAGAGCTAGACATTCACAAAAAAAAAGAAGGCCGGCCATTCACTTCGCACGGCCATTCAGATTCTTCTCTCCCTCAAACGTTCACCCTCTCGTCTCGGGGACACATCCATGGCCCATTTCATTTGCTTATTTATATTATCGTGGAATTCCCATAAAATACTCTTTTATTCTCTCTCCTTACTATCGCTGAGCGCCGACTATGGGCACAATCACTTCTAACTCATTTCATCGTAAATTACTCGGGCATTCGGCCCTCTCAATATGTCTCATATCGCGTATCTTCTTCCCTTGGGCATATGGCTCTCATGGCTCCTCGTTCATACCACATAAATACACCTATATTTAGACCTTCTGACCAAAGATTAAGGGCTCCTGCCCCTGGGTCTCGCCCCGGCTATAGATAAAAAAGAAAACACTCCAAACCATTATGGCCAATTAATCAAAATCACGGGAGACTTGCACATGGTTCCACACACCTATCTAAATCACACAATATGTACCTCTCCCGGTCGGGATTTCTTCCTTCTTGTGGTCCATGCACGGATTATATCTGTAAGCTAGGCATGCATTGTCTGACTGACCCATGAGTTTCCCTGGCATATCCGACAACCACGTGGGACAGTGACTACCAACATTCGACATATTTCCCTGCTTGCCAGCACTATTTTTCCAACCACCCCTACGGGAAACTCAAATATTCTCCTAACCTTGTTCCCATCTTTGCTAGGACGTTCAACATATTACTAAAAATATAACCCTCACGATAAGCTAATCATTAAGAAAGAAATATGAGTCGTCCGGGAATTTAGCTCCCTTGAATTTACTTCAATATTATAAAAATCAATAAAATTTCCATATAGGACATGCATTAACTTACAACATTTTGATATTTACAAAAGAACGCTAATCCTATCCCCGGGTTATGTCATGCTTAGAAATTAAATTTGGACATCACTCATCCGTTTGGTGGCCGTTGTTTCTCCCCCCACGGGAGACCCATGGTGAAGTTCTTAGTACTCCATGACCACTCGGTAGGTGGCGGGCGTGCAGTCCTTCATCCCTGGTCCATACAAGTCCGACATCCTGGGGGACTCGTCACAGCTGAAATCTTACAGTAATCCAGGTGGGTAACACTTTTACACTCGTCACACGTCCTCTATTTCAGAGTTTACACCCACGAATAAGACGGTCTTTCAAACCACGGCGGGCGCGTTAACAGTAAGAATCGGGTGGCTCACGAGACTCGAGCCCCTGATTCAAAGTAACACTTTGGGTGATACCTAATTATGAATTTCACTGACTCATTAAACCGGCAGTTTCTCAGCCGAATTCTAATACTTGTTCGTAAATTATGCTCGCGGTTTTTACTAGTTTAACACGCAGCACAGAAACAATTCACCTAGGCTCGTTTGGCCTCCCGTTCACTACACAAAGGCTTTTGGACACAATAACACTTCTTTGTACGCGGTCAAGGGTTTCTGACTGTAACTGGAGCACCGCGGGACATAGTGTCCGTCTCACGACCCGTGAAAGAACAACTGTCTCTGCAATGGCCTGCCCGGCCTATATTATCTTGCCCGCCGGAAGCTTGGGGGCGTCAACGTTCACGGTTCATTAAGAACAAGAGCTCCTTTCGTACCAAGAATTGACGATATTTAAATATTGCATCTTGTAGCCCTCTGTCTCCTCTTTCATTTGAGCCAGGCGTGCTGGACCTACGATCAGCAGTTTTTACGTAATTTGCTTCCCGCCTTTGATTAATTCATAGCGTCCTTTGGAGGGTGGAGTTATCTTCTAAGCGCGACTCTTGGCTTGGGTGACGCCGCTGTATCCACATGTGTTAGCGATATGTTACATCTTGACAGCTGGTGACCTCATTTCTTCCCCTGCATAAGTTATTACATATTTTTAGTCCGGGGAACGCAGAAAATTCCGCTCTATTCAATGGTGTGTCTCACATAATTTTCCTATGTCTGGATTAAAATATCATTCCATTGTTTACACGCCAAAGTCCGACGTTGGCACCCGTGACACGTGCATAAAAAACCGGAAGTTCCTTGTGTTCGTTTGGAACTCTGGGAAGCTAAGCTCCACCTCGGGGCGTATCTGACTACTCCAGCATCGCGTCCCCTTCTATCTCTCTCTGCAAGTTGAGAGCGTATTTCCGCGGGGGCTTGGCTGTTGCTTTGTCCTCCCTTTGTTCGCAGGCGCTCTTTTCGCGGGTTCCATTCTGGCATGACGCCGCTCGATCCCCATCGCCCATACTGCGACCAATGACGCGACCTTTAGGAGTAATTTTTAATGGAGTAGAACGGCCCATATCATTCCCATGGAGCTGTACAGGACACTGTACGGTTTCATTCTCCTCCTGCTTCATCAAAGAAAAATCACGAACTCGGGATTTTTCTTTCCCTTTAAACTGTCTCGGAAAGTAGTCACTGGTGATGGTCGCGTAACTTGTGGACCTTCTCGGTCAACTCTGTGTTCTCCAGTTGTATCTGGTAGCATAGATTAATTAAAGCGTTCCTAAGACCGGTCCTCTCAGAACATTCTGGACAATCTTCACAGGTCGATGCCTCGGACTCGCTCCCTTCTTCCAAAACAATGTGATTCACGGCATCATCTTCTTCATCGGCTTCCATTTCTTCCATTGGATCCGGGTTGTCCTCGTCATCCTCGGCTTCTCCTGGTTCTTCTTCCTCCGGACTTTCTTCAGGGTGTTGTCCTGGGGCATGGTAAAATTTGGTTATCCGCCGCGTTGTAAGTGGTCTCTGTTCTTCCGTCCATTGGCTGTACTTCATAAGTGTTAGTCTCTAGGTTCCGATGTAGGGTTCCGTAAACTATGGGAATAATTCCTCGCTGTCAGACTCTTCTCGGCCTATGCCTGGACATCTTGCACCGTTGTCTTCACCCAAGTTCAGTTTTACTCCTCCTGGGCTCCCGCTGATTCCAACTTGGTCTCATCTGATGCATAATCAATAATATATTCGTGCCCCCTTAAAAATATGTGGCGAGAAAAAAAATTGCCCACATCTATGGTGAAATTTATTTACATAATATACAGTTTCTCATGCGACCACAATTCGCTATTAATCCTGTAGATCCTCTCTTCGCCCTCCGGGATCGTACTCTGAGACGTGGTGGTCTAATTGGATGCCCCTGCCTCTGCCTTCCTTCGGATGAGGTTCACAATTCTTCCCTTCTTCCTTCTTTCCTGTGCTAACGCTCCCGTAGCTGCACCGGTCCTCCTTCTTCCGAGTTCTGTTATTACGTAAGGTACGCTGCACGGGTCGCGATCTCATGGTCCTTCCGTAGCGTCGCTCCTCTCTTCCCGACAGCAATTTCCTCCGTCTAGTGAACCATCCGTACTTGTAGCGGTATCGTCTTTTACGTCGACCTAATACATTCTTCTTCCTTCCTCTGGGCTGAGATACCCAGTTCGATCCTCCAGCTGGTTGAAACTGTTTGTTCTCCATCACCTGTTCACTTAGCTCCGTACGAGAATTAGCGCTCGTACTTACTTCTCCCATTACATTTACATTAGCGACCTTTCTTTCATTATAAGCTAGGGATACGCCTGTCGCCTCTTGTCCACTCACAATGGCCTGGGCACTTAAAAATAGCTCGCCCCCTTCTTTCAGCTCTGCTCCCCGATGACCCAATGTCTTCCTTTCTTCTCTGGCGTTCACTACCTGCTCCCAGCAGTTCGTGTCCCTCTGTTCCATGGCTACTGCTATGTCCATTAGCGAGCCACACTCCCAAGCTCCATTCCTTGATCTTTCCGTCTCGAACTTCTTTTCGACATCTGGGGTCGCATCTCTTTCCACTAAGTCTTCTTGTTTGGGTTCGATCTCTGCTTGATGTACGCGTGACTCCATATCTTCTAGTCCTGAGTTCGACTCCCCAGTACCTCCAACTGACGCTCCTATGTCATTAGCCATTCTCGCTGTTCCTGCTCCTACCAATTCAGTTTCTACTTCTTCTCTCGCCTCCATATGGCTTATCGCGACGTCATCTATTACCTCCATTATCTCTTCCACTCTTGAGTACACTCCGCCAGCCTTGTCACTCATCTCCAAGCCTGGTGGTCGCCGTATGTCAGTTTCATCTATCTTGACGTCACATTGGGTCTCGGATGCATTTATTTCGTTATCCCTTTTAGTGGCCACCTTCTCTACTCCGTTGTTCCTATCTGCTTTCACTATATGTTCTGTTGAAACTTTACAGATTCGTCCGACTCCCATTTCTTCGGTCATCTCCTTCCGTAGCTTCTCGACCTCATCGTACATCTGCGTCTGGACCTCCTTGAATCTGGTTGTCGCAGTATCCTGCACTTGGGCTATGCTGTCCCTGAGTTCATTCGCCATCTTGTCGAGGGACTCCGTCGTCTGCGTCCTTAATTCTCGGACTTCCGTCTTGGTATCCTTCACGTCTCTTGCAACATCATCTACGCGGGTGCTCACCTTCTCCATCTCTCCCTCGCACGCGCTTATCCTGGTGTCCGTCAGGTCGATCTTCTTTGTCACCCTAATCTCCACTTGCTTTATTCGCTGGATGACTTCTTCCAACTTCCCCTCTAACGCCTCGGTCATCTTTGCCTCCAATCTCGCGGCGTTCTCGTCGCTACGTTCACGACCTAGTCTCATATCCTCTGCGAGCTCGTTTAACGAAGCCTTATTCGTAGCCGCCTGAGCCTGGCAAAGCTCTGCCTGCGTGTCAAACTGCGCCTTAAAGCCTGCTGCCTGCTTGCCTAATTGTTCTTCGAAATGTTCTTTTAAAATTTCTCCCTGCTTCTCGAACTGCGCCTTAAAGTCCGCTGCCTGCTTGCCTAGCTGATTTAATTGTTCCCTTAAAAGTTCCCTGTCTTCCTTTGCCTTTTCTTCGCGTTCTGCCAATAATTGGCGCATCATATCCCTCATGACCTCCATGTCCATATTAAATTCAATCTTGGAGAAAGCGGATCTCCCGTGGGCAGAAAATTGACCACCGGTGATCGACAGAAAGCATAGATACATTTAAATATTTAATACAAATTTCAGCGTGACCTAACTTTACTCGAAATTCCAACAAATCAATCCAAACTGGGCCTACAAACGGCTTGTGTCACGCCCCCTACCATATTAATGTCATAATTCATTGTATAGGAAATTCCGTCATATCATTTGACAATAATAATAACAATAAGAATGCTGATTCTACGTTAGCCCTTAACCTGGAATAAGTTTTCCAATCTCGCGCGCGGCCTACCGTGGGCTCGGTTTTACGTATGCCGGAAACATGGCATACCCCAGTCACTAATGGATGTTATCACCTTGAGATTGGTAAGATGACGTTAGCAGACAATTACCCGTCTCAAACTGGCAACATCGCATCCGTCACTGCGCAAAAATTAGAGCCTGGGTTGAGGTACCCTGCTCTATCCGCGGCGTCCAAAGCCCTCTCGAAAAACACATTTATATCTGCCAAATGTTGTTACTTCAGCGCACAATCTTTGGCCGATACCCGTAACTGGCGAAATTTGAAGAATTTTGCCGGCCGTTTTAACCTCACACTGAGAGAACCATAACGTTGTCTCCCAAAGAAATGACAGCTTCATAGTCTGTCCCGGGTATCCATTTTGACTTTATGAGCGACACTCATGCGGATTTCCACTTAAACTGGACACATGATTTTCCTGTTCTTGTCATTTCCCTATCCTATTTATTATTCACGTCGCTCCCTTTCATGGCTGATCTTGTGTGAGTTATCATCACGAGTCGTGACTTACGCACGCCCGTACGATGACCATTACAGTCCTGCTGAGTATCACACAATCTGAACAACCCTTGCAGTATCCAATTTATAATTATGACTCTTAGCACTTCGGACATGTGCTTAACGTCTCCATCCGTTCGGTTACGTGGCGGGTACTCCATTCCAAATAACTGCCAACCCGTTCGATACCAAATGTAATCAGATTGTGGCACGAACCTGGCAATTTGACTCCATCATAGCACACTATCCTCCCTGTGGGCGGCCTATCTCTTACTAAAACTGCTCCAGCGTACACTATAAACAATGCCCGGCCACGAAGGGCGCCAAGTATACACCCTACCGGGCTTCGAATGGATGACCCACGCATAAGAATGCCTCCACGTAACGGGGTAAACACCCGCGGATGAGATTGGATTGAAGAGCGGGTCGAGTTGCTCAACGAGCTTCGGACCGCTCCCCTTCCTACTTTCTGTGCCGGCCCGGCAGCCTGAGCACTTGGGGAAGTGGTACGTTCGAAAGAAAAACAAAAACAACAAATACTTAAGATGGAGCCTTATGTCTATAATATGAAAGTAGGATCTCTGGGTTCAAATGCCTATTGGATACTGCTTAACACTGCTACAAATGACAAGAATCATAAAATAGGGGTTACGAATACAAATTTATTCAAAATGACAATTAAAAAAAAGGTGACACAGCTCTATACAATGACTCTCCACACATGGGAGGAAAAGAAAATAATAATCACTTTAAAATACGAATCGCCCATGGGCATCGTCTGCATAACGGTATGATTGAGGTTTTGCGACTTGCTATCGTTCATTTTTCCTCATTAATTCATACCGTTCATGAAATTTGTACATTATTCTGTCTATCACACCGTGAGATGACCTGATGTCCCTATACACAAATATTACTAGCTGTTCTAAGCACGAACATAACCGGGGCCTACACTACATAATATCATATTAAAAGACACATTTGCATAATGCACAAACAAACACAAATACCACTTTTGCTAAACCCCGGACTCCTCATCTATCACCAAGACCACACAACGTGCACATAGGTTCTGTTTGAACTCAAAAATATGTACACATAATTACGAAACATACACAGATATATGGATATATACACTTCATGCACACAGGAGAGCCATTCCTAGAAAAGAAACAGCATGGTTATCACTGTCTCCGGCCCAAAGCGCAAGCTTGGAGCAGCTCGCTCAAGGGCGCCAAGTAATCCGGAGTCGAACTGGCCGACTCCCGACCGAGAGGTACTGTGGGTTTCTGTAGATCCCTAGAATAGTTACAATCTCATATCGCCGGATATCTGGGGGGGGGATCCCTACTCATTTATTAAATACCTTTAAAAGAAGTTACCGTGATATTATCATTATACAAGTATTCTTAGCTAAGCCATTTAACCCAAACAAAAGAACGCGGGCAGACTCGGGCTCCAAGCCCTAACACAATGGGAGACGGAATCCTTTTGTCATGAGGGCGAGAGCTAGACATTCACAAAAAAAGGAAGGCCGGCCATTCACTTCGCACGGCCATTCAGATTCTTCTCTCCCTCAAACGTTCACCCTCTCGTCTCGGGGACACATCCATGGCCCATTTCATTTGCTTATTTATATTATCGTGGAATTCCCATAAAATACTCTTTTATTCTCTCTTATTATCGCTGAGCGCCGACTATGGGCACAATCACTTCTAACTCATTTCATCGTAAATTACTCGGGCATTCGGCCCTCTCACTATGTCTCATATCGCGTATCTTTTTCCCTTGGGCATATGGCTCTCATGGCTCCTCGTTCATACCACATAAATACACTTATATTTAAACCTTCTGACCAAAGATTAAGGGCTCCTGCCCCTGGGTCTCGCCCCGGCTATAGATAAAAAAAAGACTCCAAACCATTATGGCCAATTAATCAAAAATCACGGGAAACTTGCACATGGTTCCACACACCTATCTAAATCACACAGTATGTACCTCTCCCGGTCGGGATTTCTTCTTTCTTGCAGTCCATGCACGGATTATATCTGTAAGCTAGGCATGCATTGTCTGACTGACCCATGAGTTTCCCTGGCATGTCCGACAACCACGTGGGTCAGTGACTACCAACATTCGACATATTTCCCTGCTTGCCAGCACTATTTTTCCAACCACCCCTACGGGAAACTCAAATATTCTCCTAACCTTGTTCCCATCTTTGCTAGGACGTTCAACATATTACTAAAAATATAACCCTCACGATAAGCTAATCATTAAGAAAGAAATATGAGTCGTCCGGGAATTTAGCTCCCTTGAATTTACTTCAATATTATAAAAATCAATAAAATTTCCATATAGGACATGCATTAACTTACAACATTTTGATATTTACAAAAGAACGCTAATCCTATCCCCGGGTTATGTCATGCTTAGAAATTAAATTTGGACATCACTCATCCGTTTGGTGGCCGTTGTTTCTCCCCCCACGGGAGACCCATGGTGAAGTTCTTAGTACTCCATGACCACTCGGTAGGTGGCGGGCGTGCAGTCCTTCATCCCTGGTCCATACAAGTCCGACATCCTGGGGGACTCGTCACAGCTGAAATCTTACAGTAATCCAGGTGGGTAACACTTTTACACTCGTCACACGTCCTCTATTTCAGAGTTTACACCCACGAATAAGACGGTCTTTCAAACCACGGCGGGCGCGTTCACAGTAAGAATCGGGTGGCTCACGAGACTCGAGCCCCTGATTCAAAGTAACACTTTGGGTGATACCTAATTATGAATTTCACTGACTCATTAACCCGGCAGTTTCTCAGCCGTATTCTGCTACTTGTTGGTAAGTTATGCTCGCGGTTTTTACTAGTTTAACACGCAGCACAGAAACAATTCACCTAGGCTCGTTTGGCCTCCCGTTCACTACACAAAGGCTTTTGGACACAATAACACTTCTTTGTACGCGGTCAAGGGTTTCTGACTGTAACTGGAGCACCGCGGGACATAGTGTCCGTCTCACGACCCGTGAAAGAACAACTGTCTCTGCAATGGCCTGCCCGGCCTATATTATCTTGCCCGCCGGAAGCTTGGGGGCGTCAACGTTCACGGTTCATTAAGAACAAGAGCTCCTTTCGTACCAAGAATTGACGATATTTAAATATTGCATCTTGCAGTCCTCTGTCTCCTCTTTCATTTGAGCCAGGCGTGCTGGACCTACGATCAGCAGTTTTTACGTAATTTGCTTCCCGCCTTTGATTAATTCATAGCGTCCTTTGGAGGGTGGAGTTATCTTCTAAGCGCGACTCTTGGCTTGGGTGACGCCGCTGTATCCACATGTGTTAGCGATATGTTACATCTTGACAGCTGGTGACCTCATTTCTTCCCCTGCATAAGTTATTACATATTTTTAGTCCGGGGAACGCAGAAAATTCCGCTCTATTCAATGGTGTGTCTCACATAATTTCCCTATGTCTGGATTAAAATATAATTCCATTGTTTACGCGCCAAAGTCCGACGTTGGCACCCGTGACACGTGCATAAAAAACCGGAAGTTCCTTGTGTTCGTTTGGAACTCTGGGAAGCTAAGCTCCACCTCGGGGCGTATCTGACTACTCCAGCATCGCGTCCCCTTCTATCTCTCTCTGCAAGTTGAGAGCGTATTTCCGCGGGGGCTTGGCTGTTGCTTTGTCCTCCCTTTGTTCGCAGGCGCTCTTTTCGCGGGTTCCATTCTGGCATGACGCCGCTCGATCCCCATCGCCCATACTGCGACCAATGACGCGACCTTTAGGAGTAATTTTTAATGGAGTAGAACGGCCCATATCATTCCCATGGAGCTGTACAGGACACTGTACGGTTTCAATATGTTGAAGGAAGTTAAATGTCACATGTGGAAGGTATGAATCTTATGAAACGATGCAAATAAATAAGAGGAAGTAGACCGCGGGAGTAACCAGAATTAAGGTATGGATATTGAATATTGATATTTAATAGAGATTTAGATGGTGATGTAGTGTCAAGATAGCTCTTATGTAGGAAGTATATGAGTTCTGTGACACATTCTCGAATCGTATACATGCCAGATATAAGACATAGGCTAATATACATATGCGGTAGTGTAATCGCAAAGCATTATATTGAAATGCTCATCTTCACACTGCATAAACGAATTAAATAACTTGCACAGTAGGATTATGATTAGTATACGACGGATTTAAGCATATCGAACCATACATATATAAATTAAGAACTATGGGGATAGAATAGGAAGATTATTTATATTTAATTTGAATTTTATGAAAGATTAATATATAGGAAGATGATACATTAGGAGCCGGATTTAGCAGGCATTAGGGATGTAAAGCCTTAGCACGTGAATCGTTACTGATTTATATCCGAGAACGAACCCGAATTAATTAAGTTCAGATTTTAGTTTGTTTTTAATGGTGATGTAATTATGAGAAGAGACTTTGAAATGTTATTACAATATAATAATTGCAATTTGATAACGCATTCCAGTGATACATAGGATGTCCCAAGGCTAATTATGGACAGTAAAGCTGATATTTTTGATTTCATTTCAGAAACAATTCGATAAGTTGATGTTATATTTTTTTAATAAGCCAGCGCTGACTTTGACTTACAATTCTTGAAATATTTTATTCTATATAGTGATAAATGTAGCCCGTTTCCAAGTTGAGTTCTCATTTCTTAGGGCGACTCTCTAATTAAATAAAATGTGGATCATTATTTTTATATAATTTGTGAGTGCTAATTTTTAGTGTTAGTTAATTATTTATCTAGTTTGTAAGATGAGACATTAATTAATTGCGTAAACGTGAATGCATTTATTGGTGATGTCATAACATTAGCATTGGGACTAGGCGATCATTCACATACTACTGCGTTCTTTTTGGGTGAACTTTTCTCTTCATGAATTCACGTAAAGCGGAACCGAATGAATTTTTTTTTCACATGGAATGAAATACCCTGGGATTACTTTGAGCTGTCGGGAGTTATTTGCAATCCGTTATGACGGAAGGGTGCAAAACCAAGTCGTCAGCATAGGCCAAACTGCTTACTACATTTCCACCTAACTGAATCCCTCCCTGCCATTTTATACCTTTCAGCAGGTGATCCATGTAAACTATGAAAACAAAGGTGAAAGATTACAGCCTTGTCTAACCCCTGTAAGTACCCTGAACCAAGAACCCATTCTACCATCAATTCTCACCGAAGCCCAATTGTCAACATAAATGTCTTTGATTGATTTTAATAATCTACCTTTAATTCCATAGTCCCCCAGTATAGTGAACGTCTTTTCCCTCGGTACCCTGTAATTTTTTTTTACTGAAAAATTAGTTTTAAAATATATGAAACTAAAAATGTAAACGGTTCACCTGACTGTGAAATAATCAACTGTGACAAAGCAACTGCTACGTTACGGTTTTTTGAACTTGGATTGTTCTTAACAACATTCCTTACGATTTTCATTATGTTCACAATATATACTCACTAGATAGCAACTTTTGGCAGTAGTAGGCAGTGAAATAATAGGAAACAAATATGTGCCCACATGGAAGACCATGGATGTAATGTCATCCTCAAATGGATCATGGTCAATTTGGCAAGATTAACGGTTCATAAACTGTAAATACCGGAAGACTATGCCGGGCTGAGTGGCTCAGACGGTAGTAGAGGCACTGGCCTTCTGACCCCAACTTGGCAAGCTCGATCCTGCTCCGTCCGGTGGAATTCGAAGGTGCTCAAATACATCAGCCTCGCGTCGATAGATGTACTGGCTCGTAAAAGAAATCCTGCGGGACAAAATTCCCGTACCTCGGCGTCTCCGGAAACCGAAAGTGTACTTTGTGGGACGTAAAGCCAATAACATTATTATTATTATTATTATTATTATTATTATTATTATTATTATTATTATTATTATTATTATTATTATTATTATTATTATTATTATTATTATTATTATTACAGTTGGGCATCATAAGGAGGGCCGACTTACCACTGGGTGTCAAGCTGATGGGCTTTCCTGGAGGTCGGGGAGGTGTTAAAATATAGGTGCTTAGTCACGCGGCCGAGCAAAAAAGAGGCGAAAGACGAGTCCACTTTCGGAGTTTTTGTGTCCTTTCTCCCCTTTGTTTTCATTCCCTTTCCTGAAGGGGCGTGTTACGTCTTCACCCTGGCCAGGAGTTTCGGCTGGTTGGGGAGGGAGCGATAGTGTGAGGAGGAGGGTAATTCGAAGTAAGGAATGAGGAGGTGTGCGTGGTTATTATTTCAGGGGATGTGAGCAAGGATTGAAAATTCAGAGGAGAGTACGAGGGTGGGTTTTGAAAAGATAAAGTGCAAAGTTTTGATAGAAGGGTGAGAAGTTTATAAGGGATGTGAGCAGTAGGCGAATAATGTCTGATGAGGGCGAAGGTGGGGAAAAGTAATTGGTGGGGGTGGATGAAACCGCATATTGGTAGTAAGTGGAGAAGGAGGGGGCAGGCCAGGGACGACGACGAGGTGATGTAGGTCGGGTCAAATTTGGGGAGGTGAGCGGGAGGGTTCTACTCGATGGTGGCGGCCGTGGTGGTGGATTCCACGAGTGATGAGGCGTTGATTGTCTGCAGACGTCGGAATTTGGAGGCGCACGAGATATGTGGGTCCATCGGCGTTGTGGATTCCGAACGCTCTCCACGCGGGGATTCCTACCAGGCGAAGTTCGTTGACAATGACCTCAGTTGGGAGATTCGGATCCACTCCGCATACAACACTGCAGTAGATGGTATGCTGGACTGTCGGTGGTGATGGTGGAGACTGTGGGCATGCTGTATCTTGAACGGTGGCATTTTCCTCAGCAGGAAGCTGGTTTGTTGCATGTTGTTGAGTAAGGGAGGGTGGGTTGGGGAGAGGAAGCGTCATAAGTGGGCAGGAATGGGACATCAGGGTAGTGGTTAGGGTAATAGTAGAGGAGGCATGGACAGAAGTGTTGGTTGTAGTTGTGATGGTAGAAATGGTGGTGGTGACATGGGGGTCGTAGGAAGAGAGCTATGTCAGGGGAGGCGGAAGTCCTTGGGGTAGTATGGGTGTGACGAGGGGCTCAAAGGCGTCACCAAAATAAGAATGGCAACGTTCCACACGATGCATGGAGAGGTCGAGGTATACACCATCGTGGAGCAGTTGTTGTGTGCGGCTTCTTCTGTTGGAACTTGAACAAGGATCCGGATCCGACGTGTGGGAAGATAATTGTCCTGTACCCGATATACGTTGGTAATCGGGAAGCAGTTATTGCGGAAGTAGTGGAGAAGTTCTTCATCAGAGTAAGTGAGCTCGACATCGTGAAGAATGCAGTTGGGCATGGGAAGGCTGACTTCCTACTTGGCGTCAGCCGATATGCTTTTTTAACGCGGCTGGGTGCGGAAGTAAAGATGCGGCGTCAGCCACCCGATGAAACGAAGAATGAAGTTCAGTACGGAGAAATACCCCCATAGAGTCGTGTGGCGTAGTAGGTGATCGTTGGAAGAAATCCTGTTTGTGTCCTTTCAGTCTTTATTCATTCATTCAAATGCAACACCCTCTCTGCCAGGAGAGATGGTGTGGTATGCGAGAAGTGATGGATATGTGAGATGGATGGAATGGTGTTATGAATTCAGGGGTAATTTTAAGGGATGCGTGATTGAATGGGATGTGATGGAGGGATAACAGTATTACGGGTGGTGGTGGTGGTGGGTGGGGCATGTCTGGCTCTCTTTCATTTTTGTGTTTTTTAATATTATTTATATTTGTTTATTTTTGTTACGATATACTACAACGTTTTCTTATTCAGCACATAGAATAAATAAATATGTTCAGCAGATAAACAACATGCAATGATACGTATGAGGATGACGGTAACATACATTTTCAGAGATTACTGAGCTATGTGTATATATTAAGTTATAAATGAGTGTGATGGTTCAGAGTTCAGTGTTACAATAGTGAAAGATGTATTGTAAATGATGAAACGGTAAGGTTACTGGTGAGTTATGCCTATGTTGAACATAGAACCGTATCGCCTGAGAATGATTATGTGGGAGGTGTATTGTAAAATGTGGGGGTTAATTGAAGGTAAGGGTTCACCTCAGTACAGTCCGTCCCCTTGGAGGTGACCGGTCTGTGGGCTGAATGAGGATGCGGTGGTAGTGGAGTGGTGATAAGGTATGGTAGGGAGGGGGTTAGGTTGGTCTGTGGGAATTGGAATGTGACCGGGTTTTTGGGATCAAGGGCCTTGGTGAGGAATCTCCGGAAGAGTAGGGAGACGTGAGTATCAAGCTTGGGGAGAGGGAATATGTCATAACGGTCCTTAGTATGAAATAAGGGAGGGAGTCGGAGGGCAATACGGACAATTCGGCGTTCTTGGGACAGGAGGAGTTGGTAGAGGTTAGGTTTGGTGTGGGCTACGGCTGCCCAGGCGGAGTGACCATAGGTAATGGCAGAGCAGATAAAGGATTTTTCAGTCGTTCGAGAACGTTTTCATTCCCCATCCTGAAGGGGTGGGGCGGGCCACCTGAAGAGTTACGCCCTCCCTCTGGCCAAGACATTGCACGGGGCAAGTAGATGCGTTAAAGGAAGGAGATGGGTAAAAGGAAAAGGGGAGATGCGGGGAGGTGGCCTCTTATTTACAATAAGATACAGTGGTACAAATGGCGTATATCCCTTCTCTATCTACCTGCGTGAGGTGATCAACTCGCAGACAGTCTATTACCCGCTGTGATCGGGGCTTCTGGGTGGCCGGTTCTCCGTTCGCCACTCTACTGTTCAGCTCTACCTTTCGCACTTGTGCTAGGCAGGTCTCATCTACCTCCTGTATGTGCACTCGTGGACTGCGTAAAGTCACTTCCTTTTCAGTGGTATTCATCACGATAACCACTGCTTCGTTGTGCTCTGATTTAGTTAGGCACCCTGAAAGGTACACCCCTGGTATCACCTCTTCCTTCTCAATAATTCCTAAAGGTAGATTTCGATCTACTTCTATGACAACGACCTTCTGGGTCCTTGGTTCGAGACGGATCAGCTTCGTCTCTCGCGCCCCCATAGGGTATTGTCGTCCCTTTATGGTGGCATGACCCTCCTTATAGTCAATCACGCTATCTGTCAGGATGTTTCGTCCAACTATACCATCCTGTGTTAATTGGAAATCACTCCCTACTACATGAAATGTGTGACTTGTATTTCCAACGGCAAAACGTACAGTACCTTGGGTGTAAATAATTCCTTTACTCACACCCATTAATTCAATTGGTTCACTCCTGTCAATCAGGCTTTCCTTGGGTACCGATTGCCTCTTCACTGGGCTGACATCGGACCCAGTATCTATCAAAAATCTCAATGGTCTTACTTGGTTCGCGACCTGGATCAGTACTGTGCCTTCTATGTCAGAATTCTTGGGACCTTCTGGTCTGCGGGCCTCCGTAACTGTCCCCTTGCTACGGGCCCGTTCTAGTTTGCCGCCTCCATGGCCTTCGTGGCGTGCGTACTGCCGCCCCCTTTTCTGAACCAACAGACTTCGGTTCGATGCGACCACCTATCACAATGTTCGCATTGGGCTCGGTATCTCAAGGCCCTGCCCCCTCTGCGATCACCCTGAGTTTGGCCTTTCATGGCCCTGTTGCCCGTGGACTTGCCTTGGGCTTTTCGGCAATTTCTCTGAATATGGCCCTGTTGGCCACACGAATAGCACCTACGGCTATCCGTTCGCATCACCGGAGTGCGTGCACCTTGGGTACGTGCACCTTGAGTGCGTGCACCTTGTCGACAATTCACCTGTATGTGCCCTTTCCGGCCGCAACGATAAGTTCCGTTTTCCCTTGTCACTGAGTTTGGTTGTGTACGTACTATGCGCACTGTTTCTCGTACCTCTGTTTCCTTATCCCTTTGTTTCTTTCTACAGTCACGTTCAATGTGCCCTGTCTTCCCACAATAGCGATATTTTAATTTACTGAATATGCCCCCTGTTGCTGTATTGGAACTAGCGGTCTGCGTGGTGTGAGCTCCTTGCGTTCCCGTGTTCTTACAGTTCTTTGCTATATGGCCTTCTTTGTTACAATATTGTAACAGACCACCCTAACACTAGCATGTGTTGGCTTAGTATGCCACCTTTGTGCTGTACTGCGCTCCTGTTCTGATTTGTGCTTGCTAAACCCTGTACTACGTTTGTGTTGTAGGCCTTCTCGTGCCTTCTTTGACATTATTACGGTTTCTTCCTGTTGTGCCAGTACAACTGCCTTCTCGAATGTAATGCCCTTTTCTGACTGTACCCTAGCTTGTATTCTAGGGTTGGCTAACCCTTGTATGAAACTAGCTACACATATTTTTCTTGTAATTTTTAACAGTGCGTCGCGATCTTCCTCTAGTTCGTCCTCAAGTATTGCCTCTCTGAAGGAAGCTGATAATGTTTCTATCTTATGAGCCCAATTTGCGACTATCTCTCGCGGGTCCTGCGCTGTTTGGAACATTTCGCATATGTACAAATCTAGTGTACCTTGCTGGCCATAATATTCTGTTAATGACCGCTTGGCTTTCTCCCAATTATATATGTCACGTCTGTACAATAATTTGTCTCGGGCTCTGCCCGTAACCTTTGTTAAAATATACTTAAAAAACAACCCTTGATCTTCATCCTTTATCATACGAACAGCAGCATCTACGTTTGCTATGAACTCATGCAATCTATCTGGTTGACTGCCATAAAACTCTCCTCCAATGAGGCGATGTCCTTCTACTACTGTCACAAAAGGCCCACTCATACTGACTGATTCCGCCTCGTCAAGCATCTCAGTGCCTTGGTCTGCTCGGACTGAACTATTCTGTCGTGCCATTCGAAATAATGTTCAGCTCACCTTAATCTTCAATACTGCTTCACTGCTGGGCTGAATGAGTAGTCGGCTGTAGTGGTGCGTCTCCACCGGATGGCGCCGTCTGCTGCTGGACTGCTACCCTTCTGCTGGGCTGGCTTAGTAGGCTGCGGTAGTGATGCTCCTCTTCTGCGTTGCGCGGCACTCGGAACGAGAAATACGCGGTAGCGTGGTTCGGACAAGCTTCTGCGAAGTAACGGTTTTCTCACACGGAAATTTTCTAAGAAGTCGCGGTTCTCTCACGTTATTTCGGTGAGTTGACTGTTCGAGAATCGAACTCGGGACCATGCACTACCTGACACCAAATTTTCATATGCCTGTCGTGACCTACCTGTCCTGAGAGACGTTCTTGTAGGTTGGTCCCCAGGCAGTTGGATGTTGAAGTATTCCCTGTCCTGCCGAGCGGAAAGTAGGGAGGTAATTGTAGGTGCGACTCTGTCCCGCAACTCGCGAAATGAAAGAATTGATAATCTCCACGGCCTTTTATTTCCTAAGACGACTAAGTCTACTATATAGAAGTATTTACAAGTTGGATATGTCGTTCTGAAAAAAGAGAGAGCTTGATCCACGCGCCTAATCTACGACTACGCGTATATCTGAATTTTGCCCTGCGGCACGTATAACTTCCTGACACGAACAGCTGCTCGAAAGAGCCTCGTTCTGAAAGTACCAATTACTGGTTGGGAGAGAGCCCCGCGCCATCTTGGTTTAGGGTTATATCTCCTCTCTTAGAATGAAAGGTCGATCCCTTCTCACTACCTTAGGGGTTGGGCCTTATGGGCGTTACTTAGCTATTCACCTTGTCGGTGGCGCCCTCAACTAATTATTCTCAAATAATTATCCCAGTACGTGCTGCCCTCTGGCCACTACTGTCTCTGTCTCACTTTGCACTCATCTTTCCTTGTTTTTCTCTAAAGTGCAACTGTACTGGCCTTGTTTCTTTGCCGGTTCGCCGGCCGCCCGGCTCACATACCAACTCTGTTTGCCCACATCAAACAAACAAGTAAATATCCGTTGTGGTCAACAAGCTTTCATAAGCGCATTTCACAAGCTGCTCTCCACTACATGTAACTTCTTGAAAAGTTCCTTCTTCCTTCTAAATATTAATTCTGACTATAATTATTATACAATTACTCTGATACTACAAGGTGTCTCATATCGATGATTATTATTCTACTGCTAGTTTGTTTCCCTTGACACCTTGAGATCGAGTCTCGGCTGTGAAACCCGGCTGCCGTGCATCTGGCAGTCCGCCGGTTCGAGCCCCTGGGAGGTCAGTGCACGACAGCGCAGTCTCCGTGCACTGTGCATCGTTCCGTCTCGGCTAAACTCGGCTTGACTCGGATGGTGTAGTGCGCTGAGAGCGACGAAGCGTTCGGTGACAGACGGCTTGCTTATCAGTGAAATAGATAAGCGTAAGACAACAACAAATTAAAGGAGCAACCTGTTTCAAAGAAAGCAAAGACTTCCGAAAGTCCATTTCAATCGAACTGAGAACTTTCGTATATCTTTGTCGGTCGGGACGATAAAGCCAAATGCTTAATCCGTGGGATAATAATTATGTGATAAGTTAATCAAAAAGATTTTCCATTACAAAGGCTTAGCTCAAATTCTACGAGAATTTGTCGAAGGAAGATTTTCCTAAGCTGCATCGAGAAGCAGCTAAGATTATTTCTATATCTGGTTCCACATGCATATGTGAAAGTTATTTTTTCCTATTTTGACTTGTACGAAAACTAGATTGCGTGCAAATAGGCCTATTTCTGATTGTAATTTAAAGAAGGCTCTCAAATTGCTGTCAGCCGGTCCCTTGTTCCAGGCATAACTGGTATCATTGCAAAGATAAAGAGAAGAAGAGCTAGAGAAGATAAATTGTCTGCTCAAACCAAATTGAAAGAAGAGTGTTTTAACACCGGTAACGTTGTCCCATACAACAGTGTCCCCGCTCACCGCACATACAGTAAACATTTCACAGTGAGGGGAGGATCAGCGGGGAAGGTGGAGAAGGCGAAGACAGGCCGAACAGGTGAGACAGGTGTAGGGGAAGTGGAAGTGGAGTGGGAGTTTGCACTCTGGTCAACCTAGTGAAGTCGTCTCCTGCATCTTGCGCCCGTGCACTGCACGGTGCATGCACCCTGAGAGAGTCGAGATAGGAGGAAAGTCTCCTACTCAGAATACCTTCTAGGATCTTGCTGAGGACAGGGAGTAAGGAGATTGGGCGATAAGACCGAATGTCAGATGGGAGTTTATGGGGTTTTAGGAATAAGAGAAGGTTGGCGTTATCCCAGTGATCGGGTTACACGGCAGTATAGAGGATTTAGGTGTAAATAATGCTAAGAAGATCAAAAAGAATAGGAGGGACTTCTTGAATATTACGATATGAGATATTAGCTGAGCCATGGGATATGTTTTTCCTATGTTTCAGGAAAATCCGGATATCATTGGGTGTAATGGGAGCATTTAATGTATGAATATAATCAACATGAGAAAAATGAAGGAATGAAGGTTGAAGTTCAGGGAGGTTGGGATCAGAGTAAGCAATGATGGTGGGTTTGTGAGGATGATGGAAATTAGTGCCGTGGTAGGGGGAAAAACAGTTTGATAATAGTCAGCGAAAAGATTAGCCTTGTCTTGGTCAGTTTGTGGATGATTGGGGGATGTGTAATAGGGTAGCGAGGTAGAGGGTTGGTAGTTTTGGTTAGTTTTTGAAAAGTCGTCCAAAAACATCGAGGGTCGTGATAATCAGCTAGCTTTGTACACTTGTCCATCCACATTTTACGTTTAATAGTTTTAATATATGAGCGCGCGTGGCGTAAAGTTCGGCGGTGTTGTTGAAGCCTAGTAGGGTCCTTGGTTCGAGTATATGCAGTAAAGTAGTCATGAGCTAGCTGCAATAAACGAAGAGCTTGGGGGTATAGGAAGTTTGGAGGGGTGGTAGGAGAGACGAGCAATATGAAGAGAATCAGCGGTAAGGATAGCTCGCTCTATTTCAGAAATTAGGGCGAATAGAGTGGGAATGTTAGTAGGCGGTACAGTATCACTGAGTAAGTTAGTGAGAGTAGTGCGATAAGTATTCCAATTAGTGTGATTGAAACGACGAGTAGGGGGAGGGCGAGGAGGGGATAAGGTCTGACGGGGAAGGATACCAGGAAAGGTGAGAAGGGCTGGGGCGTGATCGCTACCTATAGAAACGAGCTGCTGGATGGTGATGGATTTGGCAAGGGAGGGAGAAAGAAGGAGGGCATCAGGGGTGGAATAATTGGCTGGAAGGGTGTGGAAAGGAAAATGGAAGCGCATGCCCCGGAGAGACGTACATAAATTAGTGAACTCGGAGATTTGAGTAGGGGTATAAGAAGTAACTTTAAGATCTGCAACTATAATATATTCAGAGTATTTAGCGTCTACGTATTTAATAAAATCAGAGGAATGAAAGGTTTAGACGGTATGTAGAGAGTAACTATCGTAATAGTTTTCTGAGGAGTAATTTCTTCTTGTATTAGATATTTAGAGAAATTAGTAGGGAAGTGAAAATAATGCTGAATAACAGTAAAATCCCGTCTGACGCCGATAGCCACGCCACCACAGCCCCGAGTCAGACGATCAGCGCAATAGAAGGTAAACAGGGGAAATTGATGCATTTGGGCCGGCGTCAGAAATGTCTCATTCAGAACAAAAATATCCGGGGCATACAAGGAAAGGGAGGTGTCCAGCAGCGGCCGATTGGACTTGAAATATCATATGTTTGCACAGTAGAGCTTCAATACGCTAACACATAAAGTGAACAGTACTTAGGGGGGAAAATGCGAAATCCTTCTTATTTCCCGAGTACGCCACGTCGACATGAGTGTTCAAAACCCAATCGAGCCGCTAGCTGGATCTGATTTAGGATGTGTGGGCGATGGAAGGGGAGGACGTTCGGTAACACCATCGTAATAAAACGAATGATGTTCTCAGAACTCGGGAAGGGGAGGGAGGAGGAAGAGGCAGGGGTAGGGAGGTCTTGAGATTGAATAGGGACAACTGTTTCAGGGTGATCAGGTTCAGGAGGAGGTTTGGAACGACACTTATAACTGAAAGCAGGATGATTTTGATTACAATTAACACACTTTGGATTCGACTTATTGGGACAAGCATGAGTAGGATGCTCCTCACGTGAGCAGATGGCTCATACCTCCGGATAAACACACGGTGTCCCTGGGACGTGGTCGAATCTCTGACACGTCCCGCAGCGGATCTTCTGGGGTGGTGATGTTCTGGCGGGTTCCACCCGATGGCGCCGGGCGTAGATCATGGCGCTGTCGCGGAGCAGGGCGTCGAGCGTCGAGACGTCGCGTGATAGAATGCGAACCAATGAAGTTGCTCCTTGAGCATTCCGAATACGGATGACTCGTAGATGTGGTGGCCCTCGAGTTGGAGTTGAGCAGCCACCTCATCGTCGGTGTAGTCTCGGTCGACTCCATAATCAACCACAGATAGAATTGTTGCTGGTCGGGTGGGCGGTGCAGGACGTTGTGCTGGAAGCTGTGTGGTGACATTAGTGACCCGTGCATGTGGCCCCAGTTGATGAGCTCCGATGTTACTCGTGAAGTGATGGTAAAATGGTTGGCAGGTTTTAAGATTATAACCATCCCTGGTCCGTTGGATTTCCAGTTTATAATCCTGAAGATTTGGCGTGAATTTTGCAAGTAGTTGATAGATGCACCTGACGTTGGCCTTAGTGATGTCCAGATTTGTAATCTTTATCAAATAGAAAGGCGGTTGAACAGTAGGCTGGAGCGTTGGAGTAACAATACTGCGCTGGCCAATATTAGGTGGTATTGCTGGGTTTTGGGCCGCCTGAGTATAACTACGTACATGTGCAGGCATGTACGGTGCAGGTTGATCCAACAGGTTGGGCAGTTGGTGGGCGGTCGATGGTCCAGGGCCCAGTAAATGGATCCCAAGGACCGTTCCAGAAGATTCCAGACGAGCATTAGATCCCGGTGAGGTTTCGACAGAGCCTGGAGAACGTTGTGTTAGGGATTGCGTCGGGCAATTTCTTTTCCGTTCTCTATCAGGACTTCCCGAACCAGACTCCGATAAACGACGAGGTTGTTTTACTTTAGTAGTTTCCATGTCCTTTGGTGGCGACCTGGGCGAACATCCATCCATCCATCCATCCATCCATCCATCCATCCATCCATCCATCCATCCATCCATCCATCCATCCATCCATCCATCCATCCATCCATTCATCCGTTCACCGCGGTGTGCCTTCGTACAGGCAGGCCTCCCTGTACGAAAAGCTTCTCGCATCTATAATGCAGACGGCCCAAAGTTCCTGGTGCAGCTCCAACTTCAGACTGCCGACGACATCCAGAGCCTCATCGCTCAAGGACTCTACTTCTACGGTCACCATCATCGGGTTGAACCCTCTTATTCACCTCGACAACCCTTACACCGTCCTCCCCCATCTCGCAGTCGTCACCGGCCTGTCCCTCCTCTTCACTCACCCCGCCCACGTCTACGATCTTCTACAGTCCCAACTCCACCAAAATACTTTCCCCTACCACCACATTACCTTGCCCTCCTCCACCTTCTCCTCAGTTCCCTAGGTAACTTCTCCTCTTTCTATCACATCCTAGCTTCCCATCTTCTCCCTAGCACCTGCGTCTAACTCTTCACTCATCTCTGATTTTTAATGTACAAGACATCGTACCTCTTTCAATAAAGTTTTATCTTTTCTGTACTCCTTAGCCCAGAAAACATTTCTTCACATCCCCTTTTTCTTTATCTCCATTTACTCATCTCCTTCATCCCACACTTCTCCACTTCCCCGTCACCTCTCCTGGCCAGAGAAAGGGCTTGAACCTCTAGGTGGCCCGCCCCACCCCTTCAGGGTGGGGAATGACAGCATTAATAGATAGATAGATAGATAGATAGATAGATAGATAGATAGAGAGATAGATAAGAGCGAGCGAGAGAGCGGACGTGTGACGTCGTGCTGTCATCGAGTATTCACAAGCGAAACGAGTCCGAGGCTGGACTCGAAAGTGTCGAGTACCACGATTCCAGGCATCACTCGCGCACATCACTACAGAAGTGAATTGTTGTAGGTAATCGCCAGCATTTTAACTGGAGTAATGACCTTTTTAGAGGTTAAGTACAGTCGAAAAATGCTACACCACTGTTCGACTAGTCCTTTCCAAACTTAAGAAGCTATACGACAATCGAATTTGAAATTTATAGTAGACTAGCTGATGTACCCGTGCTTCGCTACGGGATTCTTAGACAGACCGACCTTGTGGTTTTCCTAACTGAATTCAACATAAGCCATTAAAAAAACGTCAGTAGGAAAGTAGCGATTAAAAGCAATATTATCATATAAAATACTCTATCAAATGAAAAACCGCACATTTTCTCACTTTTAACGAACAGTACTACGGTGCCGATCTAACAGTCCAAAGTTCCAGAGCTTGAATGACCAGGCCGCAGACAGCCATGAACACTCCTCTGCCATTATTCCGTTAAATATGCACACTGCTCATTACAATCAGTGCCTCAGAGTAGGGATTGAATAGCTCGAATCCTATGATGAACCAGTGTGTTACGTACCAGCAGTATCAGAAAATTTATGAACCAGAGGAATGGCATGCTAAAGAAGAAAGTTATCTAACTCCCCACCCACTTACCGTCAATATTCAGGCAGACTGTTACACTCGGTACGACCGGGCGAGTTGGCCGTGCGGTTAGGGGCGCACAGCCGTGAGCTTGCATCCGGGAGATAGTGGATTCGAACCCTACTGTCGGCAGCCGTGAAGATGATATTACAGGTTTTCCCACTTTTACACCAGGCAAATGCTGGGGCTGTATCTTAATTAAGGCCAAGGCCGCTTCCTTCATACTCCTAGCCCTTTCCTATCGCATCGTCGCCATAAGACCTATCTCTGTCGGTGCGACATAAGGCAAATTAAAAAAATACTCGATACGCAGCAGTAATCCTATCTATCGTGGATGAGGGGCAACAGAAGACACAAAGCACATCACAACGAACAATGGTCAATGTAATGTTATTGTTGATCAATTTTATGAGCTTTCTATATTGTAGGCTTTCACAAGCAGTTTTCTTTCGACTCTGTGATATTAGGACGTATTATAAAATTATGTATGGCGTAGACTGTAGTTCCTTATTCTCCGACTTCTCATTCCGATTTTCATTAAATTCTGTTTACCCATTTTCTCATGACTCGGCGCTGATATGGACTTAGCAACAAAAATCCAAATTCATGAATATGTCTGCGATCATAACTGGTACGGTAACAATGCTTAAGATATAAATGATCGGAAATTTAAAATATATAACTTTAGTTATGTAGTATTTATCGATAAGACCAATAAACATAAATATTTGAGAATTAAATTTTAGGCCTTCCCCTAAACTACCATTTCTCTCAGTGTGAGTAAAATCATTTATGGCCTAGATTATAGCGACGTAGGCCTATTCCTCGACTTTGCATACCGATTTTCATTAGGATAGGACCAGTAATAACAAATATTTGAGAATTAAATTCTAGGCCTTCCCCTAACTATCATTTTACTCCGCGTGAATACAATTATTTATGGCCTAAATTGTAGCGATTTATTTCCCGACTCTGCATACCGATTTTCATTAAATTCTCTTCAGCCGTTTTCTCGTGATACATACATACAGACAGACAGACAGAAATTACGGAAAATTAAAAAGTGCATTTCCTTGTTACTGTGGACACGACTGATACAGAAATACCGTCCTTTTCAAATTCTGAGCAATGTACAGACAAAACTCTTATTTTATATATATAGATATGAATATTTTTGTGGCAATTCGAAAGTGAATATTGACAGCAGCTCACTATCAGTTCTTTGCTTTTAATTCTTTTTTTACTGAAAATTTATTTTTAAAATATATGAAAGCAAATGTAAACGGTTCACCTGACTGTGAAATAATCAACTGTGACAAAGCAACTGCTACGTTACGGCTTTTCTTGAATTTGGATTGTTCTTAACAACATTCCTTACGGTGTTCATAATGTTCACAATATATACTCACTAGATAGCAACTTTTGGCAGTAGTAGGCAGTGAAATAATAGGAAACAAATATGTACTCACATGGAAGACCATGGATGTAATGTCATCCTCAAATGGATCCTGGACAATTTGGCAAGATTAACGGTTCATAAACAGTAAATATCGGAAGACTATGCCGGGCTGAGTGGCTCAGACGGTAGAGGCGGTGGCCCTCTAACCCCAACATGGCAGGCTCGATCCTGCTCAGTCCGGTGGAATTTGAAGGTGCTCAAATACATCAGCCTGGCGTCGGCTGATTTACTGGCTCGTAAAAGAATTCCTGCGGGACAAAATTCCGGCACTTTGGCGTCTTTGAAAACCGAAAAGGTAGTTTGTGGGACGTAAAGCCAATAACATTATTATTATTATTATTATTATTAGTATTATTATTATTATTATTATTATTATTATTATTATTATAAATAGTGCATTACCGCCAAAAAGACAATGCGTTATCGAAGTAAAGCATCTGGCTGTTTAAAAAAGTACAATCTTCTTTATATCGCACCGACAGAGAAAGCTCTTATGGCGACAATGGGATAGAAATGGGCTAGGACTAGCAAGGAATCAGGGCTGCCGACAGTGGAAACAAATCTCACTATCTCCCGAGTGCAAGCTGACAAGTATGTGAACCAAACCGCGTAGCCTCTCGCTCTGTGACTTGTCTTTTTTAGTACGTGTGCCACTTAATATACTGCCGCTCCTCAGAGTAACCTTAGAATCCAGAAAGGATAACGCCAAAGGGGGAAGTATAGAACAATTTACGAAAATGCTTAAGAAATAATTGAAGTTATGTGTGAGATAGTAACTGGTGTACATATCACATTCACAAGAATCTATCACTTGGAGGATTAATCTTTCTTTCTTTACTTCTTAATCTGTTAACCCTCCAGGGTTGCTTTTCCCCTCCGACTCAGCGAGGGATCCCACCTCTACCGCCTCAAGGGTAGTGTCCTGGAGCTTCAGACTTTGGGTCGGGGTATAAAACTGGGGAGAATTACCAGTACCTCGCCCAGGAGGCCTCACCTGCTATGCTGAACAGGGGCCTTGCGGGGGGATGGGAAAATTGGAAAGGAATGAGAAGGAAGCGGCCGTGGCCTTAAGTTAGGTACCATCCCGGCATTTGCCTGGAGAAGAATTGGGAAATCACGGAAAACCACTTCGAGGATGGCTGAGGTGGGAATCGAACCCACCTCTACTCATTTGACCTCCCGAGGCTGAGTGGATCCCGTTCCAGCCCTCGTATCACTTTTCAAATTTCGTGGCAGAGCCGGGAATCGAACCCGGGCCTCCGGGGTTGGCAGCTAATTACACTAACTACTACACCACAGAGGCGGGCGAGTCAAGTTCAAGAGAAGAAAAAACGATCAAGGCCAGGTTCAAACTCGGAAACTTCAGCTTCCAACGTCATTGCGCCAGCGACTAGGCTGCGGGAATAACACTACACAAGTTTGAGGATAGATTTTAAACTTTAAAATTTGAACAAATAAGGCCCATTGACAAAAACGCTCGAGCGGGGCTAAAGTATTTTTAAATGAAGTGCACATCCTCAAAATTGGAACACTTTTCTGGAAAACCACGTGGTGACCTTGTAACGTTCCAGACGTCACAGTGTAATTATGTTAATTTTATTATGTGTAATTAATTCAGGAATTTAACGTCATGATATTTATCTTGGTATATAATTTTATTATAATTCATGTTTAATCATTTGCTCACTATCATTTCATTACTTTGTAACTACGACTTGTAAACGAGGGCTGAATATCCTAATATTCACTTAGATTCTTGCGACATTCGTTTAAATTTAACTTGCAGTAGATTTCCTCTATCTTGCCACATCACCGAGGAAGAAGGAAGGACAAATTTAGATATCAAATTCTGGGAAAAGCGAGCACGTGTTCAAGCGCTGTAACGACCGCTACCGTATTTCGACCAGAATAATTCAAACTGATCACCGCCTATATTTTAAAAGGAGCGTCATGTTGCCATGGATACTGAGTGAAAGGGCTAATAGAAGAACAGTTGATATCATGGTTAAGACCCATCAACTCTAATATCTGGAGTGGGGAGAGACGTGTCATCTGATTGGACCACGTGTAGCGACCTGTAATTAGCGCCAGAGAAGGTTATAAAAGGGCGTGTTGGAGCTCTTGGCTTCATTCTCTTCTCGATTCTGCATTCGTCTTCTGCATTCATTATTATTATTCTTCTGGATTCTTCTTCGTCTTCTACATTAATTACTTCGTTACTACGACGTGGTACTTAGAAATTTCGGAATGAGGGGTGTATAGCCACTCTCATCAGGAAGTACGTACAGCTCGGCTACTAGACCGGTTTGTACCAGTCTAAGACAATAGGTAGTATTAAACTAGATAGAAATGAAGCTTCAGGGCACATTTTCAGTAAAGTTGGAAGGATTATTAATTGAGTATCCTCTCCACATAACCCAAGGAGGTTTTTCTAACTATGACTTAGGGCTCATCTCCAATATATGGGATAGAGCATAATAGGGAGTGTTAGTGTCGAAGCCATCTTCCAATTAGTGGTGGGTGCACTTAGCAAGGCAGGAATGGTACTTAGCTGCAGATGAAGATATCTCAAAGACGACCGGTGATGTTCCAGCTACAAGGATGGAAGCTTTCCAAGGACCAGCAGAACAAGACTACATGGTGAGCAAGCGAGTTAAAAATATTGCAAGTTTTCGCGAAGTAGAGTCATTCAACTTTTTGTTAAATTCATTTTCTATTTTAAATTCAGTTCTCGTTAAACCGTCGTCATTTATATTCAATATAATAAATAGTATTTTTCTAGTTCACTTTAATCAATCTGCCTTAATTAGCCTTTTGATTTCTAATTCTCCTGCTTAATGATTAGTGCACTTTCACCCCACCCCTGTGATAAGAGTCCGTCCAAGCTTGATTATAAATTTTTATCTTTAAGTCATCAACTTAAAGATTGGCGCCCTTAGCTTGCATGGTTGCATTTCTCGTTCAATGATTGTTCTCCGAGAGGGGAAGTCACATAAATGCCGCTCCAACCTAGGGCGAGAAAATCATTAAGTACGGAACAGTTAATGACAGTAACGATATCAGAATTCGTATTATGGGTAAAATTTGGATATCCACGTTGCATTAGGAGTGTTTGATTGTGGGGAGGGTCATGGCTGATCAGACGAAAGAGGAGAGGATGTTGCGCAGTGGACGGGCGATAAAAGGCAATAACGTATTGAGTTCAGAGGAAGAGTTGTGTAGTCTAGTAGAGGAAATTGAAGATAGAAGTGTAAGTAGTATGGAGAGTGAAGGCAAGCAGAAAGAAGTCAGTATGGAGTCAGATGATAGTAGGATGGGGGGCGAAGCGGAAGTAAACACTAACAATGAAAGTAATAATAATGATCAGTTAATGGGAATGATGCAGTTAATGTTGAGTAAGATAGAGGACAGTAAATCTGAAATAAAAAGTGAATTAGAACAAATTAAATCTGAGCTTAAAAGTGATGTAGAACAAACTAAATATGAACTTAAAGAACAGTTAGAGCAAACTAAAGCTGAATTAAGCAGGGAGATGTGGGAAAATAAGGAGGAAGCGAATCGGAGAATGGACGAACACAGTAGGCAGTTACGCGATCTGGTGGTAAAAAATGAACATTTTAATAAGCGATTAGAGGACCAGAAAAGTGAATATGAACGGCAAGGGAAAGAGGTAGAAGAAAAGTTTGCGGTGCAGAGAAGTAAATTCCTGGAATTAATGGGGAAGGAAAACAACTCTACTAGGGAGGAAGTAATGAGGCAGGTCACTAGTATTGATAAGAGAGTTGAGACTCAAAGAGGGGAAATACGGGTATTCAAAGACCACGTCCAACAAGAGATTGACACAGTAAAGCTTAGAATAGAAGATGAGACCCGGGCAAGTGAAGAAAGGTTTGCGATAGCTGAAGAGAATAAGATTGAAATTAGGACATTGAAAGAGAAGCAGGTTAATTTGGAGAGTGAAATTGATAGGAGAGACAAAGATGTAGAGTGCCGGATGGAGAAAGCAGAAAATCAGTTAAAACAGGTGGCAAAGGATAAACAGGTTTTCACGGGAAAGCAATGTCTAGGAAATAGCTACATTAGGGAAATTGAACTACCTAAATTTAATGGGAAACAAACGAACCCGCTAGATTTCCTTAAGATGATAGAAAAACGATTTGAAAAGCGTCTAGAGGAAGGGTCTATGGACTGGGAAGACGTTATGGAAAATATTGACCATGCTTTTGTAGGAGAAACTCGGTCTTGGTTCATGGTATATAGGCAAACGATGACGAACCTGAAAGAATTCAGAAATAAGTTTAGAGAGAAATTCTGGAATGAAGCGATACAAGCTCGGGAGAGAGAAAGGGTGGTATTTGGGAGGTACAAACAGCATGAGGGAGTCACTATGACCGAGTACTTCCTGGCCCATGTCATGATTTGTCAGAACTTAGATGGTATAACCGAGGGGTCTGATGTAGTAAGACTACTTTTGAGACATTTTCCGGACAGGGTGAGAGAAGCGGCCTGCATGCAAAGAGTTGGTACTATTCAGGAGATGGAGAACCTACTAGGCAGTTTTGATGCTTTAGGTAACCTTAGGAGTAGAACGGAGAATATTCAGAACTTTAGTCATCACAACGGAATGAGACATAACGGAAGAACACAGAATCACGAAGCTCGCAATCAGTTCAGACCTCAGCATAACAGTAGGAGCGGAGCACCTGAATATAGGACAGGAAATTCCCAACGGGGGCCAGAGCAATGTACTAATGAGTCCAACGTCAATACACAAAGGGAACCTTTAAACTAACTAGAGGCTGTAATGTTAGGTCAGAATTCCAGCCTAGTACGAAGGTAGCGAAGTGTCTTGTCATGAAAGTGTTACCATATGACCTAGATGTTAGAGACGATTTGTTGTATGAACCCGAGCAGAATAATGGAGATTCAAGTAATAAAGTAGTCAATCCCGTTGTTAAATTGAAAGTCTGGGGGGCGTGGGTTAAAGTTTTGATTGATTCTGGTAGCCAAATATCATGTATTAGTTCTCAGTGGTATGAGTCATTAGTGAAACAGGGTATTCAGTTGGAGGAAATGCCTGTTAAGTCTACTTTCATCATTACGGCTGTTGGAAAGAGGTCTAAGCAAATTTGTAAACAAGTAGCTGTTCCGATCTGTATTAATAATTTTATTAGCGTACAGATATGTTTGGTAATTCCGCATTTGATATTTGATCTTATCTTGGGATCTGACTGGTTAACGTTAAAATTGGCTCAGTTAAATTACAATGATTTAGTGCTAAATTTGAGGTGGAATAATGAGGATATCAAGGTCAAGTTTGAGGAGGAAATTCAGAGGAAAACGGAAGTTAGTACAGTGTGGAGAATGAGAGAGGTTTCTAAAGTTAATGAAGAGGCTAGTGAGGGCCTGAAGTTGTGCCAGTTGTGGATTAATGAGGATAAAATATGTGGCTTGAAAGAAGCCGTAGGTAGAAATCAGTTAAATGAAATCCAGAAGGACAAGTTATTTGAAGTGTTATATGAACACATGGAGATTTTCTCTGAGAAACCTGGTGTTACCCATCTGTACGAGCATTCTTTTTCTGTGCTGGATAAGACTCCATTCAGCGGACCGCGGTATCCGATACCACACAAATATGCCATAGCCGTAGAGGATCAAATTCAAGCTATGTTAGCAGACGATGTGATTGAATTATCAAACAGTCAATACGTTAATCCCTTAATTGTCGTACCTAAGTCTGATGGATCAATACGTTTGTGTATTGAATGCGAGAGCGTAATGAATGGTTCATATAACATTAGTAGTTTACGGAGATACCTGTCGTGTGAGGTGGCTGAACCGGATTGTAAGATATAGGTCAGTAACTCGGGGAAGTTGCTACCTGTTATGTCAGACTACGAGCGGAATGAGTTTACGTCTCAATTGTGGTGGTATTTCCTAGTTGTGTTTGTAAACAAGGGAGGTGTTTGTGTGTAGCGGTAGATTTACGCTCGTTCATTGACGATAGATCGTCTGTTTTCCGTATGTGAGGCCATGAAATTTTATATTTTATATTTTATCTGTTTTCTGAGATGTTACCGAAGGCTAATTAAAGCTGACGACGGCAAATAATTAATTTTCCCGTATGTGCATTTCTAACTTGCAATAATTTTACCGTGAGCTTAAATCGCGTGTGTATTCGTGTGAAGTGTATTGCATCCTGTTTCAAGATAAGGTTGAAACATTCGAGAGAGTGATTAAGGTGTAAATTGTTTGTATCATTTGTTTTCCATGGTTTTAATGTAAAAGATTGGAAGAGAACGTGTTACTGCTATCTAGCAAAGAATGTCGGAAAGATGGGGAGTAAAAGGACTAATAGACACTCGGGAGAGTTTGTAATCTGAATTGTATATATATTATGGTATATTCTCAAAGATAATCTTGTTTTTAAAAAAATGGAAAGTTGCTCGTGTTGGGCATAATTTAGTATCTAAACCTCAAGATGAACTGAAATAACAGCCATTCGCAATGGTAAGCAGTCTAAGAGAGATATGGAAACAGTGAGAAATAATTAATTGTATGAAAATAATGTCGCTCGTAATGGGCAGGTAATAGAGGTATTTCAAGTCAATGTGGGAGTAAGAGTGTGAGTTCTCAACTCATGTGATATTTGTTAAGAACTCAAGGGGGCGTATGTAACGTTCCAGACGTCACAGTGTAATTATGTTAATTTTATTATGTGTAATTAATTCAGGAATTTAACGTCATGATATTTATCTTGGTATATAATTTTATTATAATTCATGTTTAATCATTTGCTCACTATCATTTCATTACTTTGTAACTACGACTTGTAAACGAGGGCTGAATATCCTAATATTCACTTAGATTCTTGCGACATTCGTTTAAATTTAACTTGCAGTAGATTTCCTCTATCTTGCCACATCACCGAGGAAGAAGGAAGGACAAATTTAGATATCAAATTCTGGGAAAAGCGAGCACGTGTTCAAGCGCTGTAACGACCGCTACCGTATTTCGACCAGAATAATTCAAACTGATCACCGCCTATATTTTAAAAGGAGCGTCATGTTGCCATGGATACTGAGTGAAAGGGCTAATAGAAGAACAGTTGATATCATGGTTAAGACCCATCAACTCTAATATCTGGAGTGGGGAGAGACGTGTCATCTGATTGGACCACGTGTAGCGACCTGTAATTAGCGCCAGAGAAGGTTATAAAAGGGCGTGTTGGAGCTCTTGGCTTCATTCTCTTCTCGATTCTGCATTCGTCTTCTTCATTCATTATTATTATTCTTCTGGATTCTTCTTCGTCTTCTACATTAATTACTTCGTTACTACGACGTGGTACTTAGAAATTTCGGAATGAGGGGTGTATAGCCACTCTCATCAGGAAGTACGTACAGCTCGGCTACTAGACCGGTTTGTACCAGTCTAAGACAATAGGTAGTATTACACTAGATAGAAATGAAGCTTCAGGGCACATTTTCAGTAAAGTTGGAAGGATTATTAATTGAGTATCCTCTCCACATAACCCAAGGAGGTTTTTCTAACTATGACTTAGGGCTCATCTCCAATATATGGGATAGAGCATAATAGGGAGTGTTAGTGTCGAAGCCATCTTCCAATTAGTGGTGGGTGCACTTAGCAAGGCAGGAATGGTACTTAGCTGCAGATGAAGATATCTCAAAGACGACCGGTGATGTTCCAGCTACAAGGATGGAAGCTTTCCAAGGACCAGCAGAACAAGACTACATGGTGAGCAAGCGAGTTAAAAATATTGCAAGTTTTCGCGAAGTAGAGTCATTCAACTTTTTGTTAAATTCATTTTCTATTTTAAATTCAGTTCTCGTTAAACCGTCGTCATTTATATTCAATATAATAAATAGTATTTTTCTAGTTCACTTTAATCAATCTGCCTTAATTAGCCTTTTGATTTCTAATTCTCCTGCTTAATGATTAGTGCACTTTCACCCCACCCCTGTGATAAGAGTCCGTCCAAGCTTGATTATAAATTTTTATCTTTAAGTCATCAACTTAAAGATTGGCGCCCTTAGCTTGCATGGTTGCATTTCTCGTTCAATGATTGTTCTCCGAGAGGGGAAGTCACAACCTCCCGTCTTCATTTCAGCCGGTCTCCTGGTTCTCTGCAGAGGTATTCCTCTGGACCATTTAATCAGGTCCAACCACCTGCTTGCTGTTCTACCTCTGGCCCGCTGTCCGACCACATTTCCTAAAACAACTAGTCTCATCACTAGTTCCATCACGGCGAATCACATGACCAAAATATGCGACGTCGGCAAGCAGTGGTTACCCCGTGCTGAATATGTAGTTGACTTAAAGTGGAGATGTTAGTTCTTCTGGCTGTCTGCGGAATACGGAATACAGAACAGGCATTTATTCGATTTACATACGATGCCTACATTGTCCATGATTCAAGACTGCACAGCAATACGCTGAACACCAGGGTTTCCATAATTTGTTCCTGTATGTTTTGTTCCTCAGATCGTATCTTCACAAGGCTGATCATCGCAATTGCAATTATCAACGCCTCACAGCTGCCCTTACTAGAAATGAGTGGTCCAAGATAGATAAACTGCCTAACAACCTCAATTTGTGGTGGCAAATATTGCCATCATTAGCTATGTTATTTCCGTATTTACCTCCAGTTCAGAATTACCACTTCCATTAGCGATCTTTTTGGAGTATGTCCCGAAGTTCAGCAGCATCCTTGGCCAGTACACTCAGCATATCACAGATTAGTCAACTTCTGAGTTGGCTGTCGCAGTTCCGTAGAAATGAAAATGTTAGCGTATGATGGGGTGGCATGGACAGCTGCATGACTTCGGTCTATGGACTGTTAAGCCAAACAACAAAATTAATTAATGATGTTATTGATTTAGTGCCAAGTTGGGGTCAGAAGGCCTGAGCCTGAACCGTCTGAGCCACTTAGTAAGGTAACAACAACAACAACAACAAATAACACTAAAAGAAAATGCATTAATATTGGAAATATAAATATTATATTTAATAAGTATATTGTTAATTATTGCTGTCGTCCATTTCTATGCTATAAAATTAATATTATCTTTATGACTATCATTGTTATCTGTTTGTTTGTTTGTTTGTTTGTTTGTTTGTTTGTTTGTTTGTTTGTTTGTTTGTTTGTTTGTCCAACCTTTGTCCCGTTTCTTTGCGGGGTCAGGTATGACTTGAGATGGACCTGTTGTGGCGGGTCTTTTATGACCGAATGCCCCTTCTGACGTCAATCTTATCAGAGGAGTTAAATGAAATGAAATGAAATGAAATGAAATGAAACGAATGACGTGATACATGACAAAGGGACATAGCCTACTCCTGTCGAAGGGGTCCGCTCGGCGCGACGGACGAATCACCATGAACAGCGTCATATGCCCTCACTCCATATGAGCACTGCGGAGAGATTTGATATTTAATCCAGAATTTTGGCACGCAATCTACTGATTAGAAATTGTATACCTCCACCCCTCCCCCCCTACCCTGCCGGCTAACATTCTGATGGTGAAATTTTTTTCTACCAAAGGGACTCGAACCGGCTAATCTCGGTGTTAGACCGTTTAGACTTCAGCGCCGTAACGACCATGTCCACCAGGCGGGCTGTCATAATTCATACATAATTATTAAGTGTATTTGTTAATATTATGATCTTTACTGTTTTTGTTATCATAACGTGGTGAGGGTTTGGCTCTGTGGTGTAGTGGTTAGTGTAATTAATTGCCAACCCCTGGTGCCCGAGTTCGATTCTCGGCTCTGCCACGAAATTTGAAAAGTGGTACGAGGGCTGGAACGGGGTCCACTTAGCCTCGGGAGGTCAACAGAGTAGAGGTGGGTTCGATTCCCACCTCAGCCATCATGGAAGTGGTTTTCAGTGGTTTCCCACTTCTCCTCCATGCAAATGCCGGGATGGTACCTAACTTTAGCCCACGGCCGATTCCTTCCCTCTTCCTTGTCTATCCCTTCCAAACTTGCCATCCCCCGCAAGGCCACTGTTCAGCATAGCAGGTGAGGCCACCTGGGCGAGGTACTGATCATCCTCCCCAGTTGTAGGCTATATCACGACCCAGAGTCTGAAGCTCCAGGAACTGCCCTTGAGGCGGTAGAGGTGGGATCCCTCGCTGAGTCCGAGGGAGAAACCGACCCTTCTTCTTCTTCTTCTTCTTCTTCTTCTTCTACTTCCACTACTACTACTACTACTACTACTACTACTACTACGTTTTCATTCCTCCCCTGAAGGGGGAGGCGGGCCTCCTAGAGGGTGAAGCTGTCTCTCAGGCCAGGAGATCATAGTGGAGAAGGAGATTAATGTTAAAGGTGACGGTTTGGCGGTCGTGGCCTATGCTAGGAAATTTTCCGGCATTTACCTTAGTGCAGGAGAATGGAAAATAACGGAAAACCAATTTGAGGCCAGCCGACGGTAGGGTCTAGCTAACCCCTACCCTTCTCTGTAATACAGAGGCGTAGGCCCACGAACCGGCCGTTATCAACGTGTTCTTGCATCTACGATAATTTTTTTTTTTTTTTTTTTTTTGCACACCACGCAAATCTTCCCATGTATTATGTAACGTTTTTGTATTTAAAGCACGTAAGCCCACTATCGGGGGTGGTATTCCGGTCCCCTTGTGGTTGCTGTAATCCCTTCGCCAGTATATCCAAATACCTTCTGAATTACGAATTACATAATACACTACTACTACGAAACGTTTTCATTCCTCCCCTGAAGGGGAAGGCGGGCCTCTTAGACGGTTACGCTATCTCTCAGGCCGGGAGATTTGTTACGGTGAAGGAGATGTGAGGAGAAGGTGAGGGGGTAGACGGCCGTGGCCTATACTACGAACTGTCCCGGCATTCGCCTTAGTGCAGGAGAATGGAAAACCACGGAAAACCATTCTCTTACTTACTTTACTCGTTTTCATTCCCCACTCTGAAGGGGTGGGGCGGGCCACTTAGAGGGTGACGCCCTCGCTCTGGCCAAGAGTCGCGGGCGGGTTGGGGAGGTTTGATGGACGAGGGAGTTGGGTAGGAGGATGTGAGAAATAGAGGGGATGGTAGTGGGTTGGGCCTCTTTACTGAGCTTTATTGAATGTGCTTTTCCAAAAGTTACAGAGAAGAATTTATAAACAGAAAACAATATTTTCATTATTAGATAATTTTAAAGAGTTTATGGGGTGTTTTTTTTTTGTTGTCTCTTTTTGTTGCCGCTTTTTTTTTCTTTTTTTTCATCCTTCGCCTGATGCTATACAAAATATTATGGTATAAATACATCTAAGAAGAAGGACGCTTGCAATACAAGAATTCGGTGGTTCTAATAGCATGCCAGTCTGAAGTGATTCTGGATCTTGTGCATTACAATGCGTTATTAAGATATGATGCTATTGTCCATTTCTTGATCCTGAGAGGAGGTTGAGGGGATTTATACGAGAGTTTCTAAGGGTGTGAAGTTAAAATGAGTATTTAAGCCTGAATGGGTAGTGAGAAAATGGAGATTGAGGGTCTGATTAGCTGCAGCCTGAAGGTGTGTGAGAACAAGATGTCTATTGTATGGATCGATATCTAACAAGGAGATTGTAACAAATCTGACAAGATCTTTAATTGTAGGGTGGGGAAAAATTGAACGGGTGGGCGTGGTTGGTGGGTCAATAGTGCGAATCGGGGCTATGAATTCTGGGTGATTTGAGGGAGGTGTCGGACCTCCTCGACAGCGGCGAGAATAGACTGGATGGCTGCCCCCCCAAGTGTTACAGCGGGCGGGGTGTATGGTGTTGGGGCACTTGGTAGTGACATGATGCTGAGTGCAATGACCACAAATTGGATGATTTGCTTTGCACTGGGCCGTTGTGTGATTGTTATAGAGGAGGCATCTTTCACATCTGATTGACTGTGGAGGTGGAGCACGAGAAGGTTCGACTTTGTGATGGTGGCGATGTATCGATACACCACTGGCAAGCAGTCTGTCCACATCAGCTGGTGTTGGCAGAAGAATCCGCACCAGGAATGTTGGACCCTCCGCATTCCGGATGCGAAAGGCCTTCCGAGCAGGCACTCCCTCCGCACTGAGCTCGGCGAGAATCGTCTCTTCTGAACCATTCTCCAAGGACCTAGGAGGAAGTTTTCATTCCCCTTCCTGAAGGGAAGGGACGGACCACCTAGAAGGTTACGCCTTCCCTCTGGCCAGGAGATTTGGCGGGGTTTGGGGATTTGGAGGGGTTTGATGATAAAAGAAGGGTGTTTTTGTTTGGCGATGTGATGGTGGGGCTTCTTGGCTAAGGGTGTAGATCTGCTCTTTTACTTTTTATTGAATTTTGATTACAAAGGTATTACATTATGATTTACAATTGAGTTACAATATGATTATAGTACAGATATAATTAGTCACTTATTGGGAGGTTGGGAAAAGTAAGTTGAAGGTTTGCTGGTAAAGAGAAGAGAAGTTTAGTAAGGATGTGAGGAGTACTTGGAGAAGATAGGAGCGGTTTTGTAGGTTGGACGGGTGGGATTGGGGGTTGGGAAGCCGGGCACGGTTTCGCGGAGTGGTGGGGTGGGAGGAGGGTTGCGGGGGAGATCGAGATGGCTCCACTCGATGGTGGCGGCCGAAAAGTTTTATCCCCTGCTGTATGAGACGTTGGACTTCATCTGTAGTTTGGAGTTGTAGTCGCAGCATGAAGGTGAGCCCGGTTTCGTTGTGGATTCTGGTTGCTCTTTTTAAGTGGAGTCCGGCGAGGCGCAGTTCCTGGCTGATGAGGGATGTCGGGATTTCTGGATTAACACCCCTCACAACGCAGCTGGGGTTGCATTCCGGTGGTGGTGATCTTCTATTGGATTCGGGCGGTGGTGGTGGTGGTGGTGTTGCTGGTCTTGCTGTTTCAGATGCTTCCTTGGTGGGTGTGGGTGGCCGCGCTGCTGGGTTGGGTGAGCTGATTGGGGATGTGGAGATGGGAGACATCATTATAGGGGAGGTGTGTGACGGGACTGTTGTGGTTATAGGGTTTTTGCAGGAGGTGGGGGTTAGATAGGTTGCGGTAGTGGTGGTAATGGTTGTCGTTGGGTTTATATACGTGTAGGACGGGAGCTGGTGTGGCGGGATGTAGGGAGGTGGCTGGGTGCAAGGTTTTGGTGATGGTGGAGGAGGAGTGTAAGCAGGCGTCTGGGTTCCCGGTTTCGGTTCAAATTCTTGTTCCAGATGTTTCGGGCATGGATCCGTGATGAACTGCCGTCCATGAATATATATTCCATAGATCAGCGCCTGGTGGATATCTTGTGAGGTGGCTAGTTGTACCAGGAACTTGTCGGTTGGCAGGTTGTTTTCCAGTATCCTGGAGGCATTGGTGGCTGGAACGCCGCTGTTACGGAGGGAACGGAGAAGTGATTCGTCCGTGAGACTGAGATCAACGCCTTTGAGGATGATGTTAGGCATTTTGGGGAGGGCGACTTCCTTTTGGTGTCTGGCCCAATTTTGCTAGTTAGCACGGCAGGGTACAGTAGATAGTTGAGAAGTTCCCCTGCCGTAATAAAAATAGGCGTGATCGTCGTGATTCTCGACTTAGAGAGGCGATGTCCATTCTCAGGACAGCCGACGGGCTAGGCCAGGAGAGAAATGCAGCACTGTGTGTGTGTCGGCCCGTCTCCCGAATGCAGAGGCGTAGAGCCACGGTAGAGCCGTGACCACCTCTCCTCTGCTCGGTTGGCCGGTCAGAGTACACAGCTTATGGGACAACAACACACTCTGCATATACCGACCCATAATACACGTCTTGGGATACAATATGTACTGAGAACAATATAATTCTAGTTCGAGTATTATACTCTTGCCATCTAGCGGCAAAGGTTACCCTTGGATAACGCTCTTACTTGGCCGACTGGATTCCTCGCTGCGCTCCTTTCTAGCTACAGCGACGTATCAAGTCGGCCGTGGTTCTCCTTGTAGCCACCACGGTGCACACTGTTGCAGCCAATTTGAACATTCACCGCTAGATACCAGCACAATCATACGTCAAGCGCAAGCCTCCTTGTTGAAGTTTTCTGTATCAAAATAATACTGATTTTATAGACACAGAAATTTCTCCAACGTTAAGCCGTATCTCAAAACTGCCGTCTCTTCCAAACCTGTGACAAATTCTGAAAGAAAACAATGTAACAGGAAAAACTTACACTAAGGAAGTCGATTGCTTAAATCGAACTGTGCGAATGGATCTGTACTTGTTTCAAATTCTATTCTTCAGTGCTAGATCATTTACTCATACATGTTAAAGTCATTAAATGTGTTTCGTGAATATTAATATTTTCATTGCTATGGTATACATCTAGTTGGAAGATTTTACCTCCATAAAGACTTATTATAATTAATTTGTAAAAAGTACTCGTTGATAGTAAACATTCCGTTCTCAATTTATATTGAAGTTCACGCTACAAATGTACCATGATAATAATCTGAAAGAGCCATATAGAATTTTTGAATGCCCTGGTTCAAGTAACTAAGGGCTTGTTATTAAATTGATAATGGAGGTGACGTGTGGAGCCTACCAATCATGAGGTGGGGAAACTGGTTCAATCCATCAAAATGTTTTATTGATTCAATTTCCATGTGACGGACAGTTGAAGGCGAAACCATGGTCAGAGATGACCATTCCGTTATGTTTTTTATAACAGTATATAACCGGTATTGCTTTACAATGTTACAAGAAGTGGAATTTTGCAGTTAATCGCCAGCATTTTAACTATAGTAATATCCTTTTTAGAGGTTAGAGTCGAACCCCTATACGCAGTACAAGCCATCAACCGAACCATCCAAACTTACCTCGACACCCTCGTCTCCTGGTACGACCGGTGGCACCGGAAGCCAGACTCCGTTAAGACCCAAGTCATCCTCTTCCGCCCCAGCCGCGGTAAACTCAGCACCACCCGCATTCCCGACCACCTCAACCTCTATGTACGGGACATACGCATCCGCACCCAACCCACCCTAAAATACCTCGGCATCCTTTTTGACCAGCACCTAACCTTCCGTTCCCACTTCCAACACCTCAAATCCAAGACAGCCAATCGTGCCCGACTGGTGCGCCGCCTGGCCGGCACACGGTGGGGTCTCAAATCCTCCCTCCTCCTCGACACATACACGTCCTTCGTTCGACCACCCATAATTTATGGACTCACCACCTGGGCAGCCATAGCCAAATCCAACCCTAACCTCGATCGCCCCTCCCTTTCCGTAGAACGACGCACCGTACGCCACGCCCTCAGGCTTCCATTCCGCTATCCCACCTCGGACCTCCACGTCATCTTTCCCATCCCAAAACTAGACTCCTATGTCCTCACCCAATTTCAGGGCGCCTACCGACGAGCCCTTGATCGGGATCACCCCTCCCTAAACCACCTCCTCAATGGTCCACCTCCCCCTTCCCCACATTTCATTCGGACTCCTTACCACCTTTACCGATCCCTACCCCCACCCTAAGGCGATGCCTCCAAGAGAACTGTGACGGTAACGACCAACTCCCCACCACACGCCATTACCCCACCCACACAAGATAATAAATCACATCGTAAAGGCAAGTCAACATCTCGGTGAGCCCTCGTAGATGCCTTCCACACTTCCTAACCGACTGAATAAAAATGTCGACTGGACGCACCACATGTATGTAAGAACAACTACCCAGTTAGATCTTTGTAAATAATCCAATTATTATTATTATTATTATTATTATTATTATTATTATTATTATTATTATTATTTTTCACATGGTTGTATGTACAGTACTGTATATACGTAATCATACATCATTGTATAAACCACCACTGAAGAATGCACCAGGTGCAAATCGTAATATGTAAATGAAACGATGTAAAATTCTGATATAATTGCAAAAAGACTCAAGTTAGTAATAAAGCACACAGCCAGAGAAAAATTCTCCCCACCTCCTCCATCCATGCCAAATCACCCTAGCACATCCTCCTACTCCATTAAACCCACATCCCCGTCGAATCTCCTGGCCAGAGAGAACGCGTTTACCTTCTAGGTGGCCCGCCCCTCACCCCCAGGGAAGGGAATGAAAACTTTGCATGATGATACAGTCGAAAAATTCTACGCGACTGTCCGACTAGTCTTTTCCAAACTTAAGAAGCTTTACGACAATCGAATTTGAAATTTATAGTAGATATGAACATTTTTGTGGCAATTCGAAAGTGAATATTGACAGCAGCAGCAGCAGTTCCTTTTACATACATACGTTATCATTATAGACTGTTATGCCTTTCAGCGTTCAGTCTGCAAGCCTCTGTGAATTTACTAAACGTCGCCACAATCCTCGATTTGCAACTAGTGTTGTGGCCTCATTTAGTTCTATATCTCTTATCTTTAAATCGTTAGAAACAGAGTCTAACCATCGTCGTCTTGGTCTTCCTCTACTTCTCTTACCCTCCATAACAGAGTCCATTATTCTCCTAGGTAACCTATCCTCCTCCATTCGCCTCACATGACCCCACCACCGAAGCCGGTTTATGCGTACAGCTTCATCCATCGAGTTCATTCCTAAATTAGCCTTTATCTCCTCATTCCGATTACCCTCCTGCCATTGTTCCCACCTGTTTGTACCAGCAATCACTCTTGCTACTTTCATGTCTGTTACTTCTAACTTATGAATAAGATGTCCTCAGTCCACCCAGCTTTCGCTCCCGTAAAGCAAAGTTGGTCTGAAAACAGACCGATGTAAAGATAGTTTCGTCTGGGAGCTGACTTCCTTCTTGCAGAATACCGTTGATCGCAACTGCGAGCTCACTGCATTAGCTTTACTACACCTTGATTCAGTCTCACTTACTATATTACCATCCCGGGAGAACACACAACCTAAATAGGGCCTACTTGAAATTATCGACCTGTTCTAGCTGTGTATCACCAATCTGACATTCAATTCTGTTGAATTTCTTACCTACTGACATCAATTTAGTCTTCGAGAGGCTAATTTTCATACCATACTCATTGCACCTATTTTCAAGTTCCAAGATATTATACTGCAGGCTTTCGGCACAATCTGCCATTAAGACTGTGCCCGTTGCATTTCCAAGACGTTTACAAAATGGCGCCGGAGGAAGGTATGGCCCACTCAACTTAAAAGAATACACAATGAAGGCGTGATATCGTGGTATAACAGAAGGCCGTGTATAACTGGGAACGGATGTATACCGAAGGCGGTGCAGAACAGAAAAAATAGAACAGAAGAGATTATTAAAAAAATACTTGAAAAATTGAATTGGCAGAGTCAAGACGTGAACTGCGAACGCGCTACGCATAGGACGGAATTTTATGAGATTTCGGCGAAATTCTTGAAGAAAGACTATATTCATTAAGAAGAAAACGGGATAATCAATCCAAAGATATATTGTGAATAGCCAAAATACTTCAGATAAGCAAGCTCGGATTAAATACGCTTATTGGAACCCGAAGAGCAAGTCCAACATTATCGCAGGGAAGAATTATACGAACTGCACAAGAAAGATAAGAACTGAAGGAAGGTTATTTTATTGGCGCGGAGGCTAAGAGGAAAATAGTTCTGAAGATTATTTAAGCTAATTCTGAAGATTTTCTCCCCGAAAAAGGTAAAATATATTATACGCAATTTTAAAGAGTTAGCAATATATAATCGCAAAAGAAGGATAAGAAGAGTAACTTAAGAAAAATATTATTCTAATATGAATTTTATAACAACCATGTTCTCCTCGGGAATCTTTGACTTTCTTGGCAGCCTCACGAAGAAGATGATGAACTGCTAGACGTTTAAGATGGACCGACCTAGAGAGAGGTATCATTCAGCCAGATGAACAGCCCGTGAGGAGAGAGAGGTATCAACCAGCCAGATGACCAGCCCATGACGAGAGATGGTTATTGCCTACCAAGACCAGTTATGAACGGGACAAGGAGTCCTGCTCAACCCTAGATCCAGACCGCAAAACTAACCATGTGACGGTCAAAGAGGAACAACTGACATCGGAGTAACGAGAAACGAGCTAAGTCTTTACAATTAGTATCATAATTCTTAAATTATAAGATTATGTTGGCATATGCTTTGGAGTTGAATAGATGTTAGAAACCATGATATTTAAGTGTGCAAGTGATAATATGCAGTGAAATGTGAGATATTTCAGATATTAATGCTATATTAAGGCAGTGTAGAACTAACTATATATATATCTCGCGAACGGATTACCGTATCTGGGCAATTAAATCAGTGAAGTAGTCGAGAATACAATTTGAAATGACTTGACATAACAGCTGATCGCTAAGAGCTAACATATATGGTAGGATATCGATAAATCTTGCATAGAATGTATTCATGGACTACGTCATAGATGGACCGCGCGTCAGAAGTGAATGATTGTAATTATGTACTCCTTGTAGAGCGATATTGTGGTCATAGAAATTTATATGAGGTTATGCATCGTAATTTTATTGAGAAGAGTTAAGTATGGAAAACACATAGTGACATGTTTATTACAGCAATATGTTAGTAATTGCAACGTTTGTGTTGAAGGTTATGTTCAATAAGAAGTAATATTGAATAGTTGTGATGATAGTAATGGATCGTCAGGCGATATAATAAGAAGGTATATCAAGCAGTGGCGTATACTGAGGGCTATCAAGGCTATCAGTGAAGCCCAAACCTCAAATGCGAGCGATGGAAATCTAAAGCACATTATATTGTAAGTATCTGACACATTGTTCCATTTGCAAAACTTGAAAGCAATGAGAAAACACGTCGCATGTATTTCTGAGAACAAGGCTTCGGAGACTGATATTGCAGCCCAGACTCTCGTCCCTTCCCATCGACTCGCCTCACGCGGCTTGCTGCTGTCTGCCTACAGGCGAGGGGGCCGGCGGAGGATAGCTGTGCTAGGCTTCGGTCCGTCAGATCGCCACTGCTCTCATCCATGCGTTACTCACCGTATATATTTCCTCACCTCATACTTCTGCCTTAAATATATAGATAACGGAGTGCTGGTATTTCACTCCCGTTTACTTCTACATCCTTGTAGGAAGACACTGCAGGGCTGCTGTTATAGGGGTAATATAGTTTTCTTTTTATTGGTAGATCTGCTAAAATGAAACGCAATCTTTCAGGTTTAGTGTTCTGTTTTGTTGGTTGGAATCGAACCCGTTATCATGGGTCGGACACCACCACTGATCTTCCGAGGAAGATAATTAACCATTGAACGATGGGTACGACCGCTGTAAAATTCAACAATGTTATTTAATAATAATAATAATAATAATAATAATAATAATAATAATAATAATAATAATAATAATAATAATAATAATGGTGCATGGCATCTACATAGGCTTGGTGGTGACCTAATAAGGATAAAATGAATGGCGCAGACGTCATAAACACCCAGTTCCCAAGTCAGGGGAATTAACACTATGAGGGGGTTCATTCTAAAAATTGAACCGGGGCCGTCGGACCAAAGAAAAGCATTCTATCCATTTAGCCTCAAAGCTGGACTTCAATTTGCTAAACCTTAGGCTACCAACTCGATTGATCAGGTGTTGAGTATTGGCGGTGGCAGAGGCCAGGGCTGTAGCTTGTGAAGCAGCCTTGACAACACAGCGGGCAACTTCGTTGGCTGTTGGCTGCAGCTCAAAATACTTAAGGCTAGATGTTCCCTAAACCAACTATCGTATAGGGGTAGCCTAAGTCTAAGTCGTAGCCCACGTCTTGATACCAGCATACGCCACTGATATCAAGTGATATGAAGATTTATATTATGATTTATGGTAAATGCAAGGTATATATATATGTTGAAGGAAGTTAAATGTCACATGTGGAAGGTATGAATCTTATGAAACGATGCAAATAAATAAGATGAAGTAGACCGCGGGAGTAACCAGAATTAAGGTATGGATATTGAATATTGATATTTAATAGAGATTTACATGGTGATGTAGTGTCAAGATAGCTCTTATGTAGGAAGTATATGAGTTCTGTGACACATTCTCGAATCGTATACATGCCAGATATAAGACATAGGCTAATATACATATGCGGTAGTGTAATCGCAAAGCATTATATTGAAATGTTCATCTTCACACTGCATAAACGAATTAAATAACTTGCACAGTAGGATTATGATTAGTATACGACGGATTTAAGCATATCGAACCATACATATATAAATTAAGAACTATGGGGATAGAATAGGAAGATTACTTATATTTAATTTGAATTTTATGAAAGATTAATATATAGGAAGATGATACATTAGGAGCCGGATTTAGCAGGCATTAGGGATGTAAAGCCTTAGCACGTAAATCGTTACTGATTTATATCCGAGAACGAACCCGAATTAATTGAGTTCAGATTTTAGTTTGTTTTTAATGGTGATATAATTATGAGAAGAGACTTTGAAATGTTATTACAATATAATAATTGCAATTTGATAACGCATTCCAGTGATACATAGGATGTCCCAAGGCTAATTATGGACAGTAACGCTGATATTTTTGATTTCATTTCAGAAACAATTCGATAAGTTGATGTTATATTTTTTTAATAAGCCAGCGCTGACTTTGACTTACAATTCTTGAAATATTTTATTCTATATAGTGATAAATGTAGCCCGTTTCCAAGTTTAGTTCTCATTTCTTAGGGCGACTCTCTAATTAAATAAAATATGGATCATTATTTTTATATAATTTGTGAGTGCTAATTTTTAGTGTTAGTTAATTCTTTATCTAGTTTGTAAGATGAGACATTGATTAATTGCGTAAACGTGAATGCATTTATTGGTGATGTCATAACATTAGTATTGGGACTAGGCGATCATTCACATACTACTGCGTACTTTTTTGGTGAACTTTTCTCTTCATGAATTCACGTAAAGCGGAACCGAATGAAATTTTTTTGATTTTTCACATGGAATGAAATACCCTGGGATTACTTTGAGCTGTCGGGAGTTATTTGCAATCCGTTATGACGGAAGGGTGCAAGACCAAGTCGTCAGCATAGGCCAAACTGCTTACTACATTTCTACCTAACTGAATCCCTCCCTGCCATTTTATACCTTTCAGCAGATGATCCATGTAAACTATGAAAACAAAGGTGAAAGATTACAGCCTTGTCTAACCCCTGTAAGTACCCTGAACCAAGAACCCATTCAACCATCAATTCTCACCGAAGCCCAATTGTCAACATAAATGTCTTTGATTGATTTTAATAATCTACCTTTAATTCCATAGTCCCCCAGTATAGTGAACATCTTTTCCCTCGGTACCCTGTAATTTTTTTTTACTGAAAAATTAGTTTTAAAATGTATGAAACTAAAAATGTAAACGGTTCACCTGACTGTGAAATAATCAACTGTGACAAAGCAACTTCTACGTTACTGTTTTTTGAACTTGGATTGTTCTTAACAACATTCCTTACGATTTTCATTATGTTCAGAATATATACTCACAAGATAGCAACTTTTGTCAGTAGTAGGCAGTGAAATAATAGAAAACAAATATGTGCCCACATGGAAGACCATGGATGTAATGTCATCCTCAAATGGATCATGGTCAATTTGGCAAGATTAACGGTTCATAAACTGTAAATACCGGAAGACTATGCCGGGCTGAGTGGCTCAGACGGTAGTAGAGGCACTGGCCTTCTGACCCCAACTTGGCAGGCTCGATCCTGCTCCGTCCGGTGGAATTCGAAGGTGCTCAAATACATCAGCCTCGCGTCGATAGATGTACTGGCTCGTAAAAGAAATCCTGCGGGACAAAATTCCCGTACCTCGGCGTCTCCGGAAACCGAAAGTGTACTTTGTGGGGCGTAAAGCCAATAACATTATTATTATTATTATTATTATTATTATTATTATTATTATTTATTATTATTATTATTATTATTATTATTATTTATTATTATTATTATTATTATTATTATTATTATTATTATTATTATTATTATTATTATTATTATTATTATTATTATTATTATTATTATTATTATTATTATTATTATTTATTAAATAGTGCATTACCGATAGTAAGACAATGCATTATCGAAGTAAAGCATCTGACTGTTTGAAAAATAAATCTACTTTCCATCGCACCTACACAATTAGCTCTTATGGCAACAATGGGATTGGAAAGGGCTAGGAGTAGGAAAGAAGCAGGGGTTCCGACAGTGGAATTAAAACTATCTCCCGAGTGAAAGCTGACAAGTACGTGAACCAAACCGCGCAGCCACTCGCTCGGAGACTTGTATTTTTTATTTTAGTTCGGTTGCCCCTTAATATACTGCCGCTCCTCAGAGTAACCATAGAAACCAGAAAGGATAACGCCAAAGGGGGAAGTATGGAACAATTTACGAAAGTGCGTAAGAAAGAATTGAGGTTATGTGCCAGATAGTAGCTGGTGTACATATCACATTCACAAGAATCTGTCACTTGGAGGATTTAAGCCTTACTTTAATTGCCTACATACTACAAAGAAATCATGGTTAGCTGTTTCACTTCCACTTGCATATACACTTCATGACATGGCAATATTTAACAAAAAAATCGATTCTTACTAAAAGCTGAGAACGAGAACGGGGAGGCTTCCATGTTCCACAAGTTAGTAAACTAAACCACGACCGACTAGCCTACAATATATCACATCGTAATATCGAAACCAAAATGGTGGACGTCGTGGGCGCAGTAGGTGCCGATTGATGAAGGTTAGGTAGCACGTAATAACTTCATTTCAAAGATAAACCGCCGCATATCCATAATAATAATAATAATAATAATAATAATAATAATAATAATAATAATAATAATAATAATAATAATAATAATAATAATAATAATAATAATAATAATAATAATTGTACCGGGAGGTACATCCCAACGCCGCGCATTCAAAATCAGCGCCTAAATGAACTCCTCTATTGGTAAAACAGTGAAACTGTGACTACACCAACTTGGAACTTTCATCAGAAGATGTCACCACTAAAATATTGAGTAATTTTGTTATTGTGAAGTTTCCTGAACTGACTGACTTTCTCCTAGTTTTGTTTGCTATACATCAAGAAGTTTGGACATTTCTCCACAGAAGACATTACCAAAAAACTATGATCATGCCCCCTGGTGCAAAGTGAAAGAACTTATAATTTAAAGAAATTTTGTATTTCTAGGTTTTTGTAACTGATTGATATTTATTTATTTTTGGGTTGGCAATAGGTATTTCCTTTTTCTTTCCGCCAGTTTTGAATCTAGCCAATCAGTAATTTCTGTAATTAATTTTCAACCTATCACAGGCTTCTTGTTCGATTTTGAGTGTTACTTTTGAACTAAACCAATAAAATTGAGAGGGTGCGGCCAGTTTATTCTTGAACGATCTCGAACCTTCCCTGAGGGTTTATAAACTGTGGCTTTTCACGTTTCTTGGCCAATTGATCGACGTCTATCTGAGTGTGTGTGTTAACCAGGAGGCGGGCGGCCTCTTTCGTCGGCAGCTAGAACATCTACAAGGTAATGGCCACATAACTTTATTATTTCTTGCTACCTCCGCAGTTTAATCCGCGGGAAAGGTCCGAATCTTTAGTTATGTAACAAACTTTTCTAAAATGGACGATGGATATACAAATGAATACATGCAGTAGGATATCGTTTTTACTTCGCAATATTCCCCTTTCTTTCAAGTGGTACGGAATGTCCTCTCCTAAATATACAGTTCAAAAATGAGGAGAACATGTCTTGTAACGTCTGGTATGTGAACGTTAATTTGGTAGATGGGGTTCCAATGGTCGTACAGCATACCTTGATACCTTGGCTACTCAGGGTATGTCAAATCAAAGTTATACTCCATTTGTAGGCGTAGCCATGCATTAAACTGTCAGGTGACCCCTCAAAACAAAGTGAATAGCGGTGCGTCCCTGTGTCGTTATGAGGTACACAGACTACTGCGGTCATTTGAACACGTTGTACGTCAACCAGCACATCCCATGAGACATCGTAACGAGGTTGAATTAGCAAGGGCAGTCACTTCGATCTAGGAAGGATGGACTATAAGTCGCGTTGCTGTGGATCTGAATGTCTCGCCGTCAGTTATTCAACGCTTATGGAATCGCTACAGTGATACAGGCCAGTTCACAAGGAGGGTTGGACAAGATCGCGGACGCATGACAACCCCACCGGATGACCGATATCTGACCATTTGTGCATTCAGCAACTGCCAGAGAACTACAACAAGACCTCAGGAGGGTCACTGGAGTCACGGTGTCTGACCAGACGGTACGGAACAGGTTAAAAAGTGTCGTTACGACCCAGACGTCCTGTTCGAGTGCCTCGTTTACCGCAGCAACATCGCGCAGCTCGCCTTCTGTTTGCCCGTACCCACGTCAACTGGCAACTTCGCCAATGGAGACCTGCGTTGTTCACAGACGAGTCCAGATTTCCCCTGACACAGCGTGATGGACGTCAATGTGTATGGAGACGCCGTGGTGAGCAGTACATGCCAAATGTTGTTCAGGAAGGCGACCGATTCGGACAAGGCTCTGTAATGCTGTGGGATGGCATCAGTATTGATGGCCGTACGGATCTTGTCGTCGTCCGTGGTAATCTTACCGCTGCGGGGTACATCGAGCAGATACTGCTATAGTATGTGTTGGTTGCTGCATACGGTGTTGGCCCTGAATTCGTACTCATGCACGACAATGCCAGGGCTCATGTAGCGCGCATCAACAGAGCTGTCTTGCGAGAACTGGACATTCAAGAGATGGAATGGCCAGCAGTGAGTCCCGACCTTAATCCCGACGGGCATGTGTGGGACAGGCTTGACAAAAGTGTTCGTGGGCGTCCTGTTCCACCACAGACTCCCCAAGACTTCGAACGGCTCTGATTGAAGAATGGGACCTCATACCGCAACGTGACCTCCGTCGACTTATACGGAGCATGCCACGTAGGTGCCAAGCTGTGATAAATGCTCGTGGAGGACATACGCCATACTGAAGCTCTCCAACTGCGATAAAAATCCACCCTGGAGGACTGTTATCACTTTGTTTTCGCCCCTATTTGGACATTTCCGTTTGTGCTCTGAAAATGAACGCCATTCCATCGATGTTCTTTTGTATACTTCAACGGTAAAGAATAAAAGTTTAGTTGGTAATATACCTGGATGTGAGGTATTGTTTTGTGGAGCATGGCAATACGTTCAAAAACATGTTCCCCTAATTTTTTTGAACTGTGCATTTTAAAGTCATTAACTGACACTTCACAGGTAATCAGTCGGACAAGTGGTACGAAATGTCCGTGGTACGAAATGACCTCGAGCCAGAAGAATTAGTCACACGCGATTAAAATCCCCGACCCGTTCGGGAATCGAGCCCGGGACCCCCTGAACTGAAGACCTCAACGTTGGCCATACAGCCAAGGAGTCGGACATTGAATTGTCTGCAATGAGATTCTTAAGTTGTCGTGGAATTTCTGGTGTAAATGGTGGAATTCGCCGAATTTCTGCCTTCTCTTATTAAATGGATGTGCGCTGTAATCTCCTGTCAGAACTTGAAATCACGTACAATTTGCTTGCTACCGTAAGTTAATTATCAGTAGAGCCAGGATTTCCATGCAAATGCATGTTTTTAAATAATCTAGTTACACCTCTCAAATTTTGCAAATATTCGTTTTATGACTTAACGATTCCAAATAACCGTTCTTTTTCCGTGCATATTTGCATGTTTTGGCCTTCTTCGGAGAAAATATATGCTTAATGCATATATTAAAGATTTTGGATTTAATAGCGAATATTTGGACGTTTATATTGCATAACATGACTTTTCTTCCGACTTTGGCGCATATATAATGTTAAGTTGCATGACAGTGTCTTTTATGAATGTTGGTTTGCAGAATTTTGGACCGTTTTACCGCGTTACATGTCTATTATTGAGAGACGGATAGAATTAGAATGTATTGATGGCGTCCTACCTGACAACCAAAATTAGTACATACCGTGCAAATCCTATAATCCAACTAGCCAAGCACTTTCTTATCTCTTGCTTCAGTAAACGCTGACGTAAGCCGGAAGGCCTGGTGTTGACCGCTGTAATTCTTAGGAATAAGGTATCCCAGTATAAATTGCTATACATTGAACCGTAAATTGTGCATGACTAAATGACGGCTTATGTTTTTCGTCTATGTTAGACGAACAAAACAAAACTTGTATCGCATTTCTGTGACGCCGCGTTACTGAGATAGTGGCTTACAAACCTTGATTTTGTACCGAACCCTCTTCCGTTGTTATCCTAGAATTTCCTACCCGGAACTTTCACTCGTCGCACGTATCGGCCCTTATGATTGAAAGAAAGAAGGCAGTTGGGAAGCAGCACGCATGCACGCTGCACATTACAGTTTTGTGTTGTACCGTGTTGTGAAGTGGTGTTTTCATGCCACCTGTTAAAAGTGCAAGAAGAGACCTCGTGTCTAAATGGATTGAAGGAAAGGAATTCCTAAGAACAGATGGCGATGTAGTTTATTGTGATTGTTGCAATAAAGATGTAAGTACCCGTGCCTTCTTTTTCTTACCTTTAATAGTTTTTTAAAAATATTTATACTAGGCAGTGACCTATTTGATTTAAACTTTTACTACTTCTGGAAAATGCACACGTAAAAAGAACGACACATGTTTCGTTTGCAGATTAAATGGTCAAGAAAATTTCAAGTTTATCAACATATAAGTTCCGCTTCACACACTGCAAAAATGAAAGAACGAAAGGAAACCAAAAGGGAATGTGTACAAACATTTATTACCACAACAACAGCTATGTCAGGCCCAAAGCCATTTTTTATCGATTTATGTGATGCTCTAGTGGGGGCAAATATACCTCTTGAAAAACTGGCAAACCCCGTATTGAAATAGTTTCTAGAGATGTATACGATACATATCCCAGATCCAACAACCTTAAGAAAAAAATCTTCCAATTTCATATACACAGGTACAGAAAAGCAGACTTTTATTAATTTATTTGCGCTAATGTTTAAATGTTCTTTAATAATATTATTTGGAAATGTAGAATTAATTTTTGAAAAGAGGTAACCTCAAACTTACTTTGTTTACTTACATGAATAGTATTTTGTAATTTCGCCAAGTTGGTTTTAGGTGAAATTCGAAACGACTTGGGAGATTCAAACACATGGGCTTCTGTGGACGAAACTACAGACTCAGAAGGTCGATATGTTGCCAATTTAATAGTAGGGAAGTTAAGTGAGAATGGATTTGGTAAAGCTCATCTTATGTGCTGCAAAGTTTTATAAAAACAAACCATTCTTCAATTGCAAACTTCTTCGATGAAGGAATGCGTGAGTAGTCACATTAGTTTTAGTAAATGATCGTACAAAATGATGTGCATCGTGCTTTAAAATTTAAATGAATTCTAATACTTTTACTGATATTTCAGGAATTTTATGGCCAAATACTTTAGATAAGGAAAGGGTTCTCCTACTGTTGAGAGATGCTGCGCCATATATGGTGAAGGCTGGGAAAGTCGAAGCATGTTACATGTTTAGCCCATGCGCTGCATCGTATGGCGGAAACAATACGTATGAAGTATGCGAACGTCAATACACTGATTTCTTCCACAAAGAAGATAAATAAATGCATAAAATATAAATAGTGTTCAATATTAATTAAACTGTATTCTGAAAAGCGGTAATTTAATATTCTAAACTATAAATTGACACAATATTTTCATATTAAAGATATTCCTGAAAGCTCCTGCTCGTGTTGCTGCATACAGAGATAGCTTGCCAGATTTGCCTTTGCCACCACAGCTTATTCCAACGAGATGGGGGTACCTGGATGAATGCTGCAATCTTTTACTGCAATAATTTCGAAGCAGTTAAGTCGGTAATAATTTTTTTTGCTAGTGGCTTTACGTCGCACCGACACACATGGGTCTTATGGCGAAGATGGGATAGGAAAGGCCTAGGAGTTGGAAGGAAGCGGCCGTGGACTTAATTAAGGTACAGCCCCAGCATTTGCCTGGTGTGGAAATGGGAAATCACGGAAAACCATCTTCAGGGGTGCCGACAGTGGGATTCTAACCCACTATCTCCCGGATGCAAGTTCACAGCTGCGCGCCTCTAACCGCACGGCCAACTCGCCCGGTAAGAAATCATTAATCTGGTTATAGGTTAAGTGGCAAACGTAATAATTTTTTTGAATTTACCATAAATGAACTTAATGCCACTGATTAGGCGTAATATCACTTAATTGAATTATTTTTTCAGTTTTAGGTCGTAGACAGTTTCCAGTAGACGACACTGCTTGCATTTAAGATGCGCAAGTGGAATTCGGCAAAAAGAATGTGCAGCAAGATTTAATGTATATAAAATCAAAATTTGACAAATTGCCTGCTGCAATAACGAAGTTGGAAGCTCCAGGTCTACCCCTTGTCGAATCTTTAGCTGTTATCGAAAACATTCAAACGTGTCTGCAATCATCGCACGGAGAAGTAGCTGCGGCAGCTAGAGATAAGCTGAACAAAGTCATCCTGTCAAATCCTGATTTTGAATTCATCAGGCTTATAAAGATATATTGTGTGGTGAAAATGCAAAAGATGTACAATTTGACCTCACTTTGTCCCAAATGTCTTCATTTAAGTATGCACCTGTCACTTCTTGTGACCTAGAAGGATCATTTTCTGTGTTTAAGAATGTACTGACAGATAAACGAATGACCTTAAGTGAAGACAATTTGGAGAAATTAGTTGTCCTACAGTGGTTCGAAAGGAACTGAAAATGTACCCATGTGAACTGAAAATGTAACCATGTGAACTGAATTTTGATTGCGCATATTTTCCACTTTATTGTGCATGTAGCCTATTGCTATGTGATAGTGCATGAATGCATGCATATCTTGAGATTTGATAGTGCATGGAAATCCGGGCTCTAATTATCACTAATACAACTGTATTTAACCGTTAGATAACTACGAACATTTGCATTTAAAAAAATATTAAAGAACACAACGCGATCTTCTCGTGAATGCTGCATAATCATAACTGGATGAAATACGTTTCCTCTTTAATGAAGAAAGAGCGAGGGTCTCCTACCCTGCATGTGCGCCTTTGAATGATGAGTGATGAGTGAAGAGCACTGCTATGAGCACTGAGTGAGGAGTACACGGAGGGGTTGTACAGTACAGTATATTCAGAACACTTCCAGTCCGTTAGCAAGCGACTGACTGGGAATAGTTAAGAGCACCAGTAAATAATAAAAATTATGACGTAAACTTCTTAAATAACAGACACGAAAGCTTTTGTATACTGGATTTTGTGTGGGCGAAATTGCCACTGGGAATATATGACACATTTATTTTTCTTGTGGGAATAAACATTCAGATCGCGCTGTAGTGGTGGTGTTTACGGTGCTCGTCTTCCATGCACCAATATCGGTCATTTTGGGACGTTACATGAATGAGTTTAGTTGACATTTAAATGTGCGACATCTTGAGATTGATGATAAGACTAGGAAGGTTTGCTTGTACGTATTTTATGATATTGGAGTTATTGTTTGGATTTTCGTTTGGTTATAGAATCGGCCCGATTCGTGTTTGTTCTAATTTATTTATTTTATATTTATATTATTTTATTATTATATTTATATTTTATATTTTTATATTTTTATATTTGTTGAGAGAAGCAAATTCGTGACTCGTACAGCATTTGGTTTAGAATTAAGTGGCATAGTGAGTGCGGTTGAACTCACGCATGTTTTAATGTGAAGATATTTAATCTGTTAGGTAAAAATGAAATGGCGTATGGCTTTTAGTGCCGGGAGTGTCCGAGGACATGTTCAGCTCGCCAGATGCAGGTCTTTTGATTTGACACCCGTAGGTGACCTGCGCGTCGTGATGAGGATGAAATGATGATGATGATGACGACACACACACCCAGCCCCCGTGCCAGCGAAATTAACCAATTAAGGTTAAAATTCCCGACCCTGCCGGGAATCGAACCCGGGACCCCTGTGACCAAAGGCCAGCACGCTAACCATTTAGCCATGGAGCCGGACATCTGTTAGGTGACCACACGGGATAGTTTGATGAAAATAACATTATAATGATTTAGGGCAAGAAGGTAACGGCGCAGAAATATATTGTTTAGTCATATCATTATTCCAGATTTGGTTAACAACCAAGAACCAGCATTCGTTCAGTGGAGAAATCACTAGTTAATTATTTATTCAGTTCAGATAGTCAGTTCAGTCTGCGATGACAGTGTTTGGTTTGTTTAGTTTCACGGTGATTATCATTATTGAGGTCAGATAGTCAGTTCAGTCTGCGATGACAGTGTTTAGTATATTTTTGGTGATTGTTATTATTCAATTTAGATAGTCAGTTCAGTCTGTGATGACAAGAGCCCGAATTTCTATGCACTATCAAATCTCAAAATATGCATGCATTCACGCACTATCACATGGTAAAACATGCACAATAAACTGGAAAATATGCACTATCAAAATTCTGTTCCTTTTGAAACATTGTACAACAACTAATTTCTCCAAATTTTCTTTATTTAAGCTCATCCTCTTACCTGCCAGCGCCTTCTTAAGCACAGTAAATGATATTTCTACGCCACAAGAAGTGACAGGTGCATACTTAAATGAAGACATTTGGGACAAAGTGAGGTCAAATTGTACGTCTTTTGCGTTTTCACTACAATAAATATTTTATAAGCTTGGCGAATTCAAAATCAGTGTTTGAACGGACCACTTTGTTTAACCTGTCTGTAGCTGCCGCAGCTACTTCTCCGTGCGTTGATTGCAGACACATTTGAATGTCTTCAATAACTGGTAACGATTGCCTGCCGCGTTAACAAAGCCGTGTGACGAGCGAGAGTTCCGGGTAGGAAATGCCAGGATAACGATGGAAGAGGGTTCAGTTCAAAACCATGGTTTGTAAGCTGCTATCTCAGTAACGCGGCGTCACAGACGTGCTATAGGCCAACAGGTATTGTTTGGTTCGTCCAACATAGACGAAAAGTGAGTCGTCAATGAGCAATGCACAATTTACGGTTCAATTTATAGCAATGTATAACTGGGACACATTATTCCTGAGAATTACAGAGATCGACGTGGGGCCTTCCGCATTACGTCAATGTTTACTCAAGCAACAGGTACAAAAGTGATTGGTTAATTGAATTATAGGACCTCTACCTTATGTACTAACTTTGGTTGTCACATACGATTCCAGGAATAGGCCCTACATTCTCTCCGTCTCTCAGTAAGAGACATACTGTATAACGTAGAAAAATGGTCCCAAATTCTGCAAATCAACTTTCATAAAAGGCACTATCATCCAAGTTAACATTATATGTGCGCCAAAGTCAGAAGAAAAGCCATATTATTCAATACTAACCGTCCAATTACTCGCTATTAAATCCAAAATCTTCGAAATATGCATTAATTTTCTGTTACAAAGGCCAAAACAAGCAAACATGCAGGAAATAAAACCGGTTATTTGGAATCATGTCTGCCTCTGTGGTGTAGTGGTTAGTGTGATTAGCTGCCACCCCCGGAGGCGCGGGTTCGATTCCCGGCTCTGCCACGAAATTTGAAAAGTGGTACGAGGGCTGGAACGGGGTCCACTCAGCCTCGAGAGGTCAAGTGAGTAGAGGTGGGTTCGATTCCCACTTCAGTCATCCTGGAAGTGGTTTTCCGTGGTTTCCCACTTCTCCTCCATGCAAATGCCGGGATGATACCTAACTTAAGGCCACGGCCGCTTCCTTCCCTCTCCCATCCAAACTTCCCATCCCTCACCAAGGCCCCTGTTCAGCAGAGCAGGTGAGGCCGCCTGGGCGAGGTACTGGTCATCCTCCCAGTTGTAACTCCCGACCCAGAGTCTGAAGCTCCAGGACACTGCCCTTGAGGCGGTAGAGGTGGGATCCCTCGCTGAGTGCGAGGGAAAAACCAACCCTGGAGGGTAATCAGATTAAGTAAGTAAGTAAGTAAGTAAGTAAGTAAGTAAGTAAGTATTTGGAATCATTAAGACATAAAACGAATATTTGCAAAGTTTGAGAAGTGTAACCAGCTTATTTAAAAACATGCATTTGCATGGAAATCCGGGCTTTAGCACTGATGGCAGTGTTTAGTTTATTTTCAGTGGTTGCCATTATTCAATTTAGATAGTTTAGTCTGTGATGACAGTGTTTAGTTTATTTTCAGTGATTGTCATTAGTCATGTTAGGTGGTCAGTTCAGTCTGGGATGACAGTGTTTACACCGGACGAGTTAGCTGTGCGGTCAGGGGCATGTGGCTGTGAGCTTGCATCCGGGAAATAGTGGGTTCGAATCCTACTGTCGACAGCCCTGAAGATGGTTTTCCGTGGTTTTCTATTTTCACACCAGGCAAATGGTGGGGCTGTACCTTAATTTTTTTTTTTGCTAGGGGCTTTACGTCGCACCGACACAGATAGGTCTTATGGCGACGATGGGATGGGAAAGGCCAAGGAGTTGGAAGGAAGCGGCCGTGGCCTTAATTAAGGTACAGCCCCAGCATTTGCCTGGTGTGAAAATGGGAAACCACGGAAAACCATTTTCAGGGCTGCCGATAGTGGGATTCGAACCTACTATCTCCCGGATGCAAGCTCACAGCAGCACGCCTCTACGCGCACGGCCAACTCGCCCGGCGTGTACCTTAATTAAGGCCGCGGCCGCTTCATTAGAACTCCTAGGCCTTTCTTATCTGTAAATGTTCCTAACTCGGTTACTTACTTGAAAACATACTAATCTGAATTTTAATTGAAAAATATGAAATATCTGCATTTAAAATGGAAAATATGAAAATTAATATTCATTAAATAAAATACACAATCGTCGGACCTTGTACTCACACTTACTTCTTACCTGCTTACTTACACAAACATTATTTGATGGGCGCCAGCTACAACTCAGTGCAGCAATAATAGAATGAGAATCTTGACTATCTCTAGGATGTGGGGTAATAAGCTTACTTTTGACAACATACCATATAAGTTCTGGGAAAAGGAGATTGGTGTTCGGTTTCCCCATTAAATTTGAGGTTAAGAAATTTTACTGTATAAATGAAACGAAAGATTAATTTGATAGAACAAAATATATTCTTGAAATTATATATAAAAATAGTAAGTGTTGTTGCGATAAAACAGATGAGAATATGAAATTATGACATTGCAACTGAAAGAAACTAGGCATGAATTTAAATTCTTCTTGACCGGACATTTAACAATTTATACGAAATATATCCCTCACTGGTTCACTTGACCGTACCTTCAACACTTTGAGTGTAATTACGACGTATTCCTTAGATCTGGTGTTTACTGTAGGTGTGTCACGCCTAATTTGGTGATGTATCCATGTGACTGCTTCTTCTCCATATCATATGACTTCTTTGTAAGTCTGTATGGTATGACATCATTGCAAGTGTATCCTTCTATGACTCCATCACAGTTCACCATCCACTTCTTCTCTCTTCACCTTCCGTTTAACTAATGACTCCCGTTGACTGACTGGGGCCACTCCATCTCGTTCACTTAATGGCCAACTGTAGCCTCTCCTTCCAGTAGAATAATGACTGACGCTACAAGATACAGCCACCTTTTATAGACATTGGTTGGCACACCTACGTAATCTCCAGAAATAGCTATGATCTACTCCAACCTCGCGACAAGTGTTACATACAATGGTGAAATAGCCCGGGGCTCCCTAGGACACTCAAAGAAACTGAGCTCATCGCTAAATGCTCACGATGACGTAGCCATGACGTAGCAATGACCCTGCATTTACTCCACCATTATTGCACAATGTAGCAATGTCATATCCACATCTGATATACAGCAACTCTTTACTGTACATGCATTTAGTGTTAATCTACACAGACGTATATATACATACATTTAACTACAATCACGCAAGCGACAAGCATTGCAGAATTGAATTTAATAGGAATGATAATACAATAATAGTAATCTCACAGGTAAAATAATAATGACACGGACATAGTAATAATAATAATAATAATAATAATAATAATAATAATAATAATAATAATAATAATAATATCACAGATGAAATAATAATAATAATAATAATAATAATAATAATAATAATAATAATAATAATAATAATAATAATAATAATAATAATAATAATAATAATAATACAGATATCACCTTGTAACGGGATTTGAACCGTTACATATCCCATCGTCGCCATGAGATCTACAGTATCTGTGTCGGTGGGACGTAAAGCAACTAGCAAAAGGACAGTGTTTAGTTTATTTTTATTGGTGTTGATTCTTGAAGTTAAGTGTTCAAGTTATTATTTTTTTGCTTATGAGGGTATTGATCACAGTTATCGAATAGTATTTTTCTCCAAGGGCCGTGATGGTGGTGGTGGTGTTTACCAAACCGACAGTAATAATTTTTCTTTTATGTAAGTGAGATGCAATGTGTCATTTTCTTACCATAGTGATGGTAATGATTAATGAAATCAAATGTCAGTTTCATATGAAGATAAAGCGCGTTTGTTTAAAATCCTTTCCATGTTAATTGTATTATTAGTGTAGCGATGTTTTATTATGATACCAGTCATCAACGTTATTTTCTTCGTTTATTTTCTCTTGTTGACACCGTTCATAAACGGTTGGATTAAATAAATTTAATTATTATTCAAGAAGATTAAAATTAATTTCAGATAGCCATGCTTATTGGTTAATTCATTCTAGATTATTTATTATAAACAAACTTCTTCTTCTTCTCCTTCTTCTTCACCTTAATCAATTTACCCTCCAGGGTAGGTTTTCCCTCGGACTCAGCGAGGGATCCCCACCTCTACCGCCTCATGGGCAGTGTCCTGGTGGGTGAGACTTTGGATCGGGGGGATGAAACTGGGAACGAGGACCAGTACCTCGCCCAGGCAGCCTCACCTGGTATGCTGACCAGGGGCCTTGGTGAGGGATGGGAAGTTTGGATGGGACAGGCAAGGAAGAGGAAAGGAAGCGACCGTGACCTTGAGTTAAATATCATCCGGGCATTTGCCTGGAGGAGAAATGGAAAACCACGGAAAACCACTTCGAGGATGACTGAGGAGGGAATAGAATCCCCCTCTACTCAGTTGACATCCCGAGGCTGAGTGGATCCCTTTCCAGCCTTCGTACCATTTTCCAAATTTTGTGGCAGACCCGGGAATCGAACCCGGGCTTCCGTGGGGTGGCAGCTAATCACGCTAACCACTACACCGCAGAGTCGGACTATTATAAACAAACATTGCCTGAAATGTATTTTGTGTGTGATAACTTAAATGTAAATTCAAGTCTTTTTATTAATGAATATTGTGGTTGAGTGGAACAGTCTTTCTTATATTTAAATAACTATTAAAGCTATCTAATTTTCTTGTTGTCTGGTTGTGACACAACATGGTGCGATCATTTATTTTATTGAGAGATCACAATTGCCGAAATTGAATTTGGAGCACCATGCCTTGCTGGGAGCAAGTTATCTTGTAACGTAAATTCATTTATTAATGTACTCATCGATTCAGGCATAACCAGATGTTGTTTCGGTTCGATTGAGGGTCCATTCGGTGGTTGATGATATCCTATATTTTATAATCGGTTGATAAACTTAGTTGAGAAAAAATCGGAGTCCGGTTACGGAAACTGAATCTTCACGGATAAGTGAAGCGACCAACGGCATTACTTGCAATCCGATAATGATTTTTCAGGTTCTTCCTCTTTCCGGTTTTTTTATCGATTCTCATTTCTAGCGATGGCATTTTACGTTAAATCAAATTAATAATAACAATAAACTATTATATTGAAGTCATCATCTTAACTTACATTTGTATTAAATTTCTGTCATCTGTTTTGTTAATGCCAATTTTATTAATTTTTTAGATGCTTCGCGTCTATTAAATTCAGTTACTTTTTGAGGTAATAAATCCATCTTATTTTATTTGCAGTAATAATTAGATTTCCTTGTGTCTGTGTCAACAAGTGTCAAAAGAACCCGAAACCCCTGAGAACAAAGGAGTCTACATGCACAAGAGCTAAAGGCAGTCGTTGACGGTCGGCAAGCAAGGGTGCAATACCCTGTCATCACCTGGGGAATTCTTCTCATTTAGGTCCGTAATAATCATGCAGACCTCTGCAAGCTTGATGTTCGGAATGTCATTGTCTGAGTCCATTGTCTGTTGAAAGTTGAGGCTTTTCTGTGTATCTCACGTGTCCGTCATTCGTGTTCGTAATTGTCATCGTCGGAACGTCCGGGTCCATGGATAAATTTTTAGCGTGCTGTTCTTTGGCCACAGGGGTCTCGGGTTCGATTCCCAGTAAGGTCGGGAATTTTAACTATCTTTTGTTAATTTTGCTGGCACGAGAGCTGGGTGTATGTGTCGTCTTCATCATCATTTGATCTTCATCACGACGCGCAGGTCTCCTACGGGAGTCAAATAAAAAGACCTGCACCTGGCGAGCCGAACATGTCCTCGGACACTCCCGGCACTAAAAGCCATACGCCATTTCATTTCATCGTCGGAATAATCGTGAGTTACACACTGACTTTCAATTGGGTATGCAAAAGGTTCAGCTTTATCGTAATGGGGAGAACACTAGTCCATTTTGCTTGTTTGTCAGATTAAGAGTAACCCGCCAGAAATCGCGGTCTGACTCGTGTTCCGAGAGATTTCGACAGAATTCCTCCCATCTTTCAATCTTACATTCCAGCAAGCGATTGCGGACTTCACGGGCTAGTTCCTTCTATTCCGCCTGATCGTGTGGGTCACGGTATTTTTGCAATCTTTTTTCCTGTATGTGTTTTTAATGTGGATCAAATCATTAAGGAGATACAGCGTGGTGTAGTCTTAGGAGCCATGGTTATACTGAAACTTAGGCTCCTGGGCATCCGCATGAGCCACCAATCACAAAAGAGATAGATGAATTGTGAGGTACCGGTGCATCCCCGGCGCTCCTCTGGCAGTCTGTAGGCACGGTCTGCTTTTAATTTGCGTGATTATTAGTTAGTTGTCATCATCATCATCATCATCTGTTTACCCTCCAGGTTCGGTTTTTCCCTCGGACTTAGCGAAGGATCCCACCTCTACCGCCTCAAGGGCAGTGTCCTGGAGCTTCAGACTCTTGGTCGGGGGATACAACTGGGGAGTATGACCAGTACCTCGCCCAGGCGGCCTCACCTGCTATGCTGAACAGGGGCCTTGTGGAGGGATGGGAAGATTGGAAGGGATGGGCAAGGAAGAGGGAAGGAAGCGGCCGTGGCCTTAAGTTAGGAACCATCCCGGCATTCGCCTGGAGGAGAAGTGGGAAACCACGCAAAACCACTTCGAGGATGGCTGAGGTGGGAATCGAACCCACCTCTACTCAGTTGACCTCCCGAGGCTGAGTGGACCCCGTTCCAGCCCTCGTACCACTTTTCAAATTTCGTGGCAGAGCCGGGAATCGAACCCGGGCCTCCGGGGGTGGCAGCTAATCACTACACCACAGAGGCGGACATTAGTTAGTTGTAAGTGGTTTAAAGTTTGTGTGGTTTAATTGTATGGGGTATATTTTGTTGAGTGTATTAGTGTTTGCCGTCCAGGTCAGGGATTTTTATGAGGGCTGGTTCGAGGTCCACTCAGTCTACGTGATTACAATTGAGGAGCTATCTGACGGTGAGATGGCTGCTCGGTCTAGAAAGCCAAGAATAACGGCCAAGAGGGTCCGTCGTGCTGACCACACGACACTGGTAATCTGCAGGCTTTCGGGCTGAGCAGCGGTCGCTTGATAGGCCATGGCCCTTCGGGGCTGTTGCGCCATAGTGTAAGTGTTTGTGTTGGGTAGCCGGGTGGTCGATGGCTGGCACAGCGTTTATTTACGTAATACGGCATGTGGTTTGTTTAGACCTGGATGGCCACTCAGTTGCTTTTGAAACTGCAACGGCCCATGCCGTATACTGGATGAAGCGAAATTTGCGCACTCGGGCGTCGCAGCGCGACTCCTCACATGCCAGCAATAAAAAAAAAAAAAAAGTTCGTCACAAAAGTTCGTCCTGCGAGTATGAATGAAAATGAAAACCTACAACCTGTTTTCCAGTCATTGACCGGGTCAGGGATGGAATGAATGAAGCAGATATAGGCTGTTAGTACGATGGGGTCGCCACTCCCAAAGTGATTTATTAATGAATGATAGATGCTATGAAATGAGAATGGAGAGTGTTGCTGGAATGAAAGATGACAGGGAAAACCGGAGTACCCGGAGAAAAACCTGTCCCGCCTCCGCTTTGTCCAGCACAAATCTCACATGGAGTGACCGGGATTTGAACCACGGTATCCAGCGGTGAGAGACCGACGTCCTGTGAGTATATCCGGCAGAAAAAGAACGTTGAAGAGTGGCAATCTGGCAACACTGTAACCAGATGTAGGGTAACTACCTCTGTCAGCACGTTCTACTCGTGCTGTACAGTTGGTACAGCGGATAGAGTTTTGAGTTAGCATGAGGAGGTCGAAGGTTCGATCCTGGGTTGAGGCGCATTTTTTATTTGCTAATTCCCATCGGACATCACATATTGTAATACAGTAAGACGCAGTTTTTTTAGGTCACATGTATCCTACATTTACAAAATTTAGTAACGCTGAACACGTTATAACGCATCTAGTAGATAAAGTGGTGCGAATAAATTCACGCCCACGACGTGGAAAGGGCGTCTTTGAAAGCTGACCAATGAAAACGAATGTTCGTGCATTTCTAGGATCGTAGTATGTAAGTGCAAATGGTTTCTAAGGGACCCGCTGCAATCGCTGTTTACGATTAAGATGCCAGATACCATACCACCACTAAAGACAATGGGTTGGGATATAGTACCATATCTGAAGTACTTATTTGATTATTGTTTGGCCGAAGGAGCTATACCAGATGAATGGAGAGTTGCTATAGTAGCCCCTGTGTATAAAGGAAAGGGTGATAGACATAAAGCTGAAAGTTACAGGCCAGTAAGTTTGACATGCATTGTATGTAAGCTTTGGGAAGGCATTCTTTCTGATTATATTAGACATGTTTGTGAAATTAATAACTGGTTCGATAGAAGGCAATTCGGTTTTAGGAAAGGTTATTCCACTGAAGCTCAACTTGTAGGATTCCAGCAAGATATAGCAGATATCTTGGATTCTGGAGGTCAAATGGACTGTATCGCGATTGACATGTCTAAAGCATTTGATAGGGTGGATCATGGGAGACTACTGGCAAAAATGAGTGCAATTGGACTAGACAAAAGAGTGACTGAATGGGTTGCTATATTTCTAGAAAATAGATCTCAGAGAGTTAGAGTAGGTGAAGCTTTGTCTGACCCTGTAATAGTTGAGAGGGGAGTTCCTCAGGGCAGTGTTATCGGACCTTTATGTTTTCTTATATATATAAATGATATGAGTAAAGGAGTGGAATCGGATGTAAGGCTTTTTGCGGATGATGTTATTCTCTATAGAGTGATAAATAAGTTACAAGATTGTGAGCAACTGCAACGTGACCTCGAAAATATTGTGAGATGGACAGCAGACAATGGTATGTTGATAAACGGGGCTAAAAGTCAGGTTGTGAGTTTCACAAATAGGAAAAGTCCTCTCAGTTTTAATTACTGCGTTGATGGGGTGAAAGTTCCTTTCGGGGATCATTGTAAGTATCTAGGTGTTAATATAAGGAAAGATCTTCACTGGGGTAATCACATAAATGGGATTGTAAATAAAGGGTACCGATCTCTGCACATGGTTATGAGGGTGTTTAGGGGTTGTAGTAAGGATGTAAAGGAGAGTGCATATAAGTCTCTGGTAAGACCCCAACTAGAGTATGGTTCCAGTGTATGGGACCCTCACCAGGATTACCTGATTCAAGAACTGGAAAAAATCCAAAGAAAAGCAGCTCGATTTGTTCTGGGTGATTTCCGACAAAAGAGTAGCGTTACAAAAATGTTGCAATGTTTGGGTTGGGAAGAATTGAGAGAAAGAAGACGAGCTGCTCGACTAAGTGGTATGTTCCGAGCTGTCAGCGGAGAGATGGCGTGGAATGACATTAGTAGACGAATAGGTTTGAATGGCGTCTATAAAAGTAGGAAAGATCACAATATGAAGATAAAGTTGGAATTCAAGAGGACAAACTGGGGCAAATATTCATTTATAGGAAGGGGAGTTAGGGATTGGAATAACTTACCAAGGGAGATGTTCAATAAATTTCCAATTTCTTTGAAATCATTTCGGAAAAGGCTAGGAAAGCAACAGATAGGGAATCTGCCACCTGGGCGACTGCCCTAAATGCAAATCAGTATTGATTGTATTGATTGTACCTGGACTACATTTACGAAATAAAAAAACATACGCCTCAAACCAGGATCGACCCCCTCTATCCACTGCACCAACTGTACAGCACGAGTAACACTTGCTGACAGAGGTAGTTACCCTACATATGGTTACAGTGTTGCCAGATTGCCACTCTTCAACGTCCTTTTCCTCCCGGAAATACTCGCAGGACGAACTTTTGTGAGAGACATTTTTTTATTGCTGGCATGTGAGGAGTCGCGCTGCGACGCCCGAGTGCGCGAATTTCGCTTCACCCTGTATAGTGCGCAAAACTGATAGTGCATTAGTTTTGATAGCAGAAGGTCGAATTTGAAAGAAGCAGCATGATAATATCGGTATCTGGCAGTGCACCGCCTCGGTGTGCCAGGTTCCCGTGGTTTGTGCTTCTAGACTAAGTGAGCTTGCGCCATGGTGTGCATGTGAGACTTGACAGGCTAGTATTTTATCTTGGTCCAGGATCCGGGGTTCGAAAGGGGGATGGCTTGGTGGTTTAGCAGAGGTGGGGGTTGTATGTTGGTGCTGGTGAGATGGTGCTTTTGTCTGTAGAGTGCTCTGATTACCTGTTTAATGAATTGACAGCCAACGAAAGTAGCGGCGTGGCAGTTGACACACTTCGCCTGGTCCCGAGGCACCTTACCAAGGATCATATAAGAGAAATAGATCCGTCACTCCTGTATAATAAAGTTAGCTGAGAAAACAGGTCATGGAAGCTACAATGGCCACTTTCTCTCTGCCAACATAAGGAAATAAATCCCACGATAGTACCTCGTAGTAAACACGGTGATGATAGTTGTTACTTTGTTAAAATTTTAATTGTGATATAGATAATGATTGTATTTCGGTAGGAAAGTTGTATCTAAAGCTTCTCTCTTGCAATTACCGTATTTGTATGTTGGCAATACTGTTATAACGGTAGCTTGTATCGTTGTTTCACCGTTCGCATTTTAATGTAAATTTACATCCATTAAGTGATAAATACAATATTGATTACTGAAAATTTTAATGCAATTCATATAAAACCCCAAAACGCCCATACTTGCCTAAATCACGATCTAACATAACCTCATTCTTTCGTTCGTTCGTTGAACCCTTCCCACGACTTTTATGTATGGGAATGGAAAACACGAGAAGGAAAGGATGAAAGTAAAACATAGCATAATGCACACAGTTTATATTTTGAATTTATTTATTCCAAACAGCAGGTAAGAAGCACAATCACACAGACGTTTACTCGCAACAGCTAGGTAGTTCAATGTGAAGTACGTTCATGATCATAATACTATTTCTTCACATTAAGAACGCGCATAATTATAATTTCACACCATACTCTCAAAAAACTGGATCAAAAATCTCGTTCAATGCGAAAGAATCTCAACAAATTTTTTGTCTAACAAGCACTATTACATACCGTACGACCAAGGTCCCTTCGCGCGCAACGATAACGGTGTTGTGTTTTGAATTTGCTGTACCACGCAACTGAATGTGTAATGCCAACCTCTGCCTTCTAAATTAACCCTCTAAAAGAGAATTTTAGTTTTCATTAGTTGGCGGAGATCGATTGGCCCATCTCAGAACTGCTTCGGACGCTCCCTATGAAGTGTCACCCCCCTGCACCTTACAATCAGTATGACGGTGAGGACCAAAGAGGATAGAATTGAATAGAGATGTAACTCAACGATGAATTTCGGTACCAAGCCACTAGGCGCTAGTAGTTTCAGTCCGAAATTTGAGATAGCGCCACAGTGCGCATTGTGTGCAATACCTTACTGTTATCAACAGATAGCGCAGAGAAGTAACTTCCGGCGCAGTGACGCACATCCGGTTATGCTTACAGCTCCTCCCTGCCGATCCTTTCCAACACTGCCCCTCACCGCCCCACCCTTCCGTCGATTATAATGCAGTTCTACACTTCCATAACCAATACATTGTAATTCATATATTTTTATTTTCAAGTACTTACTACGTTGTAAATAATGATCTGATACCCCTAGTTCCTATGGCATACTATGTTACTGAGAACATAAACCTCACACCTCAAAGCAGCTTTAACTTCAAATGAATGATTGACACATTAACACGAAGCTGATATTATAACAAATAAGAAATTCCTTCAAAAGCAAGACAGCAGAGCACACCATAATGAAGGGAATGGGGTATCACGTCAATATCCAAGTACCACATGAAAATAAAAATAACAGAATTAAATGCACTGATACAGGAAATATATAGAAATACATCGATAGAACCGTTCAGCTTCCAGCCCGTGAGATGTACTCAAACAGGAAATGCAGGACTTCGGGAGGACTGGAGAAGATATATTTCTAATAAACAAGCACAAAAAACAAAGATTTACAGCACAACGCACAAGCACATGGACACTTGGAATTCAAACAACACAAGTACTGTAGTATCATGGGAACTATCGCTCCAAATCGATATTAGTTCGAACAAGGTTAATCGATTGGGTAAAGTCGAATTCAGTGCAATCCAGCAATATTATCTCGATAATACTTGACGTGATAAGACTAATTCTTTGTCAGAAGGGCCCCCTGATTGAGGTTAGACTTGAAATACTTTACTTCGAGGTAAACTGCCTTCAATTATTAATATCGCTCATTTCATGTCTACTTGCGTGCCATCTACAGAACCTGTCTACAGCTATCTACACGTTGTGAGTGACCTCCAGCGCCATCTAAAATTTCCGACGGGAACTACCTGAAGCTAGCTACAGACTGGAACCATAAGCCCCATTAAACTTTCGCCGGGGTGGTGAGGACCGCCTCATCTGTTGCAACTGAGCTCGATAGCTGCTGTCGTTTAACGCTGGGGTCTCAGCGACCCTATGGGAAACATATTATCGAATAAATCTTTTATATGAAATTGTAGGCTACTGAGTAATATTTGTGAATTGAGTAAGTACCTGTTCACACTCTCACAGAGTCACTCAGATCTGTCAGCGAAAGAAGACATCCACGGGAGGAAAGTAAATATAGCGCAGGGTCACGGAAACCCCAGTGTGCTGTCTTTTCCTGGCGTGTGCCATGCTGCTGCAATTCTTGCTACAGTATGTGTTAAACTGACACGTGTTTCCTTAGGGCCCTTTCACACGATCCATTGCTTTCCACGCCACTCCACTCCACTCCACCAGAGGTGTGGTAAAAGGCCGGTAGCGTTCACAAGAGACACTTCGTGTAGCGCAACCTCCGTCCACTCTCGTCAACAGCAGGCTGCTGTCAGAAGTGTCTTCCACTCCTCGCTCAGCGCTCATCACTCCTGTGTCTTCACACAGGAAGCTGAGAGATGCAAAACAAACCCATACATTTCAATAGTAGCGTTCATGCCGGCACTTCACTCATCCCTCTTCTCTCCGCTCCTCCCTCAAGAATCAAATCGGTTTGATTTTGGAGCGATGTGCTTCTTGAGCGCTGTTCTGTGATTGGTTGGCTCAAGGCCACGGCCGCCTACTCGTAATATTATCGGCCTGCGTTCACTGAAGGTATAATATCCATGTTGAATATTATCTTTATCTATCTATCTTAATCTGTTTACCCTCCAGGGTTGGCTTTTCCCTCGGACTCAGCGAGGGATCCCACCTCTACCGCCTCAAGGGCAGTGTCCTGGAGCTTCAGACTTTGGGTCGGGGGATACAACTGGGGAGAATGACCAGTACCTCGCCCAGGCGGCCTCACCTGCTATGCTGAACAGGGGCCTTGTGGAGGGATGGGAAGATTGGAAGGGATAGACAAGGAAGAGGGAAGGAAGTGGCCGTGGCCTTAAGTGAGGTACCATCCCGGCATTTGCCTGGAGGAGAAGTGGGAAACCACGGAAAACCACTTCCAGGATGGCTGAGGTGGGAATCGAACCCACCTCTACTCAGTTGACCTCCCGAGGCTGAGTGGACCCCGTTCCATCCCTCGTACCACTTTTCAAATTTCGTGGCAGAGCCGGGAATCGAACCCGGACCTCCGGGGGTGGAAGCTAATCACGCTAACCACTACACCACAGAGGCGGCATATTATCTTTATACTCAGTAAATTTAATCTTTCGATGAAGTACAGATTGCTTTATTGAAGTGGAGAATAATATTATATTACTACTGTTACGTTATTATAATGACCAGTTCTTCTTCAATGCAAATATGACTAACATGATAGCTGCTGTACTTCCGTGGTTTCATATTGCCTTCAATTCCTTTCAGCAAATATTGAAATGTCTGCATTCTTCTTCTTCTTTTTCTACCGCCTTTTGCCACACCTTGTGGGGCCGCGGATGCGAACCGTATCACACATGTTGACTGACGCTGTTTTACGGATGGATGCCTTTCCTGACGTCAACCTTATGTGGAGGGATGTAATTACTATTGCGTGTTTCGGTGGTAGTTTGGAGTATGGTGTGTTGTCTGAGTATGAAGAGGAGAGTGTTGGAACAAACGCAAACAACCAATCCCCGAGCCAGAAGAATTAATGTCGCCAATAAAATCTCCGACCCGGCCAGGAATCGAACCCGGGATTCACTGAACGGAAGGGATCAACGTTTGCCATTCAGCCAAGGAGTCGTATACTGAAATGTCTGCATTGACATTCTTCAATAGTCGTAACATTTCTGTGGGTCTTTCTTCACTTCTTGGTATAAACGATGGAATTCACCCAATCTCTGCCTTCTATAATTAATTGGATGTGCGCTGTATCTTCTGTCAGAACTTGAAATCAAGTACAGTTTGCGTGCTATCATAAGTTCATCATCACTTCTGCTACTATACTTAACTATTATGTATGCTATTTTGCTTTACGTCGCACCGACACAGATAGGTCTTATGGCGACGATGGGATAGGAGAGGCCTAGGAATGGGAAGGAAGCGTCCGTGGCCTTAATTAAGGTACAGCCCCAGCATTTGCCTGGTGTGAAAATGGGAAACCGCGGAAAAACATCTTCAGGGCTGCCGACAGTGGGATTCGAACCCCCTATCTCCCGGATGCAAGCTCACAGCTGCTCGCTCCTAACCGCACGGTCAACTCGCCCAGTACTATTGTGTATACAGAGGAGTATGAACATTTTCACGAAACAAAATTACATATAAAGAACACAACCCTATCTTCTCGTGAATGCTGCACAATCATAACTGGATGGAAAACTTTTCCTCATTAATGAAGAAAGAGCGAGGGTCTCCTACCCGGTACATGCGCCTTTGAATGATGAGTGATGAGTGAAGAGCACTGCTATGAGCACTGAGTGAGGAGTAATCCACTCGGCATGTTCGTACCCTAAATCAGATTAGCTCGTTGAGACGGTCAACATTGTGTGCGCCACAAGTTCGAAGTTTTTGTTTCAAAATCTCGGTTCCATTCATAGATACTGAAAAGTTAATAATAGAAATACAAAATCACCCTTGTCTGTGGGATTAACGAACAACAGACTATTCAAATAAAATTAAAGGCTTCAAATGTGGAATGAAGTTTCCCATGAAGTGATTCCACTTTTTGCCGAACTGGACAACTCCAAAGAGAGAGAAGTTGATCTCTAACAGCATTAAGAAAAACCTTCATTTAGTATGTGTCAAGCCCATTCGGCTGTATGGCTGTGAGGCCTGGAGCTATATTCCGAAAACTCACATGTCAAAATTACAGACTTTCCAAAATAAAACCCTCCGGAAAATGACAAAAGTCCCACTCCTGAGATCTAATAGAAAGATACGAACCGAACTTCGTATTCCGCTTATTAGATATCGGGTAGATAAAATAGTCGAGAATCCTCCTCGGTCTACCGATCCAGGCATTCTACTCTTGAAACGGGTCGTAAGAACCAAGAAGACGAAGACTAGTTTCAAACATCGCGGCCCTTGGCTAACTTACGACTTGTTTTCACTGCTTACCTCCATATTTTTTGGCCTGTTCTAAATTAAATGAACTGAGTTCGACAGCTGTAGTCGCTTTAAGTGCGGCCAGTATGAAGTATTCGGTAGATAGTGTGTTCGAAACACACTGTCGGCAGCCCTGAAGATGGTTTTCCGTGGTTTCCCATTTTCACACGAGGCAAATTAAGCCCACGGCCGCTTCCTTCCCACTTCTAGACCTACGTGTGTCGGTGCGACGTAAAACAACTTCAACTTGTAAAAGAAAAAATATCACTAGGGTAAATCACTAAAAATCTAAATTAAATCCCCCCTGAAAAGTTCCGTGTGTTAAGAAGCAAAGCTTCCACTCCTCTAAAATGTTCTTCTTATTATTCTACTCAGACCTCAAAAATTATGATTTTGACAGCTTAGCGAAGAGGGGGATTTTAACATTAACTGGTTAATTCCCTTGGCTCGGGGACTGGGTGTTTGTGTTGTCGCCAATATCCCTGCAACTCACATACCACACATAGCACTATCCTCCACCACAATAACACGCAGTTGCACATGGCAGATGCCTCATCGGATGGTCTGCCTTACAAGGGCTGCACTCGGCTAGAAATAGCCACACGAAATTATTATTATTACTAGCTGATGTACCCGTGCTTCGCTACGGAATTCTACATTGTATACAGAATTCTATGTTAAGTAGTGTACACCTTGTGAGCAAGATTGTATTTCTCAGAAAGACTGCCTTAGTAGTTTTCCTAAGTAAAATGAACATAGGTCATTGCATAGCAACGTTACCCTAGAAACGCGACGGGGAAGTCACTAAACTTCTTTTCTCATATGAAGACTGGGTTAGGGAATTTTCATTGTGATGGTAGGTCTGCTTGCCTACACTGTCACAATCAGGTTGGGGAGTTTTCATTATAATGGCAGATGCTCACTCTCCACTTGCTTTTTACATTCTCAGAAAGACTGCCTTAGTGGTTTTCCTAAGTGAAATGAACATAGGTCATTACAATGACGTCAGTAGGAATGGCGCAATTAAAAGCAATATGAAATACTCGATCAAACGAAAAACAACACATTTTCTCACTTTTAACGAACAGTACTACGCTGCCGATCTAACAGTCCAAAGTTCCAGAGCTAGAATGGCCAAGCCGCACAGCCTTGATCCGTGAACACTCTTCGTCTTTTTTCGTTCGCGGGGGGGGGGTGTCGAATAGCGGGGTGTCCCAGGAGGACAAATCTAGGCCCTTTTACTAATCTCTTTCCTAGGACTACCCGATGAGTCGGAAAATCTCATTTCACTACACTGGTGGCGGAAAAATTTTCCTCCAAGCCAGAGGAGAAAACCCCTCTTCACTGGTAATTTCGAAAAAATGAATGTAGAATTTAATAAAAGTGAAGAGGAAGACGCTTTTCTTAAGTAACGTCTCTTTTCAGGGTTGAATTTTGAATTATTAATGAATTGTAGTGCTGTAATTTGAATTCTAGACCAGGTCATACTACTATTACTAAGTGATCCTCTGCCAAATCTGCATACTGCTCATTCAAAACAGCGCGTCAGAGTAGGGAGTGAATAGCTGGAATACTGATGAACCAGTGTGTTACGTACCAGCAATATCAGACAGTATATGAACCAGAGGAATGGCTGCTAAAGAAAACAGTTTTTAACTCCCCAGCTCTTTTCCGCCAATATTGAGTCAGGTTGTTATAGTCGGTACGCAACAGTAACCCCATCTATCAGAGTTGAGGGCACGATAAGAGGCAAAGAACATCACAACAAACAATGGTCAATGTAATGTTATTGTTGATCAATGTTAAGCGCTTTCCATATTGTAGGCCTTCGCATTTAGTTTTCTTCCGCCTCTGAAATACTACTCTTATCGCAGTCGGTACGGTAAAATAAAACATAAATGATCGGAAATTGTATTCTCTATAATTTTTGTTATGTAGTACTTTTCTATAGGAGCAATAACGAAGGTATTTAAAAATTAAATTTTAGGCGCCTACCCCTAAACTAAAATTTCACTTAGGTTCAGAAAAATTGTTTATAGCTTAGACTACAGTTTTTTCTTCCCCGACTCTATATACCGATTTTCATTAAATTCTGTTCACCCATTTCCTCGTGGCTCGGCGTTGATGTGGACTTAGCGACAAAAATCGAAATTAATGAATATCAGTGTTATCATAGCCGGTACGGTAAAATTGTATAAGACATAAATGGTCGGAAATGTAATTCTATGTAACTTTAGTTATGTAGTATTTATCGACAGGACCACTTAAGATATAAATATTTGAGAATTGAATTTTATGCCTTATGCCTTATGATTTATTGCCTAGATTGTAGTGGCTCATCCCCCGACTTTACATGCAGATTTTCATTAAATTCTCTTCAGCCGTTTTCAAGTGATGCGTGTACATACATACAGACAGACAGATAGACAGACAGACAGAAATTACGGAAAAGAAAAAAGTGCGTTTCCTTGTTACTGTGGACATGAACGATACAGAAATACCATTTTTTTCAAATTCTGAGCAATGTACAGACAAAACTCTTATTTTATATATGTAGATTATTATTATTATTATTATTATTATTATTATTATTATTATCCGCCTCTGTGGTGTAGTGGTTAGCGTGATTAGCTGCCACCCCCGGAGACCCGGGTTCGATTCCCGGCTCTGCCACGAAATTGGTACGAGGGCTGGAACGGGGTCCCCTCAGCCTCGGGAGGTCAACTGAGTAGAGGTGGGTTCGATTCCCACCTCAGCCATCCTGGAAGTGGTTTTCCGTGGTTTCCCACTTCTCCTCCAGGCGAATGCCGGGATGGTACCTAACTTAAGGCCACGGCCGCTTCCTTCCCTCTTCCTTGCCTATCCCTTCCAATCTTCCCATCCCTCCACAAGGCCCCTGTTCAGCATACCAGGTGAGGCCGCCTGTGCGAGGTACTGGTCATACTCCCCAGTTGTATCCCCGACCAAGAGTCTGAAGCTCCAGAACACTGCCCTTGAGGCGGTAGAGGTGGGATCCCTCGCTAAGTCCGAGGGAAAAACCGAACCTGGAGAGTAAACAGATGATGATGATGATGATGATGATTATTATTATTATTATTATTATTATTATTATTATTATTATTATTATTATTATTATTATTATTATTATTATTACCAGCACGTCGCGGAAACATATGAGTAGAAGGGTATACTGTAGTTTTCGTCCTGGTACTCGCATGTATTCGCTCTAAAACAAATGTACCAAGAGCGCCTGTCTCCACTTTCTACCAGGAATTCGAGGCTAGTTCCGAATATAACTTACTGGCGTAATTTATCATAATTCAGTCGAATTAGACGCTTCGTTATGTTGACCGTTTTCCTGTAGGTACCCGATAGCAATTCTGCTTTCTATTGGGTGGAAAGCTGGTTCACATCCTTATTTAGATTTTTGTAGCCCTTCAATATAACAACTGTTGAGGGATAATAAAACGCATGTCGAAAATTCATACAATCTACAAAATGCGTACATCCTTACTGAAACTTTTCGAAGATTCTCCTAATAATAATTTAAAAAAAAAGCATTGAACCACTGCCGCATCTTGCGTTGCGCTCAGTACATTAGATGCATGAGCCAATTTACAAACAAATATTTTCTTTCTTAAATGCAAATGTATTAAATAACTTTTCTAGAATTTTTTCCTAGTTTCTTTACGTCGCACCGACACAGATAGGGCTTATGGCGACGATAGGATAGGAAAGGGCTAGGACTGGGAAGGAAACGGCCGTGGCCTTAATTAAGGTACAGCCCCAGCATTTGCCAGGTGTGAAAATGGGAAACCACGGAAAACCATCTTCAGGGCTGTCGACAGTGGGGTTCGAACCCATTATCTCCCGGATGCAAGCTCACAGCTGCGCGCCCCTAACTGCACGGCCAACTCGCCTGGTTGTCTAGACGTAAAGCATGCGAAATTCGATAGCACTGTATAATTCACGCCGCGATCAACGAATGGATTTTATTTCAACAATGCCGCTTCTGAGGTGGAGGAAAACGCTGAAGATTTTAAATGCTGACTCGTAATACTGGAACGAAGTTGGTCCTTTATTGACAGCCATAACACCGTTGAGTGGACATCGAGACGTATCCAAGCTCAGTTATTGTTCAAAATGTCACGCTATTACACGAGAGCTATGGAGAGGGGAATTAGTTCCAAAGGTAAGTGATCTATTATAGCTTAGTCGATATGCATGCACAAGTATTGTCTGTAGATATGTCGCCTTTTTTTCTATTTTTAACGAGAGCTGGTACCTATTCGGATTCATTCCCAGGATAATGGTGTGTGGCCTCCGAAGCGACCTGGTACAGGTCTTTCAAGTAGACGCCGTATAGGCGACCTGCTTCATTCCCAGTAAATAGACAGGTCAAAATGCCAGATGTCATAATCTTATACTAAACTAGCAGTTACCCGCGGCTTCGCTCGCGTGGATTTCGTAAAATAATAAGAGCAATCGTTCCTCGGTACTGTACTTTTTTGCTAGTTGCTTTACGTCGCACCGACACAGACAGGCGACGATGGGACAAGGAGAGGCTAGGAGTGGGAAGGAAGCGGCCGTGGCCTTAATTAAGGTACAGCCCCAGCATTTGCCTGGTGTGAAAATGAGAAACCACGGAAAACCATTTTCAGGGCTCCCGATAGTGGGGTTCGCACCTACTATCACCCGAATACTGCTACTGTACTAAGACATTATCTCAAAATCCCTAAAGTATAAACGTTCACCGACAAACTGAGTTTCATTTACCCCGGAAACTCTTTGTAAACCACGTTTGTGTTATTGCCTTTTGGGGATACGATGACCATGCAACATAGAACTGTACATGTGAGGAAAAAGTCTTCTCTCAAATCGAAAAGAAATGTTTATTTTTAAAGGAGATTCCAAACATCTATTTCCACGTCGTAACATTTTCAGTTTTTGAGATAGGCTACAAGAATCCCCATAAAAAGAATTCAACCCCTTAATCAGTCCTTTCTATTTTCCGAAAACAAAAAGTAATACATGTTCCTTTACCTTTAAAGGAGATTCCAAATACTAATTTTCGCGTCAGTAACATCATCAGTTTGTGAGATATAAGCATCCTCATTCAAAATTATTCACTTCATTTTTCACTTCTTTTCACCCCCCGTTAAGGGCTTTTCCGAAAACAAAAAAATACGTATTCTTGTATTTTCAAAGGACTTTCCAAATACCAAGTTTCATGTCTGTAACATGTTCAGTTTTTGACATATACTGTAGATATACCGGTACTCATTTTCAAAATTCACCCACTTTTCCAATTCATTTCAGCCTCTTAAGTAGATTTTCCGAAAACAAAAAGTACGTGTTTCTTTATTTTTAAAGGAGATACCAAACACCATTTTTCACGTCTGTAACCATCAGTTTTTGAGATATAAGTATCCACATAAAAATTCAGTTTTTCACTTCTTTTCACCCTCCCCCCTTAAGTGAATTTTCCAAAAACAAAAAAATACGTGTTGATTTATAAAGGAGCTTCTAAATACCAGTTATCACGACTGTAACATCTTCAGTTTTTGAGATATGTGTACTCATAAAAGACATTTTTAACGAGAGCTGGTACCTATTCGGATTCATTCCCAGGATAATGGCATGTGGCCTCCGAAGCGACCTGGTACAGATGTCATAATCTTATACTAAACTAGCAGTTACCTGCGGCTTCGCTCGCGTGGATTTCGTAAAATAATAAGAGCAATCGTTCCTCGGTACTGTACTTTTTTGCTAGTTGCTTTCCAACTGTATCAACTGTAGTTTTCATAAGATATAAGTATCCTTATAAAAATAATTCAATTAATTTTTCAATTCTTTCACCCCCCTGAATTGGATTTTCCCAAATCAAAGGAATATGTGTTACTTTAGTTTGAAAGGGGATTCCAAAGTGGGATATAGCTGGGGAGTTAGATAAATTTCTTCTTTAGTATGCCGTTCCTCTGGTTCATACATTTTCTGATACTGATGATACGTAACACACTGGTTCATCGTAGTATTCCAGCTATTCAATCCCTGCTCTGATGGGCTGGTTGGAATGAGCAGTGTGAACACTTAACGAAATAATGGCAGAATAGTGTTGACGGCTCCAGGCTGTCAACGGCCTGGTTATGCCTGCTCTGGAACTTTGGATTGTTAGACTGGCAGCGTAGTATTGGTCGTTAAAAGTGAGAAAATGTGTGTTTTCTCATTTGATTGAGTATTTCATATGATAGCATTCATTGTAGTATTCCAGCTATTCAATCCCTGCTCTGATGGGCTGGTTGGAATGAGCAGTGTGAACACTTAACGAAATAATGGCAGAATAGTGTTGACGGCTCCAGGCTGTCAACGGCCTGGTTATGCCAGCTCTGGAACTTTGGATTGTTAGACTGGCAGCGTAGTATTGGTCGCTAAAAGTGAGAAAATGCGTGTTTTTTCATTTGATTGAGTATTTCATATGATAGCATTGCTTTTAATTGCGACATTCCTACTGACGTCATTGTAATAACCTATGTTGATTTCAGTTGGGAAAAATCACTGAGACAGTCTTTCCGAGGATGTAAAAAGGCAGGTGCAGAGTGAGTGTCTGCCATTATAATTAAAACTCCCATACATGATTGTGACTGACAGTAGGCAAGAGGGCCTACCATTACAACGAAAATTCCCTAGCCCAGTCTTCACATGTGAATAGACGTTTGCTGATTTCCCCATTGCGTTTCTGCAATTTAATTCAATCTTACTCACGGCATGCACACTGTCTAACCTATAATTCTGTATACAATGTAGAATTCCATAGCAAAACACGAGTACATCAGCTAGTGGAGAAATAAATTAGAAAGTCTAAGGTAGATGAGACCTTTCATACATGGTAGTGAATGTTTCCGGATACAGCCGTTTGAAATCAGAATGCTATCGTCAAACTAAATGTGCATGCCAGTAGGCCACTCTCAGTGGACCTAATGTGTTAAGAGCATTAACCAGTCGGGACGCGTGCTCTGTTTTGTATGCACGATCACGGGCTGGATAAATTTTACCCGAGCAGTTTATCATTATGAAACACCATATGTAAGTCACTCTCCTCCCTTTTCAAGAAGCAAAATACCATCTTTGTGTTAATATCAGAATTTAGTAATACATGTTTGTATTAATATCAGAATTTTGGTATATCTTTGTATTAAAAATCAGTTTTTACTAATATATGTCTTAGTATTAATATCAGAATTTAATAATAATGGTTCATGATGTGGGTTACTGCAGTCAGGTCCTAGTTCATGAACCATGGGCAACGGCTGAGTGGCCTAGTCAGTGGTCCTGAGAGTCAGGATACCGGTTGCTATGGAATTGGAGTGGGCATCTTGGACATATTCTGAGCCATGGCCCTCCTAGTGCTCAGGTGTCTAGGACTATACAATCCACTGGTAATCCATTACCCATTAGAGGAGAGATCCTCACTTGTACTATGTGTAAATAGGGTAGCATCCTGTTTCATGAATTTACCGAGCTCAGAACATTTTAAGCAAGCCTTGGACCTATGGAGTAACGGAGTCCCACCCCCATTTGACAGGCAAGGGGATCCTTAGAAACAACTTGGCGAACAAAATGGAATTCGATGGGGAGCTATCAATATTAATGGGGCTTATGGGAGAAAGAAATTAGAACTGAGTCAGGAAAGAGGATGCATCTGGATGTGCTAGGAGTAAGTGATATTCGGTTAAGGGGAGATAACGAGGAAGAAGTAGGAGATTATAAAGTGTACTTGATGGGTGTTAGAAAGGGAAGGGCAGAGTATGGGGTAGGGCTGTTTATCAGGAATACCATTGCACACAACATAGTTTCTGTTAGGCACGTAAATGAGCTAATGATGTGGGTAGATTTGGCAGTTGGAGGAATTAGGACTAGAATTGTCTCAGTGTATTTACCATGTGAGGGTGCAGATGAGGATGAAGTTGACAAGTTTTATGAATCATTCAGTGACATCGGAGTCAGGGTCAACAGCAAGGATAGAATAGTGCTAATGGGTGATTTCAGTGCGAGAGTTAAAAAAAACAGAACTGAAGGATACGAAAGGGTGATTGGTAAATGTGGGGAAGGTATGGAAGCTAATGGGAATGGGAAGCATTTGCTAGACTCCTGTGCTAGTATGGGTTTAGCAATTATGAATACATTCTTCAAGCATAAGGCTATTCACTGCTACACGTGGGAGGCTAGGGGTACCAGATCCATAATAGACTATATCTTAACTGACTTCGAATTCAGGAAGTCTGTTAGAAATGTATGAGTTTTCCGAGGAGTTTTCGATGATACAGACCACGATCTGATCTGTAGTGAACTAAGTATCTCTAGGCCTAGGATACAGAAAGTGAAATCTGTCTGCAAAAGAAAAAGGGTAGAAAATCTCTAGGATGAGGAAATTAGACAGAAGTACGTGGATATGATCAGTGAGAAGTTTTGAACAGTAGACAGTAAGCAGGTTCAGTATATAGAAAGAGAATGGGTGGCATACAGGGATGCTGTAGTAGAAACAGCAAGGGAATGCATAGGAACACCTGTGGGTAAAGATGGGAAAAAGCGAACAATTTGGTGGAACGATGAAGTGAGAGCAGCTTGTAAACGTAAAAAGAAGGCTTATCAGAAATGGCTTCAAGCAAGGGCTGATGCAAACAGGGAATCATACGTAGATGAAAGAAACAGAGCAAAACAAATAGTTCTTGAATCCAAAAGGAAGTCGTGGGATGATTTTGGTAATAACCTGGAAAGGCTAGGTCAAGCAGCAGGGAAATTTTTCTGGACAGTAATAAAGAATCTTAGGAAGGGAGGGAAAAAGGAAATGAACAGTGTTTTGGGTAATTCAGGTGAACTCATAATAGATCCCAGGGAATCACTGGAGAGGTGGGGGGGAATATTTTGAACAACTTCTCAACATAAAGGGAAATCTTCCTGGTGGTGTTGCTAACAGCCAAGCTCATGGGGAGGAGGAAAAATGATATTGGTGAAATTATGCAAAAGTATGGTAAATAAAAACTCCCATGTCATAAAGCAGCAGGAATAGATGAAATTAGACCTGAAATGGTGAAGTATAGTGGGAAGGCAGGAATGAAATGGCTTCATAGAGTAGTAAGATTAGCATGGAGTGTTGGTAGAGTAGGCTGCAGGAAGATCACCAAAGTGTGCCCTAATGAAGGCAAGTGAAACAGCGTTCTTGTTTGTGAGAGCTGTTTTAGCATCACTATGCAGAGTGTATCATCGACATCAACAGAATTTATAACATTTTTAATGTCTTCAAAGTGATTTTCATAGTATACGCCTGCATTGAGCCATGTCTCCTATCGAGTGATGATGGGTTCAGGAGGAAGAGAAGTTTGAGGTAACATTTCCTTGAATGTTAGAATGCGGCTAGGAGCTTTAAGAAACACCTTTTTCACAGAAGAAACAATACTGTTTACTCCTGGAAAATTATTTCTAACCTCTTCCGCCAATCTGTGTAAGCCATGGGCTATACAAGTTACATGCAGCATGTTAGGGTAGAAACTCTTCAATACTTCACCAGCTTTGATCATATATGCTGCACCATCACTCAAAAGAAGTATAAACTTGTCCTGTTTTTCACTTGGCCAAACAATGCGAAGAGCATCTTGGATGGTGCAAGCTATGGTGCTATGGTTCGTATTTTCCAGCATCTTGCACAGTATAATATGAGGTTTACCAGGCTCTGTGGCATCTAATTTACCTACCACAACGTTTGCGATATAATGACCACAACTATCTGTGGTCTCGTCCACCGAAAGCCAGATGTAACGATCACCTAAATCACCTCTTATACAGTAGTGTATCCTGGTATCAAAACGTGGGCTACCACTAGACTTAGGCTACCCCTTTTCGATAGTTGGTTTAGGGAACATCAAGCCTTAAGGATTTTGAGCTGCATCCAACAGCAAATGGAGTTGCCCGCTGTGTTGTCAAGGCTGCTTCACAGGCTACTGCCCTGGCCTCTGCCACAGCCAATACTCAACACCTGATCAATTGAGTTGGTAGCCTAAGGTTTAGCAAATTGAAGTCCAGCTTTGAGGCTAAATGGATAGAATGCTTGCCTTTGGTCCGACGGCCCCGGTTCAATTTTCAGAATCAACCCCCTCATACTGTTAATTCCCCTGGCTTGGGAACTGGGTGTTTATGACGTCTTCGCCATTCATTTTATCCTTATTAGGTCACCACCAAGCCTATGTAGATGCCATGCACCATTATTATTATTATTATTATTATTATTATTATTATTATTGTTATTAACATCATCATCATAATCGTTAAATAACAATGTTGAATTTTATAGTGGTCGTACCCATCGTTCAATGGTTAATTATCTTCCTCGGAAGATCAGTGGTGGTGTCCGACCCATGATCACGGGTTCGATTCCAACCAACCAAAGAGAACACTAAACCTGAAAGATTGTTTCATTTTATCAGATCTACCAATAAAAAGAAAACTATATTACTCCTATAACAGCAGCCCTGCAGTATCTTCCTACAAGGATGTAGAAGTAAACAGTAGTGAAATACCAGCACTCCGTTATCTATATATTTAAGGCAGAAGGATGAGGTGAGGAAGTATATACAGTACGATGAGTAACGCATGGTGATAGCAGTGGCGATCTGACGGACCGAAGCCTAGCACAGCTATCCTCCGCCGGTCCCCGCGCCTGTAGGCAGACAGCAGCAAGCCGCGTGAGGCGAGTCGATGGGAAGGGACGAGAGTCTGGGCTGCAATATCAGTCTCCGAAGCCTTGTTCTCAGAAATACGTGCGACGTGTTTTCTCATTGTTTTCAAGGTTTGCAAATGGAACAATGTGTCAGATGCTTACAATATAATGTGCTTTAGATTTCCATCGCTCGCATTTGAGGTTTGGGCTTCACTGATAGCCTTGGTAGTCCTCAGTATACGCCATTGCTCTTAAATCTTTGATAGTTTTCTCGTACAGTTTTTCCAAATAACTTTTTCTCAATGTGGATTCATTTGGTACCTTACAGCAACTGATGTCCTCAAGAAATTTCTTCAACACAGGATTATGTAGCGCATTTCACGGCATGTTTGCTGAAACCAGCGCTTCACATAAAAGGATATTAAAATTATCCACCATTGAAATGCCAGGAAAACTGGAAATTAGTGGCTGGTGCGATGGATAATTGCTCCTCTTTTTGATAGCAATGTTGCTGATATATCCTATAGATTCCTTGTGCTGCACAAAATGTGATTTTTGGTCACATGCCACCTGGAAAAATACATAAATAAAATCATTATAATTTATTGTAGACACAAGGTATGTACTTTGTATTGGCAACCTTTGAAACAGAAACTATGAATTGATTATGCATTGCCGTGAGTCATCTGCCATACATTTTATGTATTAGTACTGTTGTTTACATAGCGAAGCCAAAATATAGGTTGGGATTGAGCATGAGTAAGGAAAACAGGCCTCCTAATAAAATGTATGCTGTTGATGTCACAGCTGGTGAAACAGGTCACGTCATCCTTCGTCTTCCCCCATACTACTGTGATCTGAACACCATTGAATTGGTGCGGTCAAAAATAAAACGCAAATTCAAATGATGCAATATTACGGAAGACATGTCAGCAGTTAACTTACGTCGACTGACCATCGGGGCATTCCATTTAGTGAAATGTGAAATGTCGTATGGCTTTTAGTGCCGGGATATCCCAGGAAGGGTTCGGCTCGCCAGGTGCAGGTCTTTCTATTTGACACCCGTAGGTGACCTGCGCGTCGTGATGAGGATGAAATGATGATGAAGACAACACATACACCCAGCCCCCGTGCCATTGGAATTAACCAATTAAGGTTAAAATCCCCGACCCGGCCAGGAATCGAACCCGGGACCATCTGAACAGAAGGCCAGTACGCTGACCGTTCAGCCAACGAGTCGGACATTCCATTTAGTATCTACTGCAGATTGGGAGGGGTACTGCAGAAAGGTGAAAAAAACTGGAAGAGGAATACTGGAGGCATGACGGTGTCATGGAAATAGCCTTGCACGAGATTGTAATTAATAGTACTGCAGATAGCAGTAATGGTTGTGAAAGTGGTTGTGGAAGTGATATGTCTGAGAATTAATAGTACTGCAGATAATGGTGACGATTGTGAAAGTGATTGTGGAAGTGATATTTCAAAGAATTCATGCTAAGATAATAAAGGTTTAGAAAATTCATATCGATCGATCATACTATCAATTCAATTCAGATTTCATTTCCATTCAGTTGTCAGTATTACCAGAACTGGGAGAGCTCCCTCCTTACTCCTCACCCCATAAAACCAGGTATCACTAAAAGTTGCACGTACTGTGTAGCTCATCCAAGGTTTGCTTTGCAGCATTCGTCTTATGAGATTTCAATCATAATATTTATGGTAACTCATTTATAATTTTCTATAAAACTTGCTTTTCATTACAGGAATGGGGATTTTTTTTATTAGAGGTATGCTAAATAATTCCTTACCTTCTTTTGGCAGACTTGACAAAATATAATTTTGCTATCTGTAGTGAAGTCCAAATCGTTACCAATCTGCTGGCAATTCAACCAACTTCGAGAAGACTTGCCTTTGGGCATCCAACTTCTGAGATGCATAAGCTTCTTGAACTGCCTTCAATAATAAATTGATTTACAGGGAAAATTAATTTTAGCTCGTCTCACAATAATGTTTATGGAGCTAAACAGTGAACAGCACAGTAGCTGGTGGTAGTCGACCGTACGTAATGAGAGATGCACTGAAGCTGGCAAGTTAGGCGGGCTTGTACCTGCTAGATACAGGTCAGTGAACGCCAGGGGGCTGCCTCTTGATTTGTGCTGAACCCTGGTGGAATAGTATCGTATCACGTTGTTTCGCTCGCACTAGTTATACTTACAAACCACTTCCAGTTCCAAACTATGAAGTCATTTCAAAAAGTCATGCATAAATTTTATTTTTTTAAAATCATTCACTTTCATTAATATTTGGTACTTCTATTTCAAAATAACGTCTTCAATAGCCCATTTTTTTTTTTAAGGTTTTAACATCTTATTTGAGTTATTTTTAGGTTTTATAAGATTCAAGTAATTTATTCCAATGGTAATGAAACGGATAAGTAAGTTAAAATATTGCAGTTAGCTAGCAAGGAATAAAATAGTTTAAAACCTAAAAATCGGGGCCATACCTAAAACCGAGGATACATTTTATCCGAGACTAATCTGTGAATGTATAACAAAACTAAAATTACTACTACTAATAAAATGTTTTCATTCCGTACCCCTGGTGGGGTAATGCGAGTCTCTTAGAAGGTGGTGCCTGATGTCAAGGCAGGAGATGTATTGCGGTGAAGGTGTGAGGGGAGCGGCAGTACCTATGCAATGGACTGGCCTGGCATTAGTCTTAGTGAAGAGAATAGAAACACTGGGAAACCATTCTCAGTACAGTCGACCATGCGACCAGCCCAACAGTTTCCCGAATATAAAACTGAAAAGACACGATAAAACTGTGGCCACTGTTAGCCGATACTACTGTGCTCGATGAAAGTAAAATTCACAACAACTTTGCTACAGTGCTGTATTGTAACGAATATTAAAAGGTGTAAGCTTCCTTTTGAATTTTACATAGCACAGAGTTCACTTAGGTATGACAACAAGCATAGAAATTATGCCTCCACATTTACTAATACTCAAATTAATTTTACTTGAAACGATTCTCCACCGACAATGTAAAGCAAACTTCTTCTCGTGATTACAAACACTTGTTCAAAATTACTAGTGATATCTTCCAAAATGGTAATGCACTAGTGACTTCTGGGAGGCAGCAGCTAAGAGTAGTAGGGGAGGTGGCAGGCCCTTGTGGTCAACTGTAATACTATCTCTGGTTTGAGGCTTGTACGCAGAAAGGCGCATATCTTACTGCGCTCCTCGCTTATGGGGATATATGTGCATAAATCATGACGTCACCTGCTTGCGCATGCACATAGTCTTCAGTATTGTAGCACAAAATCTGGTGTGTTTCCTGCATTGTCAAGGCAAAACGAACAGCTTTCAGTGTAACGGAGCTTCGATATAAGTCGAATGTTTTCGATCGATTGCTCAACCTGCACCCTTCTTGTCCCTATGTATCCCAACTCGCAAAACCAGGATAAATCCACCCCTTCATGTTCCATATTCCCACCTCTCTTGTTCAAAGAGCTTCCTTTATCCACATTCCAACCCTTCTTAACTCGTCAAGGGTTATAAATGTCATTTTTTGGTTCCGTATTGAACTGAGATTACATATAATTTAATTTCACAAAAATTGTTTGTTCCACCTATTATTTTATATTACTTGGAATGCATATATTTACTTCACAATGAATCACCTAACTCTTCATCTTCTGACAGGAACTTGGAAGTTTTTTCCTTTGTAAGCCTCCTTTAATCGATTCTTCCTTAACTTAACCTAGCTCATTTCCTTCATATTTTTTTCTTCTCATTGCTGTCCCCTCTATTGTTCATAATGTAGTATTTATTAATTATTTTTACTGTACTATACTGTTCCTTATGTGTCATATCTGTAATTATCTTACTGTGCCTAGCCATAAGTTCTTCTATTCGTTTTACTTTCGATCTTTAATTTTCATCATTCTTTTCCTTTATGTTTTATTGTTAATTGTTGTGTGCCTACAGTTATTTTGTTAGTTTTTTATATCCTTTCGCTACTTTTATCATTAGATTACTTTTCCTCATGTTTTTCACATATTTTTTTATGCTTGCATTGTGCTACTCCACTGTAAATATATTTTTCACTGTGGAACTCTGAAATTTGTCTTCTCGGTGTTTTGGTTCCCCAAATAAATTAATTAAAAAATAAATAAATGAAAACAGGTCGAAACAAAGGAAATGATGTAAAATTATCCGTAAATCCTAAATGTACATGAAAATCAGGTGTTCATGTGCTCTTGAGAGCCCTCCGCCACTGATTCCCGGGCAACTACAAATCTCAGAAGGTATACTAATTAGAACAAAAGACACCCCTAACAAAAGGTTTACCGAGCTTGATAGTTGCAGCCAGTATCCAGTAATCGGGAGATAGTGGGTTCAAACCCCACTGTCGGCAGCCCTGAAGATCGTTTTCCGTGGTTTCCCATTTTCACACCAGGCAAATGCTTGGGCTGTACCTTAATTAAGGCCATGGCCGTTTCCTTCCCATTCCTAGGCTTTTCCTGTCCCATCTTCGCCATAAGACATATCTGTGTCGGTGCGACGTAAAGCAAAAAGAAAAAAAGTTTGGAAAGAGCTTTCCAGAACAATTAACTTCACAGCTACTTCAGCATTCCTATGTACATTTCTTTCTATTTTACTTGGTCATGAAATAGTACAGACATTCAAAAGGAATTCCCATATGTTTTTAGAATGATTTTAAGATAAAGCCCTGTGCAAAGAAAGTGTTCTGGAACATGTAAAAGTGTCCACTGAAGATAAGTGGACGAGATTAATGGTGATGTCCGCTGTCCATAATTTGCGGTGTCCGCTTAAATGATGCTGATTTAACACTTGCCTTCTGAAAATAAAATCAGTTCCATGGAAAAATGTCCATATGGGAAGGTGTCCTCTGAATAAAGGCGTCCTTTAGGGCAGGTTCGACTGTATTACACAAATCTCACATAACCATAGAATTATCACATCTTCTTCTTGCAATCAGAAGTTTACATGAGCCTTAGACCAGTGACTGGTAACTATACTGACAAATGGGATAATATGTAGTTTACAAATCAGTTTGTTGCACTTTACACACGATGTTTGCGTTTTGAGTTCTGTGTTCTTAATGCATTCCTCACACCGTCCAGCTCGGCGCCTTTCACTTGGCCGGTTATCTTCTTTCTCAACTGCTTCATTCAAAACTGTGTTAAAATGCTGTATTCAGGCTTGATGATCAGATGGTAGAGAAGTTAGTGCAGCTCGTTGGGCGATATGTTACTTGGTGAGCTCAAAGGAAATATCTTTCAAAAACTGCCTTTGATGGAGCACCAAATGCATTTATTCCGGCAGTATTGAGATACAATTAGAAATAGGAAAGGATTTTCACCTATCAATGCTTGTTTATTGCACTTATTATGCTACAGGACCGGTTTCGACCCCTTACATATGGTCATCTTCAGCTGAACCATACATTCATATCTATGTGATGAAGCTATGATTAAGATTGTATTGTCTAAGGAATGCCATATGTTAATAAACATTTGGTCACATTCAAATGGAGCATGTCATAACGTGAACTGGCGTATATGTCACTATGTGCAACAATGCAATTGTACGTCTAAAATAATGTCACTAAAATTTTATGGACATCACAGTACAACATGATTCAATTTTAACATAAGGCAACAGATTCAACACACAGCAGAGCTGAACATATTTTAGCATAATTCTATCCATACGTCTGGCACCCTTTTAAAATTGGAAAGTGTTTTATTCTATGTATATACATGAAGACAAAATCTTTTAATCATACAAATTTACAAGCAAATCATATCATTTAAGCTCCAGGAACAGCAACCAAGTGTACAACTATGTAAATAAGACTTGAACACAGAAGTCAACAGATGAATTGAACAACATGCAAGACACGAACGTTCATGTGCATGAAGTGTTCCTATATACTGTATTCATCTTATGTATATAATATATATATAAGTTAGTTTTAAGTAGAGATGTGTTTTATAAACTAATTTTAAGACCTTAACATATTATTTTAGACATACAATTGCATTGTTGCACATAGTGACATATACGCCAGTTCACGTTACGACATGCCCCATTTGGATGTGACCAAATGTTTATTGTCATATGGCATTCCTTAGACAATACTATCTTAATCATAGCTTCATCACATAGATATGAATGTATGGTTCAGCTGAAGATGACCTTATGTAAGAGGTCAAAACCGGTCCTGTAGCATAATAAGTGCAATAAACAAGTATTGATAGGTTGGAAATCCTTTCCTATTTCTAATTTTGTAATTTGTCAATACGGAAATGAAGATTATAGATTACGAGTATTGAGATATCCGAGAAATATAGTCAATGACCAGCAGAAGGACTTTCTGGACACCGTGTATGACCCACATAGCTCATCAACAGTATCCATCCCACCTGTGGTTTTATTATTGAATGTCATTATCACAGCTTTCTTCTTATCTTCCGTGTCAGGAGCTCAATCATTATTACTGTGCATGATGGACACTACTAAATACCACTTTATCCTTCCTTGGAACATATGATGAAAGCAGGTCTGAATTAGTGAAAGAGCACAAGGATGAAAACTGTTCTCAACCTGTTGAAAATACTAGTTCAGATGGTATTTCACATTTCTTTGCCCTTAGAGTACCTACACGTGTGGTCCTGGGGTGATTCAGTAAAATATTGCCAATGGCACACTCGTGAACCAATTGTCCATTGTTATGTTCCTCCCATTGCAATCATTTGAAAATAATAGCTGCTTCACTATAGCATGTGATTACTATCCTGCCGAAATGGAACTTCTGGTTGTTGGCCAACATGAACATCAAATTTACTTGTATAGAATGTATGAGCGTCAGCTCGTAAAAATATTTTGATGCCAGATTTGGCAGGCTTGTTAGACATATAGTAAAACTGCAGCGATGACGAAAAGGCTCTAGCTTCTTATCTGTTGTAGTATATTCACTGTTTGTTCTGCTTGAACATTTGAGAAACTTCTCGCAAGGGTGCCAGTTTGTTTGACGAGTGTCTCTAATCTCTAGAAATAATACTGTCAAAATGAATGCACCGTAAGAGAAAAAAGAACCTTTTCATGGACATCATTGCAATGAAAATGTTATTGCCACTGCTGCCAGTGGCCCAAATGTCACTTGTATTGAGGTGTACTGATCGAAGCACACTAATAGAAGTCCAGAGGAAGCTTGTATTTCTGATTTATTGGTTTCTGTGGCATCTCTATCCCTAGATAATTTGGACTTCTCACTTTCGACGTAAGTGTGTCTGTATGCTACAGGAAGATCAATTATCCTATCAGCTAGCAGTATTCCCCAACAATCAATAGCAGTCTTTGAATTTCAAGCTTCTCCTTTGGGATCTGGCAAATGAATACTGAATTTTAGCGCTCAGGTGCGGCCCCTCTGTGGAATGATACTTTTGTACTACACGGTACCATCCGTCTTCTTATACACATCAAGTCGTGTACCTGATGGTATATGTAGCAATTGAGGCTTTCACGGCCGGCGTTACAAATCATGTCAGCGTTTTCCGGGCTTGTAGGCCGTGGTCCAGGAGTGAGTGAATGTCCCAATGTTTCACCAAAGACTGCGTTCGGCATTGTCAAGGGCTCCGACTGACTTCGATAGCAACGAAGCTCTCAGTGGAATGAAGTGCTGTTGTAATTCCACTGTATCCTGCACTACTGTATATAATGAGGTGGAATTACAACAGCACTTCATTCCACTGAGAGCTTCGTTGCTATCGAAGTCAGTCAGAACCCTTGACAATGCCAAACACAGACTTTGGTGAAATGTCGGGACATTCACTCGCTCCTGGACCACGGTCTACAAGCCTGGAAAACGCTAATATGATTACTAATGGTATATCACCCTCATCAACTTCATGTTCAGATTCACTGGAAGGGGTACCTTCGTGTTCTGTCTCAGAGCTGTCTTGCTCATTATCACAGTCATGATCACTTTCATAAACTATGTCTATAGCTGAAATGTTACTTCCACCAACAATTTCATCATACCGTTCGCCGCCAAATAAATCACTGATATTCTTATCGGTTTGTCTGACCATTGCATAACTTCCAAGAGTCCACGAGAACTAGATCTCGCCAATGAGGGTGTCCTAACAAGTTAAAAGAGAAATCAAGCTCATTACTTGCACAAGCATCAAGGAATACATTTTAATAAGGTATTATGAACCCGTTTCTCTGACATAACTGGTTGTTTAACACAATAGATGACCAGTGCTATTAACAATCCTAATCACTCGGTTGTCTATAACAACCCTACTAATCTGAACTGACTAAGAATCTATTTTTCAGAGTAGAGAGTATACAGTATTTGACATGGCAAGGAAAAAATACATTTGAAAGTTCTCTAAAGTCCATTCTGGGTTATGTATTAACACTCATTTGTAGACCTACTTTCTATAGTCAGGAATGCATCGAAGGATGTTATTTATTACAGTTTGTGAACAAATGACAAGACAATTTCAAGATATCCTAAATAAAAACCAGATTCATCTCGAAATATGCTGAGACAGAATATTTCCCTTCCATTTTAAGAACTGATAGGAGTGTCAACTAACTACCAGAATAATCAACCTAGGTTCAGTATAAAACATTGCTTAGGAAAATATAAGCATAGCTTGGGCAACAGAATGATCTGGGTGCAAATTACCTAGGTTTTAGGTCCCTTAAAACAACGACGATTATTATTTTTAATAATAATATTATCAGAATGATCTGGAGTAGTAATGATAACTCCAATCAATGGAAAAATATCACATATTTGATCTTTGCAACATAGCATTAGGAAGGGCTGTCATGTTCTCTCTGCACTCCTGACTTACGAGATAAGAAAACTGTGGGCCGATGACCTAGATGTTAGGCCCCTTTAAACAAGCTATAAAAACCTGGTATAATCCTCGCATTTATTTATCCTTATGCTGAACAAACTGCGGAACAGGGAGGAGTATGCATTTAATAGGTGTGCTCAATACAAATACGATAGGTTGACCTGCTATTACTGATTGTATTAAACCTCTAATTTGTTAAGGAACTGGTAATATTAAGCCTGATAGAATTTTTTTTTTTTTTTTTTTTAGTGAGTATGCTTCGGCGCATGTCATATAGGTATAGGGTTGCATTTGGTAAGTGGTCAGTTGGAACCCCACGGTCAGCAGTCCTATAGATGGCTTTCCATTTCACACCAGGAAAATTCTGGAGCTGTATTTTAATTAAGGCCACATTTGCTACATTCACAGTCTTCTCATTTGTTCTGAAGATGTACTGCTGGACTTATTTCATTCCTAATTGAGTGTAATATAATCTGCATTTGAGTAATATTTGCTCAAGGTATACTACACAGCCTAACAGCTGCTGAGGAAAAGTTTTATTTCCTCCATGTGCAATCGCTTCTTCATTGTAACTGTTGTTGAGCAACGTTGAACTAGTACAGATATACTATTAATCTAAGACCCTGTTTTATTAATGAATGATTAAAATATTACAGATTTTTAGTAATATATCTTGTGAGCTATTCTTGCATGCAATCTCTTATTTTAGGCACGGTATCTTAGTTGCTTTGCTATTCCTGTTATTAGTGTGTGAAAACTAGTTTCATTCTTTTCAGGTCAAAAATCAGTCAGTGAAAGTTGGAGTGGAGAAGGTAAGTTTATATATGATACTCTATAGGCTTTTATCTGATTATTAACCATATAGATGGACATTTTTATATGTTAAAATTTGTGAATTTTCAGCCACAAAAACTTTTATATGCCATTTTCTATTCTAGTGTGGCCAAAAACCTATTAGACAGGGTGACAGTAAGCAAATAAGAAACTTATTTTATTGAATTTTACTGTTCGATTACCAAATATGCAGAATTGCTGCACTAATGCTTTTGTTACAACTTGGAACTAAATCACACTTCATAATATCAACATATGGCTAAATACGAAAGTTCCGGCATTACTAGCCTTGTTCCAGCAATGTTGAGATATCCAAAAAATTATAGTCATTAGCCAGCAGAAGGACTTTTTGAACACTGTGTACGACCCACAAATATCATAAAGAGTGTCCATAAAATGTAATTATCACAACTTTCTTTCCGTCTCCAATGTCACAATCTACATCAAATCGCATATTAGAGGCAACTAATACCACTTTTCTTTTCCTTGGAACATATGATGAAGGCATGTCCAAATTTGTGAAAGAGAACAAGGATGAAAACTGTTCTTGACCTTTGAAAGATGCTAGTTGCTAGATGCTATATGGTATAGTGAAGCAGTTGAAAACCTACAACCTGTAGGTTTATTTGCCCTTAGTGTACCTACACATGTGGTTGTGAGTTTCCAGTAAATCATTTGCCAGTGGCACACTCATAAACCAATTGTCCATTGTTATGTTCCTCCCAGTGCAAACAATTGGAAATAATAACTGCTTCACTCCTCTGTGGCTCAGACGGCAGTGCATCAGCCTCTCACCACTGGATATCGTGGTTCAAATCCCGGTCACTCCATGTGAGATTTGTGCTGGACAAAGCGGAGGCAGGACAGGTTTTTCTTCGGGTACTCCAGTTTTCCCTGTCATCTTTCATTCCAGCAACACTCTCCATTCTCATTTCATAGCATCTATCAGTCATTAATAAATCACTTTGGGAGTGGCGACCCCATCGTACTAATAGCCTATATCTGCTTCATTCATTCCATCCCTGACCCGGTCTAAGACTGGAAAACAGGTTGTAGGTTTCCAACTGCTTCACTATACCATGTGCATTACTATCCTGCCGAAATGGAATTTCTGGTTTTTGGCCAACGTAGACCTCTAACTTACATGTACAGATTGTATGATCATCAGCTCGTAAAAATATCTTGAGGCAGGATTCGGCTGGCTTGTTAGGCATATAGTAAAAGTACAGCAACCACGAAAAGGCTCTAGCATCTTCTTCTTCGCAAGTTGCTTTACGTTGCGCCGACGATGGGAGAGGAAGGGGCTAGGAGTGGGGAGGAAGCGGTGGTGACATTAATTAAGGTACAGCTTCAGCATTTGCCTGGTGTGAAAATGGGAAACCACAGAAAACCATCTTCAGGGTTGCTGACGGTGGGGTTCGAACCCACTATCTCCCGATTACTGGATAGTGTCTGCACTTAAGCGACTGCAGCTATCGAGCTTGGTGAAAAAGGCTCTAGCTTCTCGTCGATTTCAGTATATTCACTGTTTGTGTAAGCATTCAGTGTGTTCTACTTGAATATTTGAGTAAGTCCTTGCAAGGGCGCAATTTTGTCTGTTGAGTGTCTCTGATATCTAGAAATCATAATACTGTCAAATCAAATGTACCGTAAGGGAAAAATAAATCTTTTCCTGACCATTGTTGCAATGAAAATGTCATTGCCACTGCCGTCGGTGGCCCAAATGTCCCTTGTATTGAGATGCGCCCTTCGCAGCACACCGATAGAAGTCCCAACAAAGATTTTAGTCCTGATTTGTTGGTTTCTGTAGCATCTCTATCACTAGACAATTTGGACTTCACACTTTGCATGTAAGTGTGTCTGTATGCTTCAGTAAGATCAATTTTCCTATCACCTACCAGTATTCTCCAGCAGTCAATAGCAGTGTTTGAATTTCGAGCTTCTCCTTTGGGAGCTGGCAAATGAATACCGATATTTAGCACTCTGGTGTGGCCGCTCTGTGGAATGATACTTTTGTACCACACGGTACCATCCTTCTCCTTATAAACATCAAGTCGCGTACCTAATGGTATATCACCCTCATCAACTTCATGTTCAGATTCACAGAAGAGGTACCTTCGTGTTCTGTCGCAGAGCTGTCTTGCTCAGTATCACTGTCATGATTACTTTCATAAACTAAGTCTTTGGCTGAAATGTCACTTTCACCAACAACATCATATTCTTCGCCACCAAATAAATTACTGATATTCTTATCGGTTTGTCTGACCATTGCATAACTTCCAAGAGTCCACGAGAAAATTAGATCTCACTGTAAACTTATGCAAGCAACCTTGCTGGGTAAAAGTTACCCAAGACTGACATCAGAATTTAAACGTGTCAACACTTTGAACAACACTAGCGATACAAAAATGGCAAGGAATCAGGACAGCATGGAAGAGTCTATTGGTAAAGTAGTGAGGGGTGGAAGGCAGAATATCCGTTACACCAAGAATTATTCACAATTTAATTTGCCCTGAGTAAAAAATACCCACACGCACATCCTAATGTGTTAAAGGAGAAATCAACCTCATTATTTCCACAAGCATCAAGGAATACATTTTAGTAAGATATTATGAACCCATGTTTCTAAAATAATTGGTTGTTTAACGCAATAGATGACCGTTGGTATTAACGACCCTCACTCGGTTGTCTATAACATCCCTACTAATCTGAACTGAACAAGAATCTATTCTTCAGATTAGAGAGTATACAGTATTTGACATGGCAAGGACAAAAGACATTCAAAAGTTCTACCAAGTCTGTTGTGGGCTATGTGTTTACACTAAATCGTAGACCTACTGTTTGCTGTCAGAAATGTGTCGAAGGATATTATTTTATAATTTGCAAACCAATGACAAGGTAGTTCTGAGGTATCCTAACCAAGATCCAGATTCTTCTTCTAAATATGCCAGACAGCATATTTCCCTTCCATTTTTAGAACTGATAGGAGTGTCAACTAGCTGCCAGAGTAATCAATCTACAGTAGTTTCAGTGAAACATGGCAGTCTATAAGCATCGTTCGCTCAACAGAATGATCTGGGTGCTAATTACCTACGTGTTAGGTCCCTGAAAGAACAAAAATTATTATTATTATTATTATTATTATTATTATTATTATTATTATTATTATTATTATTATTATTATTATTATTATTATTATCTGAATGATATGGAGTAGCAATGATGATTCCAATCAATGGAAAAATATCTCATGTTTGATTATTTCATGACAGCATTAGGAAGGGCTGTCATGTTCTTCCTGGCTTACAGGATAAAAACATGGGAGCCAATGACCTAGATGTTAGGCCCCTTTTAACAAGAACCATCTCTGAAAACTGGTATCATCCATGCATTTAGGTATCCTTACGCTTCAGAATAGGCAGGAATATGCATTTAATAGGTGTTCAATACATGAACAATAGGTTGACCTGCTAGCCAATTACTGATTGTGTTAAACACTTACATTTGTAAGGAACTTGTAATATTTAGGCTGAAAGCTATTATTTTACTGAACAAGTTGGATGTGGTACAAGTTGTGTAGCTGTAGGCTTGTATTTGGGAAATGGTCGGTTCGGACCCCACAGTCAGCAGCTCTAGGGGTAGCTTTTTATTCCACACCAGGCAAATGCTGGAGCTGGTCTTAATTAAGGTCAGGGGTGGTGCATGGTATTGTTGCAGTGTTGCACAACTCCCAATAATTTTGCATTTCATTTGTCGTCTTTCCTTCTAATGTTTTTGTTTAATAAACCTAAGATGTTTTTGAAAACATGTTAAAATCAACCATCCTCGGTTGTTCGCTGTCCTAATGCTTCGTAACAGACGAACAAATGCTGTTGGCTTCGAAGCAAACTCAGGGGGTGTGCTTTCCTGCGGCAACTCTTTAGCGGACAGCGCGGTGCAGTATACTTCAGCAGGGACGAGCCTAAGCCTGTATTAGCATCAGGTAGCAAGCTCGCCTGTACCAGTCTCAGGGAGTTGCACAAGACTAGCAAGTTCCCTAGCGAGAAACAGTTCCAAATATTCCCGCTAGATTGCGCCACTCTGTGGATATTACTTCATTCCTACTTTCTCTTCTCTTGCAAGGTAATTCATTTCCATTTTTTAAATTTACAAATTTCATTTACATTGCACCGACGCAGATGAGTCTTACGGCGATGATGGGATAGTAAAGGGCTAGAAGTTAGAAGGAAGCAACCGTGGATTTACTTAAGGCACAATCACAGCATTTGCCTGGTGTGAAAATGGGAAACTGCAGGAAAACCATCTTCAGGGGTTCCAACAGTGGTGTTCGAACCCATTATACGCCGAATGCAAGCTCATAGCTACGCAGCCCTAACTGCACGGCCAACTTGCTAGATAATTTCTTTTCCATGCCATACCAGACTACCCACAATATTACCAACATCTAGCTTCAATGAAAAACAGAACAGCAAATTTTCAATTCATGTGAGGCAAAAGTAACTGTGCCAGGCTGAGTGGCTCAGATGGTTGAAGTGCTGGCCTTCTGACCCCAACATGGCAGGTTTGATCGTGGCTCAGTCCAGTGGTATTTGAACATGCTCAAATATGTCAGCCTCGTGTCAGTAGATTTACTGGCATGTAAAAGAACTCTGGCACCTTGGCGTCTCCGAAAACTGTAAAAAGTCGTTAGTGGGAAGTAAAGCCAATAACATTTTTTTTTTTTCCTAGTGGCTTTACATTACACTGACACAGATAGGTCTTATGGGGATGATAAGACATTATTATTAAGAGTAACTGTTGTTACAGTGTATAATTAGCCTCTTATTTCCTGGGTTATAATTGCCAGATATATTACAGTTTTAGTGGGAATGTAGTTCATTACTTGATGATAACAGAGTTCCTTGTTATTTCTGTAAGCTATAAAATGTGACACTGAATACGTTGGTGCAACACCCAGCTTCAGATACCACTAGCCGCCACTGACTCAGGCCACAGTCACTACCTTCCCAGTTGTCTCATTTGTACTCTAAATGTACTTCTGGCCTTATTCGATCCCTAAACAAGTTTAGGTTCCTCCTGCAAATATTTTCTGTAAGCTTTTAACTGCTTATTAGTCATATAGTTGGACATCTTTGTAAAGTGTGCTAAAATTTGAGAATTTTTAGCCAGAAAATCTTTAATATGGCCTTTTTAATCAGAGCGTTGCCAAAAACCTATGAGACAGGGTAACATTAAGTGAATAAAAAACTTATTTAACATGTTTTACTGTTCAATTATCAAATATTCGAAGTTGCTGCATTAATGCTTTCTTTACATCTTGGAACATACACTTTGTAATACCAACTTATAGCTGAAAACTATATTTCTCTGTTAAGAGAAAAAAAATTCCCATCTCAAAAGGAGGGACAAATTCTTTACTCATCAGGGAAAAGAAATTCCCCTTAGGAAATCGCCAGCAATGGTGGTGAAGATAATTCTTGTGACAAGACGAAAAGTTTTCAGCCCTACTAAATGCTCAAAAGTGAAATATAATAAAATCTCATTCTCGGCAGCATTTTTGCTCACCATACATTTTCTGCATTACAGGTACACTGAGTTAAAGTGTTTTCTCGCTGCACCAAAAAATTCATCCAAAAACTGTGCACAACGATACCTGCTGAGATGTTCACAGAAAGTTATTTTGCGGGTAGTACAACAGTCTGCTGCTTGCAGCACTTGCTGATCATTAACAACCATGTTCCTGATTGAACTAGATAAGCACGCTGATGTGCAGGTCTGTGTGGCTATTATCGATGGATTCTGGACGCACGTGGTTTGAACTTGAAATGGTTCCTTGTGATCTCAATGAACTGCGTATTTATACCGACACAGTATTCTTTCTTTCTTCATGTGCCATTTGAGTGGCTCAGACGGTTGAGGCACTGGCCTCCTGACTGCAACTTGGCTGGTTCGATCCTGGCTCAGTGCAGTGGTATTTGAAGTAGCTCAAATATGTCAGCCTGGTGTCGGTAGATTTACTGGCACACATAAAAGAACATCTGCGGGACTAAATTTTGGGTACCTCGGAGTCTCCGAGAACCGTAAAATGTAATTAGTGAGACATAAAGCCAATAACATCCTAAACTTTCTTTATGTTTGAGGATATTGTATAACTTTCTTTATGTTTGAGGATATTGTATCCAGGAGGCTGAATGGAGTCATCATCATCATCATCATCTTGAACCAGCTCTAGCTTCCTGGATGCGGTGAACAATCGTTCTCCATTTATTTCTGTCCATGTAAATTTAATTAAAATTTTTCAATGGACATTACAATTTTAATGGCATTCATGTTTAATTTTAATTTTAGTAGTATTTTGTCTGTACAGTCACTATTAAGCAGGTTCTTCAACAGCAAGTATTGATTAGGTGGATAACTCATCCTTCGTACTTGTGTGTTTGAACTATCAATACGGACTATGAAGCTAATAGATTATAGCAGCTAGATCATTTCTAATCTGATCGATCCATCTCTTCCTTGGCAGAACTCTTGATCTTCTGCCATCAAGTTCTTTCTTAAACCACACTCTAGCTGTTCTGTCTGGGTCCATTCTTTTCAGCCTGTTTCGACGCAGATCTCACTAAGGGTTCTTTTTTTTCTCACTTGGGCAAAATTGCATATCTCATCATTTCTTATTTTATCCCTCTTTGTTTTCCGAATCATAGTTCATAAGAACATTTCCACTGCTGATATTTCTGTTGGTTTGGATGCAGGTTTCTAGACTATGAGGTAACTGGTACAAAGAAGCTCCTGTAGAGTATTAATTTTGATCTTAATGTTGATTTTAATGGAACTTGCTTATCGCAAAGAAGTTTTCTCACAAGGTGATGAAACTGCAGTCTGCTGTCTGTTGTTACTACACTGCCAAGATAACAGAACTGATGTAGTTGTTCCAACTTTGACCCATCTAGAGTGATGTTAGTAGAGATATTCTCTTGACTAACAGGCAACACTGCAGTTTTGGAGTTTCTTATCTTGAGGTCAAATTGCTTGAACATAACATCCAGTCATTCACCTTCTGTTGTACTTCAGCCTCACTATCATCCGATATCACCACATCATCTGCAAAGGCAAGAGCTTCAAATTCAGAGCTGTTGTTGAGTCTCTTAACTCTCTTCATTATTTCATCCATTACAATGATGAATACAAGTGGCGATAGTGTGCTGCCTGGTTGTACACCCTACCTAATCTCAAACCATTCCAAACCCTCATGTGGACACAACTCTGGCAATGTTCATACAGCAATTTGACTTTATTAATTAAAGCACGTGGTGTAGATCTATTCTCAACGCATTCCCAGATTTTTTGTTGCTGTACACTGTCATAAGCCTTTTAAATATCTAGGAAAATAAAGATGATATCTTTTCCTTTTTCCCAGTGCTTCTCTATGATCACCCTTACAGATCTGTTGTTGCCCTATTCCTTCTAAAACCATATTACTCCTCTTCAAGTTGTGGTACAATGATTATTCTTAATCTCTGTTCTATGATTCGTTCCATTATTTCCAGTCCATGTGCCCCTATTGCTGGTTTTCCATCTACCTCCTTTCTTATCTCCAGGGCCTTTATTCCTTCATAGTTGTTTTTCTTGTTTCTCACCACTTGATGTAATAGTTTCTTGTTCATGCAGTCCTCTTCTAGTTTCTAGGTGAATTCCGTCCATGCTTTCTTTTTCTCATTAGAAATTATTCCTTTTACTTTAAGCTTCAGGTCTCGGTACAGGTGACTCTGAGTTCTTCTAACTCCTCTTCATTCCCTGTAACACCTTTCAACATTCTATATCTCTTAGCTTCCTTAATTAATTTCCCTCCTTTATTGCTGTTTGGACAGTTTCATTACCCTATGGGGGTTTCCCTCTTATTCTCCTACTTGTTTTTGCCAACAATACTGACTGCAGTGTCCACTAGGGTTTCTTTAAATCAAAGCCATTCTTCTTCAGCTGTTCCCATTTCAAATTTGGGCAATTTGTCTCAAATTTTCATCTGGTATTCAAACCTCCTCAAGGTGATTACTAGCAAGCTGTGGTCACTACCAAAACTTTCTTCTGGCAGCACTTTTACATCTCTAATAAATGTTCCAGCCTCTCTGTCTGCAATGACATAGTCAATACGAGATTTCTGATTTCCATTCTAGCTGTACATTTTATTATTATTATTTTTTTTTTTTCTATTTGCTTTATGTCGCACCGGCACAGATAGGTCATATGGCGACGATGGGAGAGGAACGGCCTAGGAATGGGAAGGAAGCAGCCGTGGCCTTCATTAAGGTACAGCCCCAGCATTTGCCTGGTGCAAAAATGGGAAACCACAGAAAACCATCTTCAGGGCTGCCGACAGTGGGATTTGAACCCACTGTCTCCCGGATGTGAGCTCACAGCTGCGCGCCCCTAACCATACGGCTAACTCGCCCGGTATTATTATTATTATTATTATCATTATTATGTCCGCTTCTGTGGTGTAGTGGTTAGTGTGATTAGCTGCCACCCCCGGATGCCTGGGTTCGATTCCCGGCTCTGCCACAAAATTTGAAAAGTGGTACGTGGGCTGGAACTGGGTCCACTCAGCATTGTGAGGTCAACTGAGTAGAGGTGGGTGCGATTCCTACATCAGCCATCTGGAAGTGGTTTTCCGTGGTTTCTGACTTCTCCTCCAGGCAAATGCCGGGATGGTACTTAACTTAAGGTCACGGCCGCTTCCTTCCCTCTTCCTTGTCTAACCCTTCCAATCTTCCCATCCTCCCGCAAGGCCCCTGTTCAGCATAGCAGGTGAGGCCACCTGGGCGAGGTACTGGTCATCCTCCCCAGTTGTATCCCCCGACCCACAGTCTGAAGCTCCAGGACACTGCCCTTGAGGCGGTAGAGGTGGGATCCCTCGCTGAGTCCGAGGGAATAACCGACCCTGGAGGGTAAACATAAAGAAGAAGAAGATTATTATTATTATTATTATTATTATTATTATTATTATTATTATTATTATTATTATCGCGGTTTGGTGGATCAGCAGAGGTGAAAGAAGGTGCCGGGGTGAATGGTCTAACTACCAAAATCAAAGTTAATTTAAAACTGTAACAAGGTTATATTTTTTCTTTTGCTCTTCTTTTTTTTTTTTTTTTGAACAACAAGAAACAATGCAATAGGTACAAGTAGCAAAATTTAACTCTAGGAAAGATAAGATTGGTGGTATAAACAGAACTTGGGCTTCAAGCCCTCCCTTTACATTTTCTGAGCTCTCAGCTCACAAACACATATTTACCAAAGGGCAGAAAACCCCTAATACATGGAGCACTTGCTCCCAACTTTTAACCTCAAGCCTCCCAGAGGCACCTTTATACACTGGAAAAGAGCTAACACGCTCTCAGTGTTTCACACCTATACAAGGCAATATTGGACTTTACCACTGATTGCCATCAAGGCACAACTTACAACAATGACACGGGGGTATCTTGTACACAATCTACTGGGCCTTAGCAGGAAAAGAGCAGGTTAAGTAAATGGCCCAGAATACCAAAAAAGAATGGAGGCGTATACTTGCACTCCTAAATACACACTTTAAAACCTAAAAGGTACTAGGCCGGTGAAACAGGGGCTATTCCCAAACTATGGAGGTGACTCGTATAAGGAAAAAATTTAAAACATTAAGGAAAAGAAGAAAATCAGTTACCAAAACGTAGTCACCTCAAACCAATATGAAGGGAAGCTCGAGAGGGTAAATCACTCTCTATCCCCGAATTACAGTTACAAATTTACTTAAGTTTTTACATAAACTGGTAGAAATTTACATATTTGTAAAGATGGGTTACATGGTAAAGGTTTCGGACCTTTCCCGCGGGTTAAACTGCTGAGCTAGCAAGAAATAAAGATGTTAAGCGGCCATTACCTTACTGAAGAACTCTGCCTGGTGGAAGAGGCGCTTCCCGCCTCCTGCTACACGTCCATACACTAGGTTAGATGTTGATGAAGTGGCCGAGAGACAAGAAAATCAGCAGTTTTTATACCCTCGGGGAAGGTTCGAGACCTTTCATGAATAATTAAGACACACCCACAGGCTTTTATTGGCTACATTGCACAGTTACACACAACATCGAAGAAGAAATACGGGATTGGCTGAAAATTAATTACAAAAATTATTGATTGGCTAACTTCAAAACTGGCGGAAAGAAAAGATTAATATTGCCAACCCACAAATGAAAGAACGAAATTTAGTAAGGACAAAAACCAAATTTCTTCAAGAAAGTTCCTCCACTTCGCACCAGGGTGCATGATCACAGTTTTTAGGCAGTGACATCTATGAGAGAATGTCCAAACTTCTTGATAAATAGTAAACAAAAACACATCGAAATTCACACAGTGACATCTTCAGAGGGAAGGTTTAAGTAGATCCAGTTTTAAGTTCACTGTTTCTCCTGTAGACGAGTACTTTAAGGCGGAAAATTCGAATGTGCGGCGTAGAGGTGTACCAGCCGGTACAATTATTATTAACAAATACATCGCAATTGGTGGCAATGATCACTTACAGTAGTGTGATAATAAAGTGAAATGTCGTATGGCTTTTAGTGCCGGGATATCCCAGGACGGGTTCGGCTCGCCAGGTGCAGGTCTTTCAATTTGACACCCGTAGGCGACCTGCGCGTCGTGATGAGAATGAAAGATGATGAAGACAAACACATACATCCAACCCCCATGCCGTAGGAATTAACCAATTAAGGTTAATATCCCCGACCCGGCCGTGAATCGAACCCGGGACCCTCTGAACCGAAGGCCAGTACGCTGACCGTTCAGCCAACGATTCGGGCAGATAATAAAGTAAAGTTAAAACATAATACCCAACAACATCAACAACAACAAGAACAACAAGAAAACAATAACAGCAACAAGAGGACAATAAGCAGTTCCCTGGAAAGAAAATATTACGGTAAATACTACTATTTTAAAGAGCCTCCGTGGCTCAGACGGCAGCGCGTCGGCCTCTCACCGCTGGATACCGTGGTTCAAATCACGGTCATTCCATGTGAGATTTGGGCTGGACAAAGCGGAGGCGGGACAGGTTTCTCTCCGGGTACTCCGGTTTTCCTGTCATCTTTCATTTCAGCAACACTCTCCATTCTCATTTCGTAGCATCTGTCATTCATTAATATATCTCTTTGGGAGTGGCGACCCCATCGTAATAATAGCCTATATCTGCTTCATTCATCAGATCTCTGACCCGTTCACAGACTGGAAAACAGGTTGTAGGTTTTCACTACTAGTTTAACATTCTAAATCCAAAACATCATCGTATACAAATTCACACAAACCTTAAGTACGGTATTTCAAAATGTTTTACTATGCCTTACAGTAGATTGAGCGGCCCAGTTACTAATTATTATCTTAACATTGTAAATACAACATGTTCACACAAATTCACACATACCTTAAATGATTCAGATGCCTTAATACTACAATTTACAGAACATTAAAATATGGGACCATCACATAGAAATTTACACACAATGTACAGAATGCTGTAGTCTATTCTTGATGCATCTTACATTTTTGGAAAAGGGCTCTAAGGCAGCTGTTGGTAATGCATTTCAGTCATCAATTACCTGATTTATGAATTAATATTTACCATAGTTAGTTTTCTGCAATCTACCTTTTACTTTAAGCAGATGAACTGTCCTGCTTATGTAACAGGGCTTTTCTAGTCAACTGTTCAACTCTCCCCAGACTGGCTTATTCAGGTAAGCATTATACACGGCGCATAACCGTGTTCGTTTCCTTCTAGTCCCCAGTGTCTCCCACCCAAGTTTTTCTATCATACTTGTCACACTACTTCTAGGATTGAAATCATTAAGCATGAATCTTGCAGCCTTTGCTGTACCATCTGTTTGGTGTGGATCCCGTACGGCCGCTCCATATTCCAGGACTGGTCTAATGAGTGATGTACCTTCGCCTGGGAACTGCTGCCCTTTAGCACGATCATCACAAAATTCGAAGTGAATGCAGATTGTTTGCGGATGACTGCATAATATACAGAAAAATACAGAATGCTAACGATAATCACACTTTGGTAATTACATTTCCTACGTGGATGTACCATTTTAGATCTCTCTAGATGTGGATTCCTAGGTTCTTGCATGAGTCACTCTAAACCACAGCGTCCAATCCAAGACAGTATTGAAAGTCCCCTTGTCTAAGATTTTTTCCCATTCTTATGAGCCTGGATTTTTGAGAATTTATTTTCATTTTTTTTTTATCGAGTGCCCACTTATGGAGTATATTTATATTGGCTTGTAATAATCTATTATCGCTAGCATTCTGTATTTTTCTGTATATTATGCAGTAATCCGCAAACAATCTGCATTCACTTCGAATTTCGTTAGGCAGATCATTGATAGTCCGCCTCTGTGGTGTAGTGGTTAGCGTGATTAGCTGCCACCCCCAGAGGTCCGGGTTCTATTTCCGACTCTGCCACGAAATTTGAAAAGTGGTACGAGGGCTGGAACGGGGTCCACTCAACCTCGGGAGGTCAAATGAGTAGAGATGGATTCGATTCCCACCTCAGCCATCCTGGATGTGGTTTTCCGTGGTTTTCCACTTCTCCTCCAGGCAAATGCTGGGATGGTACCTAACTTAAGGCCACGGCCGCTTCCTTCCCTCTTCCTTGTCTATCCCTTCCAATCTTCCCATTCCCCCAGGGCCCCTGTTCAGCATAGCAGGTGAGGCTACCTGGGTGAGGTACTGGCCATTCTCCCCAGTTGAATCTTACGCTCCAGGACAGTGCCCTTGAGGCGGTAGAGGTGGGATCCCTCGCCGAGTCCGAGGGAAAAACCAACCCTGGAGGGTAAACAGATTAAGAAAAGAAAAAAAAAAGAGATCACCTACAATTATAAAATTTGTCTGCACATTGTTGCCTGTACACGTAACATCGTACAGCCTACTGAGTACCGAGTAGTTGTTACCAGATGCCCTGTCTGGCTCCATGGCTAAATGGTTAGCTTGTTGGCCTTTGGTCATAGGGATCTCGGGTTCGATTCCCGGCAGGGTCGGGAATTTTAACCATAATTGGTTAATTCCCCTTGCACGGGGACTGGGTGTATGTGTCGTCTTCATCATCATTTCATCCTCATCACGAAGCGCAGGTTGCCTGCGGGTGTCAAATCAAAAGACCTGCACCTGACGAGCCGAAGTCCTCCGACACATTCCGGCACTTAAAAGCCATACGCCATTTCGTTTTTATCAGATGCCCTACACTGACTTAGCAAATGTCATGGGATAGTCACCTAATAGCGTATGGGGCCTCCTCTGGCCCTGCGAACTGCAGTGAGACGCCGTGGAAGTGAGTCGACAAGTCCCTGATAGTCCTCTGGACGCAGCTGACACCAAATCGTTTGGTCTGTTCGTGGGTGCAGGATCCATGGCACGGAGCCTGCGTTCCAGGACATCCCAGATATGCTCGATAGGGTTCATATCGGGGCTTCTGGGTGGCCATGGCAGTCGTTGGACCTCCGCTCCATGTTCCTGGAACCATTCCCGGGCGACGTGGGAGCGATGTGGCGGCGTGTTATAATCTTGAAACAACGCAGAACCGTCTGGGGGCTGAAAGACCAAAAATGTGTGGAGATGGTCTCCGAGCAGTTCAACATACCGCGTACCATTCAAGGTCTCTTCCAGAACAACTAGGGGGCCCATTCCATACCAGGAAAATGCATTCCAGGCCATAACAGAGACACCAGCGCCCTGGACCACACCTTCAAGGCAGGCGGGATCCATCACTTCATGTGGTCTGCGCCATACACGGTGCCTCCCATCGGCATGGTGCAGTTGAACTCGTGATTCGTCCGACCATACCACGTTACGCTATTGTTCCAGTGTCCATCCCTGGTGACTGGCGACAAATGCGCGTCGTTGTGCCCGATGACGTTGTGTTAACAGTGGCACCCGTGTGCGGCGCCGGCTCCCATACCCCATAGAACCCATGTTCCTACGGATTGCCCACTGGGAGACGTGTCTAGCACAGCCTGTGTTGAATTGAGCCGTGATTTGTTGCACGGTTGCCCGTCTGTCACTATTGACAATCCGTCCCAGATGTCGCCGGTCACGGTCAACGAGGGTGGCTGGACGACCGGTCGTTCGTCTGTTGTGGACGGTGACACCCGCATTCAACCAGTCACGATACACGCTGGACACGTTTGATCGTGTGAAGCCGAATTCGCGCACCACTTCCAAATTCGCACTTCCCATCCGTCGGGCACCGACCACCATACCCCGTTCGAACGGTGTCAGCTCACGACGACGTTCCATGTTACACCTGCCACATACACAGCCACTGCTCGCAAGGTCTCCTATAGAACTGCCGCTGGCACAGGGGGCGTGTGGCGCGCAGACAACACACCTGCGCATCAGTGCTCCGCTATCCCATGACATTTGCTCAGTCAGTGTATACATTCCTATTATTTGAATGGGTTTGGCATGATTTGAACACACAGCATTTCGTGAACTTCATCAACCCATTTTAAACAACTATTTATGTTCTTTCGCGCACAGATAAATACTCCGCTAGCTGATGTACCCGCGCTTCGCTACGGCATTGTAGGAAAGACTCACTTTGTGGTTTTCCTAACTGAAGTCAACGTAGGTCATTACAAAAATGTCAGTTGGAATGTAAGGATTAAAAGCAATGTTATCATATGTAATACTAGATCAAATGAAAAACCGCACATTTTCTCATTTTTAACGAACAGTACTACGGTGCCGATCTAACAGTTCAAAGTTTCAGTGCTGGAATGATCAGGCCGCAGACAGCCGTGAGCACTCTTGTGCCATTATCCCGTTAAATATGCACACTGTTCATTCTAATCAGTGCCTCAGAGTAGGGATTGAATAGCTCGAATGCTATGATGAACCAGTGTGTTATGTACCAGAAGTAAAAGAAAATTTATGAACCAGGGGAATGGCATGCTAAAGAAGAAAGTTATCTAACTCCCCAGCTACTTCCCGCCAATATCTTGGCAGGCTGCTATACTCGGTACGACCGGGCGAGTTGGCCATGTGGTTAGAGGCGTGCAGCTGTGAACTTTCATCCGGGAGATAATGTATTCGAACCCCACGGGCGGCAGTCCTGAAGATAGTATTCCGTGGTTTCCCATTTTCACGCCAGGTAAATGCTTGGTCTGTACTTTAATTAAGGCCACGGCTGCTTCCTTCACACTCCTAGCCCTTTCCTATCCTATCGTCCCTATAAGACCTATCTGTATCGGTGCTACCTAAAGCAAATAAAAAAAATATATACTCGGTACGCAGTAGTAATCCTATCTATCGGAGATGAGTGGCAACAGAAGACACAAAGCACATCACAACAAGCAATGGTCGATGTAATGTTATTGTTGATCAATTTCATGAGCTTTCTTTATTGTAGGTCTTCACATTTAGTTTTCTTTCGACTCGGTGATATTAGAAACGCGACGGATAGATCACCAAACGTCTTTTCTCATATGAAGACTGCGTTAGGGAATTTTCATTGTAATGGTAGGCCCGCTTGCCTACCATCATTAACAGTCAGGTTGGAGAGTTTTCATTATAATAGCAGACACTCACACTCCATCTGCCTTTTTACATCCTCAAAAAGACTGTCTTAGTGGTTTTCCCAACTGAAGTGAACATAGGTCATTACAATGACGTCAGTAGGAATGGCGTGAGTAAATGCAATGATTTCACATGAAATACTCGATCAAATGAAAAACCACACATTTTCTCATTATTAACGAACAATACTACGCTGCCGATCTAACAGTCCAAAGTTCCAGAGCTGGAATGACCAGGCCGCAGACAGCCGTGATACGTGAAAACTTTTAATCTTTTTTCGGTGGGGGGGGGGGGATCGAATAGTGAAGAATCCCAGGGCAAATATTATGCCCTTTTACTAATCTGTTTCCTAGGAGTACCCGATGAGTCGGAAAATCTTAATTCACTACACTGGAGGCGGTAAAAGGACAAAGAACATCACCACAAACAATGGTCGATGTAATGTTATTGTTGATCAATGTTATGCGCTTTCAATATTGTAGGCCTTCATATTTAGTTTTCTTCCGACTGAAATACCACTCTTATCACAGTCGGTACGGTGAAATTGAATAAAACATAAAATGATCGGAAATTGTATTCTCTATAACTTTTGTTATGTAGTACTTTTCGATAGGAACAATAACATAGGTATTAAAAAAGTAAATTTTAGGTGCCTTCCACTAAGCTACAATTTCATACAGGGCGAATAAAATTGTTTATAACTTAGTCTGTAGTTTCTTATTCCCCAATCACCGGGCGAGTTGGCCGTGCGCGTAGAGGCGCGCGGCTGTGAGCTTGCATCCGGGAGATAGGGGGTTCGAATCCCACTGTCGGCAGCCCTGAAGATGGTTTTCCGTGGTTTCCCATTTTCACACCAGGCAAATGCTGGGGCTGTACCTTAATTAAGGCCACGGCCGCTTCCTTCCCACTCCTAGGCCATTCTTATCCCATCGTCGCCATAAGACTTATCTGTGTCGGTGCGACGTAAAACCCCTAGAAAAAAAAAACTTATTCCTCAATCTATATACCGACTTTCATTAAATTCTGTTAACCCATTTTCTCGTGGCTCGGCGTTGATATGGACCTGACAACAAAACTACAAATTCATGAATATCTGTGTTATCAAAGCCGGTACGGTAACAATGTATGACATAAATGATCGGAAATTTAATTCTATATAACCTATATAACCGATTTTCATTAAATTCTGTGTGCCCATTTTCTGACATAGAGTAACAAAAATAAAAATTCATGAATATCTCTGTGATCATAGCCGGTACGGTAACAATGTATAAGACATAAATAATCGGAAATTTAATACTGTATCACTGTAGTTATGGAGTATTTATCGATACGACCACTAATAACATAAATATTTGAGAATTACATTTTAGACCTTCCTCTAAACTACCATTTCATTCAGTGTGAATAAAAGTATTTATAGCCTAGATTATAGCAACTTATTCCCCGACTTTGCCTACCGATTTTCATTAAGATACGACCTCTAATAACATCTTTAAATGTAATTCGGGCATAGGGAGTGATGCACCCTCTCGAGCTCCCTTTCATTTTGGTTTTGAGGTGACTACGTCTTTGCAACTTTTCTTCTTTCTGTAATGCGGTAAAGTAATTCCTATACGAGTCACCTCAGTAGGTTGGTAATAGCCCCTGTTTCATAGGCCTAGAGCCTCAGTGGTTGTCATATTCATATTAGGGAGTGCAAGCATACCCCTCCCTTCATGTTGTGTTCGGGCCATTTAATTACTTAGCCTGTTCTTTCTGTAAAGGCCCTGTAGGTTGGGTACGAGATACCCCTGTTTCAAAGTGTGAGATTGGGCCATATAAGGACAGGGTGTGTGTAATTTTTTTTTTGGTGTTGCCCGGAATAAGCCTTAAGGTACCCCAGAGCCTATTAACCCTGTTTCATGTTTTGTAAGGGTAAAATGGGCCTTGGAAAGCTAAATATTGTAATTTGGAGCAAGTGCTCCTGGAATGAAGGGGCTTTCTGCCCTTGAAAGTATTGTGCTTGGTATATTCGAGCTAGAAGCTCAAGGAAATTGTAAAGCGAGGGGCGTAAGGCCCAGAATTGTTCTGAATCTTGGCTTTTCCTGGTCTTGTACCTGATTGTCGGTTATTTGTTGACTCGTTATTATTTGTTAAATTTTGAAATTCTATGTGAAAATTGTTAAGTTTTGTCATTTTCGAAAATATAACCTTTAATTAAATTTTAATTCATATCTCGGCTTTGTAGTTAGACCCATTCACCCCGGCGCCTTCTTTCACCTCTGCTGATCCACCAAACCACGGTAACAAGTGGTAGCAGAGCATGGTTGAATGGGTCTCAATTAAGCCCTTTTTAACGGCTGAACATAGGTTTCGATCCGAACTCTAAGAATTTTCTTGGTTGCTGGATTTTTTCTCTTCTTTTCTAAATTTATAACCTTTTCTATCTTGTCTGGCCCTCGCGAAGTCCTCCATCCTGGCCACTGGCGCAAGGAGGAATTTATCTATAAACTCCTCATTACGAAGGCCTGAATCTGGTGGCATGGTTGTTCAAGATATTGTGAAACTTTAGGTTCCGTCGGGTTGCCCCTTTCTACTGCCTCCCATCACTCCGCCATGACTGACCAATGACATGTCACGGGAATTGCAATTCTGGGAGATGCCCAGTCGGTCTTACATAACTGCACCATCTGTCCACATTCAAAGTCCCTTAATTGCATGATATGTGCTTCCTGTCCACATACAAAAGGATCTCACACCCAACGAGATTCTTTGAGTCGTCAGACGACCTTTGATATACTCGGTCAGGTGGTTACAGACAATTGCATGTGTGCTGTGATTTATCAGTGTTACCGTATTTTTGTGGTAGTTACGCATGAAAGAAAGTGCTGGGTGGTGAATAGGTCTCAAGCTACTAAAGTGAAATTAATTTTAAAATTTAACAAGGTTATATTTTCTTTGCCAAATTAGGTAACAACAAATAGAACAGGTACTTAGTAGCCGAAACACGATTGAAAAATACATTTACATAGGTATCCCATTTGGGGTTTCAAAAGTCAGAAACATAATTCTTGAGCAATGAGCCCAACCTTACAATGAACACCATACAACAAAGGGGCCGAAAACCCCCAAACATGCCAGAAACATTTGCTTCCAATTACACCCAAAAGCCTCCTTGAGGCAGAAACACAATTTTCAAGAAAGGGCAACTTCCCCCTAAAATACAAGCCTATCATAGGCCACTCCGAACTCCACCTTTAAGCTGTCCTTAAAGGACATATACACAGGGGTAAAATACCCAACCTACTGAGGTCTGTTAAATGACAAGAAGGTTAATACATGACCTCTAAAATACAATTTGAGAGGAGGCGAACTTGCACTCCTAATACACTTTGCTTAAGACCTACTTGGCACTAGGCCGTTAATACAAGGGCTAATCCCATACTACAGAGGTGACTTAATAGCAATTTACATTACATTACGGAAGAATTGGTTGAGAACAATAAGTTCACCTCAAGACGATGTGAGTGGGAGCTCGAGAGGGTTAAGCACTCTCTATCCCGATATGTCGTTTTAAAAGAGAATATATGAAAAGAGTAGTTACATTTTAGGAAAAGGTTACATGGTTGAACGCTTAGAACCCGCCCCGAAAGTTAAACTGCTGAGCTAGCAAGGAAGGAAGTTATTAATCGGCCATTACCTTGTTGTTGACCGCTGCCGAAGAAAGAGGCGCTTCCCGCCCCCTGCTATGTACTTAACACACTGAAAGATGGAACAGAAGTGGCGCAGAGACCCAAAAATCAGCAGTTTATATCCTCTCGCGGAAGGTTCTAGGCGTAAGGGGAAAGAAAACACCCTCCCACAAACTCTTTATTGGGTAGGGCCCCGCAACAGATTCAAGTTGGGGGAAGATACACCAGATTGGTCAGAAATTAATAGAAGAAATTCGGGATTGGATACATTCATAACAAGGGGAAGAAAGGGGTAAATATTGCCAACTTAAACAATGACAGAAAGAAATTTAACAAAGAACAAACTCTTGAAATTAAATTTTCTCCAAAAAATAGTTCTTTGACTCCGCACTAGGTTGCACTATTGTAGATCTTCAGTAGTGTCCTCTAGAAGAGAAAGTTCACACTTCTTACTTCAAGCGAAACAAAAACACATCAAAAGTGACACAGTTCTAAAACTCCAAAATTTACAGGTAGTGACATCTTCTGAGAAAGTAGAGAATTAATAGCGTAGATAAAGTTCAGACTTCCTCCAGCAGAGGAGTTTCAACTGGCGCACATTTTAAATTAGCGGAGTGGAGGTGTACCGCCCGGTACAGACCTCCCCCCCCCCCCAAAAGTTCCTTCCGGGGTGACACATGAAATTGTTTGCAAACATGGTCCAAGTTTTGATGTAGATATGGAGATTAATTGCCCAAAAAAAATTTATAAGGTTTTCTTAATTTGGTTTGATTTAATTTCAAAATTTTGTTGTTGCAGATGAAGAATAGTTTTTAAGTTTGTAGAAGTTGAATTCTGAGGATAATCTTTTAAAACTTAAAAGTGATGAAAAATTTTGCAATGTCCACCAAATATTGCAGTTAAATTCCCAAGTGTAGTCGATGCTTATAGTAACTGTTCATGTAGTTGATGTTGATGAAGTTGAATGGCCAGACCGGCCGTTGCAGCTTGCGTCCAAAGGGAGGCCGCTCGGACCCCTCAAGTACCCTGAGATACCGCTCGCCCGCACTATGAGGGGAGCAGAGGTGTTGAAACACGCCGCGCCCGCGGTGAACATATACAGGCTGCGGGCAAGTAGCAGGTCGTGCGCCGCACATCAGCCTTGGCCGGGAGGAGAGCTCCGGCTCGCCGTGCACACGTCGTCCTCGCTGGGGCCGAGGGGGCCCGTCCTCTGCTCCAGTTGCTGCACGGCGCCGCGCGGCTGCGGGGGCACTGAAACATTAAAGCTTGGCGGCAGAATTGTGTTGGACCATCATCTTTTTTTTTTAAGGGCACAGGCTTGGTGAGGAGGTTGAGGGGTCAGCGGCGTGCAGATATCCATGGCATTTACTCAAATCAAGCCACAGTGTGTATAGAAGCAGGAGACGGGAGCGTGGTAATGGCCGAGGCAAGGACAGAATGGCAGTTTAACAAATCGGGGGAGGTTTCACACAAATGCTTACATATAAAACAAAATATTATAGAAGGGGCAGAAAGCCTTAAAAGTGAAACTCAAAAAAAAAAAAATATATAACCTTCATATTCCTTTCAAAATAATATGAAGCAAGTTAACACAGAAATTACACCGGTTTCACCTGGGACAGGTGAACTCTAAATATCCTCTCGGTGGCTGGATTACTTAACAATAAGGTAACCGGCGTAAGGAAATCCAGAATAATGCATGGCCCATGGAATCTGGGGGCAAGCTTGCCCGCGGGAACAAAGTTCTTGACCATCACCTGGTCACCTACCTTCAAAGTGGTGGGTCTCCGTCCACGATCATACCTTTCCCTAACCTTTTCATGAGATACCTTAAGATTGGCTTTAGCCTTCTTCCAAAGATCTTTAATGTTATCCGGATCTATTGTCTCGGGTAGAATGTCACTCAGAGACCAGAGGTTAGAGAGCGGCGAGTTGGGAACAAATTTGAACATTAAAGAGGCTGGAGTGAATTTATGTGATTCATGAACCGCCGAATTCAAAGCAAAAGCTAACCAATGCAGGGACGTGTCCCACCTGGAATGATCTTCATGATGATAGGCAATAAGTGCGGACCTGAGATTACGATTAACCCGTTCAGCCAGAGATGGTTGAGGGTAATAAGCGGAAGTAGTTACATGAGAGATGGATAAATCAAAACAAAATTTACGAAATAAATTAGATGTAAAAGCCTTAGCATTATCAGATACAATATATTGGCACGGACCAAAAGAAGCAAAAATAGAATTTAGGCAAGTAATGGTGGACTGAGCGGTAGCTAGCTTAGTCGGAAATAGCCAGGAAAATCTGGTAAAACCATCTACACATACAAAGATGAATTTGTTGGCATTTCCCTTCGACTGGGGGAAGGGTCCTACATAATCAATATACAGGCGTTCCATGGGGCGCGATGCTTGATGCGAAGACAAAAGGCCTACCTTGGTGGACATGGTGGGTTTACTAATCAAACAGGATTTACAAGCCTTTACTAGTTCACGGATTTCACCGTCCATACCTTTCCAGATGAACATTTCACGAATCTTTTCACGGGTTTTAAATATTCCAAGATGCCCTCCTAATGGGGTCTCATGATAATACATGAAGATCATAGGTACAAGAACCGCTGGAACAACAACCTTCATCATCTTGTCATGCCTCGAAGGGCAACATAAAACACCATTCCTCAGAACATAAGGGACAACATGTTCCCCAGAAGAAAGGGTTTCCATTATCGGAGCCAGCGTCGGATCTTCACGTTGGTATTTCTCAATATCCCTAAAAAGCATGGGAGCATCTGTTAAGATGGCATTAACACCAGATAGTATGGACTCGGGAGGTGATGAACTGTCGACCGGTTCCTGGGTCTCGACGTCGTTAGAAAACATACGGCTGAGTCCATCAGCAACAACATTTTCGGTACCTCTGATATGCCTGACATCAAATTGGAAGGCAGAAATACGGATGGCCCAACGGGCTATACGACCAGTACGACGCGGCCTACCTAAGACCCAGCTTAAGGCTTGATTATCTGTCTCCAGGTCGAATTTGACATGTTCCAGATAGAGACGGAACTTTTCTAAGGCAAATAAGACTGCCAACCCTTCGAGCTCATAGATGGAATACTTGGCTTCTTGAGCCGACAATGTCCTAGACGCATAGGCGATGGGTCGCCTCCCTAGTTCAGTCTCTTGAAGAAGGACTGCAGCTACAGCTGACGATGACGCGTCGGTTTGGACGATGAATTTCTTCGAGAAATCAGGCATAGCAAGTACAGGGGCATTACAAAGTGCTAATTTAAGGTCTTCAAAAGCGGCTTGTTGAGAAGGTCCCCACTCGAATTTGATGCCTTTCCTACGAAGAAGGTTTAAGGGCGCCGCTCTATTAGCGAAGTTAGGAATAAACTTCCTGAAGAAATTCACCATACCAATGAACCTGGCGATGCCTTTAATGTCCTTGGGAGGTTTGAAATCACGGATGGCCTGTGTTCTAGAATGATCGACTGCTACACCATCAGGTGACACAATATGCCCTAGGAAAGACATAGAGGGCTTAGCGAAAGCAACCTTGGACAACTTAACAGTTAACCCGGCCTTACGAAGGCGATCGAGAACTTCTCGCAGATGATCTAGATGTTCTTCAAAAGTCTCTGAAAATACGACGACATCATCCAAGTAGTGATATAAGTACTCAAATTTGATGTCGGAGAAGACCCTGTCTAGTAGCCTAGTGAGTACAGCTGCTCCGGTGGGGAGCCCGAAAGGCACGCGGTTGTATTCGTATAAATTCCAGTCCGTGGCAAACGCTGTAAGGTGTTTAGACTCTTCGGCAAGGGGAATTTGATTATAGGCCTGATTCAAGTCCAAGATGGTGAAGAACTTGGCCTTACGAAACCATGAAAAACAAGAATGAAGGTCAGGAAGGGGCACAGATTGCAACACCACCTTCCGATTGAGAGCCCTGTAATCAATGACAGGCCTGAAGCCTCCTTGGGGTTTCGGGACTAGGAAAATAGGCGATGAGTACGCTGACTTAGAGGGCCTAATAATACCGTCCTTCAACATCTGATCGATGATTTCTTTCAGGGCCTTCATTTTAGGTGGAGATAGCCTATAAGGTGGAAAACGGACAGGAATCGAATCCGTGACCTCAATTTTGTATTCAATAAGGTCAGTAACACCAAGAGTATCAGAGAACACCTCGGGAAACGACTGACACAGTTTGCGAATACTATCAGCCTGCTCCTCAGGTAGATGTCTAAGGTCTAACAACATCTCATCCTGGGTAGGCGAAATAGAAGAACATGACACAGAATTACACTTTAATAGTGGTATTTTACAACTAGAAGCAAATTTGAATGTGCACGACCTAGACTGGAGATCGAGCACAAGACCAGTGTGAGAAATAAAGTCAGCTCCCAATATAATGGGGCAAGACAATTGCTTGGCCACAAACAATTTAACTTTCCATGTAAACTTAACAATACGAATTTTGACCAGTAGGGAACCTAGAATTTCTAATGGAGAGGAATTAGCCGAAACGTATTGAACAGGAGAAGAGACATAGTCAGGAAGTTTACAAACCGATTTCAATTTAGAATACCATTCAGCCGAAATAATCGAACAAACACTGCCTGAATCTAAGAGAGCTGTTATAGGCTCGTTATTTAACTCAATCTTAAGAAAAGGAACAGGTGCGGGGGTATCCGCCGCAATCCTAAGACATTCTTTAGGGCATTCAAAAGATGAATTTGAAGGCTGATCGTCCTCTGAATTTACAACCTGTTTACCAGGGGCTGAGTCTCGGGAAGATGGATTAGTCGACTCAGCCGAAGCCACTAGTCACTTTTTATTATTGGCATAGGTAGAATTTGCACCAGAAGTTGAGCAGGAGGGGGTGCTATTCGAGTTTGGGCAATTCTTGGCGATATGTGAGAAGGCCCCACATTTAAAACAGCCTTGTGCTGAACCAGCTCCATTATTTGCCCTACTACTTTTGACCAATGGACATTTATTGCGAAGATGGTCAGGCGACCCGCAAGCATAACATTTACGGGGTGTGACTGGTCGGCGAGGTGGAGGCCGAGTGTTACTAAAGGAAGGCGGGGGTTCTTTCGCGACACGCAAAGAATCGGCGTATCTAACTCCTTCCGCTGAGACGGCCAATGCTTCAAGTTCAGAGAAACTTTGCGGGCACGCCGCGAAACACAAATATGACCTATAGGGAGGTGAAATTCCCTCGACAATAGCCTGTACAATCTGATCTTCAGGAAAATGAAGGGCAAACACCCTAGTGTAAAACTTAATGTCCTGTATGAAATCAGCCAAGTTTTCATCCAAGCGCTGTACACGATAATAGTACTTCTGAATAAGGGAGGACCTGGCCCTAGCCGGGATGAAATTAGCTGGCATATGGGCATGGAAATCCTCAATAGATGATTGCTCGGCAATGGCTCTTACGATTTTATCTGAGAGAATACCAATAGCATACGGATAAATAATTTGCAGAATTTGACATGGAGAAAGAGAAAAAACAAGGGCATGATCCTGAAATTCAACTAGAAATCTTAAAAATGAAATTACATCACTGGTGGTATTAACCGAAAACTTAGAAATACCTCTGAGCAACATTGCCAATGGATGAGGCAAGCTGCTAAACCCAGGTGACATAGTAGGTAAAGGTTTCAATGGCAAGGAAGTTAATTCAGAACGGACGTTACTCAATGATGCACGACGTTCAGATTCGTTGTCCAATGGGGCAGGGATAGTTTGAGCAGCAACGGTTATCCTATTAACTTCTCCCTTGGGAGGCGCTTCCTCACTACCTGCATTCACTATGGTGGGTTGATCAGATTTGGGAGGAACTTCCCCAGTTAACAATAGAGTGACCTTACTAGATAATTCGGAAATATTTTCCAGGAGCGTACTAGCTTCCTTCCTCTGAACGTCATTCAGTTTTAGAGACAACAGATCGTTAACCCTATTCGAAAAATGATATAGCCTGCCTTGCACACGCTTAATTTGATTAGGAGACGGATCATTTTCATCAAAAAAACTAACTACAGAAGCTAGCCCAGTAACATTCTCCGTGATCGTGGAAAGAGAATCGTCAATTTCTTTCTCTCCCAAATTGGGGATGGAAATGGGCAAATCAAGGGACTCTCTAAGCTTGTTAGTGTCTACTGCAACCGTGCCTCCAGATTGCACATTTCTGATAGTTAATTCATAGATCAACTCCTCCTTGCGCAAGTAATTAAGATGGAGAACATCGCGAGGGCCGGGCATGATGACCGAACAATTTTGAAAGGTCAAAAAAAAATTCCAGCAACTGAGAAAATGGTTAGAGTTCGGATCAAAACAATGTCTAGCCGTCAAAAGGGGCTAAATTGAGACCCATTCAACCACGCTCTGCTACCACTTGTTACCGTATTTTTGTGGTAGTTATGCATGAAAGAAAGTGCTGGGTGGTGAATAGGTCTCAAGCTACTAAAGTGAAATTAATTTTAAAATTTAACAAGGTTATATTTTCTTTGCCAAATTAGGTAACAACAAATAGAACAGGTACTTAGTAGCCGAAACACGATTGAAAAATACATTTACATAGGTATCCCATTTGGGGTTTCAAAAGTCAGAAACATAATTCTTGAGCAATGAGCCCAACCTTACAATGAACACCATACAACAAAGGGGCCGAAAACCCCCAAACATGCCAGAAACATTTGCTTCCAATTACACCCAAAAGCCTCCTTGAGGCAGAAACACAATTTTCAAGAAAGGGCAACTTCCCCCTAAAATACAAGCCTATCATAGGCCACTCCGAACTCCACCTTTAAGCTGTCCTCAAAGGACATATACACAGGGGTAAAATACCCAACCTACTGAGGTCTGTTAAATGACAAGAAGGTTAATACATGACCTCTAAAATACAATTTGAGAGGAGGCGAACTTGCACTCCTAATACACTTTGCTTAAGACCTACTTGGCACTAGGCCGTTAATACAAGGGCTAATCCCATACTACAGAGGTGACTTAATAGCAATTTACATTACATTACGGAAGAATTGGTTGAGAACAATAAGTTCACCTCAAGACGATGTGAGTGGGAGCTCGAGAGGGTTAAGCACTCTCTATCCCGATATGTCGTTTTAAAAGAGAATATATGAAAAGAGTAGTTACATTTTAGGAAAAGGTTACATGGTTGAACGCTTAGAACCCGCCCCGAAAGTTAAACTGCTGAGCTAGCAAGGAAGGAAGTTATTAATCGGCCATTACCTTGTTGTTGACCGCTGCCGAAGAAAGAGGCGCTTCCCGCCCCCTGCTATGTACTTAACACACTGAAAGATGGAACAGAAGTGGCGCAGAGACCCAAAAATCAGCAGTTTATATCCTCTCGCGGAAGGTTCTAGGCGTTAGGGGAAAGAAAACACCCTCCCACAAACTCTTTATTGGGTAGGGCCCCGCAACAGATTCAAGTTGGGGGAAGATACACCAGATTGGTCAGAAATTAATAGAAGAAATTCGGGATTGGATACATTCATAACAAGGGGAAGAAAGGGGTAAATATTGCCAACTTAAACAATGACAGAAAGAAATTTAACAAAGAACAAACTCTTGAAATTAAATTTTCTCCAAAAAATAGTTCTTTGACTCCGCACTAGGTTGCACTATTGTGTTTCTTTTAGGAAGAATGTTATGTAGGGTAAGGTGTACAGTTGTTTTCACTCCTATAGTCATTGACACTAAGCTGGTAAATCAGTTTTTATAAGGTTAGTTGGGCACACAGAGACAAGTAACATCAGAAGGAGAGAGAGAGAGAGAGGCAGATTTGGGAAATGATCAAGTTAAAGTAATCAAATTACTTGTAATAAATACTTTTTGTAATCTTTACTTGTGATCATTACTTTTTATAAAATGTAATTTTTTGTCCGTAATGAAAAATGAAATGGCGTATGGCTTTTAGTGCCGGGAGTGTCCGAGGACATGTTCGGCTCACCAGGTGCAGGTCTTTCGATTTGACTCCCTTAGGCGACCTGCGCGTCATGATGAGGACGGAATGATGGCGATGACGTCACATACACCCAGCCCCCGTGCCAGAGAAATTAACCAATGATGGTTAAAATTCCCGACCCTGCCGGGAATCGAACCCGGGACCCCCCTGACCAAAGGCCAGCACGCTAACCATTTAGCCATGGAGCCGGACTGTTCGTAATGTACTTCTTGAAATAAAACTGTAATTGTTATATTCTAGTAATAGAATGGAATATCAGGTATGCAATACAATAATACAGTTACACAATGTTGTTTATTCTATCACAGAGGCACAACCTGGAAATGTAAATATTTAAGAACTCGAATGTTTGACGTCATCTTGAGGAAGAAGTTCCCATTCAATCTGGGAAACTCTGATGGGGTCTGGGAGTGCCTGTGGAGGTTGTGGATGATCGAAAACAGCTGTTTTCAACTTCAAAGTATGAAGGCTCTCACGACCGGTAAATCTTCCGGGCTATTATGCCGTGGTACACTCCTCTCATTACTTCCAAACGTTTCGACTACTGTTGCGGTAATCATCTTCTGTGGTGTCGTCTAAGTACTCTCTCCTGTATCCCGCTGGCGACTGCGGTGCACACAGCAGCAACCGTCTCATTGGTGCAGGGGGAGAGAAAGGGACCATCTCGTTGGTGCAGGCTCCGTGAGTATTTTAGCCCGTCAGTGTATTGAGACTTTGAGTGCTACTTCTGGAAACAATTTAGTATCCATGTTGGATTGTTTTGGTAATTTGGTGGCCGAGTTATTAAAGATAGTGACTGGTCAGAATATGGCGTAGTGCGTATTGGAGGGGCTTGTGGCGCGGGGGGGGGGGGGAAGACTAAGACCTTGGGCCTCCTGTAACGGAGACCTTCGGTCTCACAGTTCCCAAGATCCCTAATGAGGGGGTTTTGGGTGTTACCGGGTCTGGCATAGAGCTTCCTGGCTTGCCTCATAATGCGCTCATTAATGGGAGCTAGGCCTATATTGTTGTCTCTATGGAGATCAGAGTTGCGGGTTAAACAAGGTGCATCTGAGATGAAGCCCAGCGCCTTGTTCTGAACGCGCTGCAGCTTCGCCAGGTGCGTCTTGGCTGCACATCCCCAGATAGGACTGGCGTACTTTAGCATCGGGCGTTTTGTAGTCTTGTACAACAGGAGTCTGTTCACACGTGTGAGCCCATTTTCGGTTTTCATGGGCGGGAATAATTTTGAGAGATCCGGCGGCCAGCTGGAGCCGCAATAATGTTAACATGGTGGTGATAGGTTAGTCCCCTGTCTAACGTAACCCCTAGGTACTTGGTAGTGTCTGACCACCTAATAACCTCGTCAAAGAAGTTCAGGGGGTCAGGGTCGTTTCTGGTTCTCTTAGAGAAGAGAGTGGCCGAGTATTTCTTGACGTTGATTTTGATTCTCCACTTCTCAAACCAGCGTTCGAGGGTGGAGAGAGCGTCCTGAATATTGGCCTGTACTCTAGCGGCGAGGCTGGGAGGCAGCTGTATTTATATCTGAGTGTGCGGCCTCCGATTGGTTCGCGTCGTGCAGTCTCACGTCTGATTGAATATCTGAAAGCACGACCTCCGATTGGGCCCCGCGAGGTGCACATGATGGAGATTTTCCGACTCATCGGCATGTCACGGTAACAGATGAGTAGAGGGGCATAGTTTTCATCCCGGGACTCTCATGTACTCGCTCTCAACAACAACAACAACAACAACAACAACAACAAAAATCAGGGCATGCTGAGCTTCAGTCCTTCCTCCTTTATATTAAATTTATCCGGATGTTTGTGTATTTCAATAGCTTCCCTGTAGAGGCGGGCGTGGAAGTGGGATGTTGTGGCAGTTCCTTTTGTGCTCCGGAGCAGGGTTGTTCTCAAAATCATGGAGAACATGTTCCTCTACATCTGGTGTACGCACAGTCTGCAGCTGCCCTGCACATTCTTCTTTCACAAAGGACATATGTTCACAGAAATGTCGAAAAATGGCTCGAAATGTTGTGTGATGTGGGTGGTGCAGGCTGTCAGGGTATATGGCTTGGAACATCCGCGCTGCCTGTCGACCGTTTACACCTCTTGGCCATACATGAACGCCATCTCGGCTTGTTCCTGGAATAAACACTCGACCATTGTGCTTCTGCGTAGCTTAAATCACACTATCTGCAACATACACAACGCACACAGCAAGTTGTGAGATAATGTTGTATGTGCCATCTACAGCGGAAACTGTGCATTTCCGGACACAACATTATACGAACTTCTGTGCTCCATTCTAGTCAGAAATCACCCCCTGAAGGACGTGTGGACTGTTTATTAGAAGAATATTTAAATACTGAAACTAGAAATTAAAAAGTGGAATACATTTTACTGTTAACACACTTAACGAGAAAATGAACTGCAAATAGCTGAGATAATGTTGTATCATTCCTCTTTTTCATCTTTCGTATCTGACATCCCTTTGTGAACACTTGTTTTCTTCTGGCCATCAACGGCATTAATATTCCAAGGCGTACAGAGTCTTTCATTTTACACCCTACATGACCCTTCCCTTTCGTTTGTCGATACCTTCTTTGAAGGGTCAAATCTCTTCCTTTCTCTTCTGATATGTAGTATGCGGGGATTCATAGTTACCTACTTGTACTTCCACTAAAAATAATCACCACCAACAGTTTTAAGGATATATAATGTCAACTCGCTGGGTAGAATTATAAAATATAAACTGATTAATGGCATCCCTATGGGACAGGGTTGTCAGATACCTGAATTCAAAATATGGAACACGTGTGAGATCGAGGAAATTCTACAAGTTATAAAATTAATTTCAAAATGATGCGCTTATTATTACGTTGGCATGCTAGTGCAGTTTATTAAAGCATGCCTTAACATTTATACACAGACTGAAATTTACAGTACCGAGAAAGTTGGCTGCGCGGTTTTGGATCATGTAGGTATGAGCTTGAGCAGGGGAGCAAAGCCGGTTCTAAAACAATGGGAGCTGCGTCAGCATTTTAAGGGTCGTGTCGAGAAGGGCAACATGCCACGTCTGCACATCAGAGGAGGAGGTAGTTGTTACATTTTCAAATTCCATGGACAACGTAGTTAAGACAACAGCAGTGAGGTTAGGGTCTGAGAGTGGTGAGAAAGGCAGCTTGCATTAAAACTATGTTCTCTAAGATGGTAGTATGTCGAGAAGGGAAGCTTGCTTTACGATGGGGGTATGTCGAGAAGGACAGCTTGCCTGTGGTTAGGCTCCCTGGCTATGTCCTCAAATTCCGTGGCGTGGCTAAGTCCCGTCAAGATCAATTTAAATTCCGCGCCACTTCGTGCATAAGGCGGCAGCCGTCAGGTTTGGGTCTGTCAAGATGCCAGCACTGAGGTTAGCCATGTTTGCTTGTTTAAACTCCGTGGGCAAAACAAGTGCACGTGGTTAAGACCTGTCAAAAACACATGGATTTTCAATTCTGCGCCCCTAGATAGCAGCAGTGAGCTTAGGGTCTGTCTAGATGGCAGCAGTTCAAAACAAGTGCACGCGGTTAGGACCTGACAGCTGTCAAAAAAGCACGTGGATTTTAAATTGCCCGCAACAGTGATGTTAAGCGCTGTCAAGATGGCAGCAATGAGGTTCGCCACATTCACATGTTTAAAATTCCGAACCCACGTGGTTAAAGATGGCAGCTGTCATCTTGACAGGTGTTGAAAAGCACGCGGATTTAAAATTCCGCGCCTCTACATCGTTAACGTGGCAGCAGTGAGGTTTATCCCCGTCAAGATGGCGGCGTTGAGGTTGGCGATGCTCTGTTGTTTAAGCTTCCGCGCCCACGTAGTTAAAGATGCTAGCTGTCATCATGACAGCGGTCAAAAAGCACGTGGATTTCAAATTCCGCGCCTCTAGATCGTTAAGGTGGCAGCAGTGAGGTTTAGTCCCGCCAAAATGGCAACACTGAGGTTAGCGATGCTCTGTTGTCCATAAAAGTGAGGTTAGGGTCCGTCAAGATAACAGCTGTCATCTTGACAGCTGTCAAAAAGCACGTGGCTAAACACGTCACCGTCACGTGGTCATGACGTCACGAAGTCATGACGTCATGGGGCCAATGACGCCGGATGTAACCTCATACCCGTGGGAAAATGCTGAAGCAGCTCCCATTGTTTTAGAACCGGCTTTGCTCTCCTACTAGCTTGTATTCGGGAGACGATGGGTTCGAATCCCTTTGTCGGTAGCCCTAAAGTTGGCTTTCCATAATTTCCCATCTTACACCAGGCAAATGCTGGGGCTGTAGTCTGTCTTAAGACCACGGTCAATTCCAATCCTAGCTCTTTTCTGTCCCGTCATCACCGTAAGACCGTCCGGCTCCATAGCTAAATGGTTAGCGTGCTGGCCTTTGGTCACAGGGGTCCCGGGTTCGATTCGCGGCAGGGTCGGGAATTTTAACCATAATTGGTTAATTTCACTGGCACGGGGGCTGGGTGTATGTGTCGTCTTCGTCATCATTTCATCCTCATCACTACGCGCAGGTCGCCTACGGAGTCAAATCGAAAAACCTGCATCTGGCGAGCCGAACTTGTCCTCGGATACTCCCGGCACTAAAAACCATGCGCCATTTCATTTCATTTCACCGTAAGACCTGCTGGTGCAACATATAACAAATAGGGAAAAACTTAAGTTTATTTAATTATTCATACCAGTTCTTTCAAATTCAGAGTATTTTCATTTTTCTGAAGTGCTGTTAACATTTTTTGTCATTCATAGCAATTTCATAATCTCTGTATGACATTGAAGAAAAATGTACATAAATGAACAGCTCAGACCTAATCAAGTCACGGAACATAATATTTCTCACAACTGACAATTTCACATGAACATGCGGTGGACTCGGACTACCTCAGGTAGCTGTCCGCTTTTATGCATCTTATTCGCCAGGATGGACAACCCGAGAACTGCAAACAGTAAAATAAAAAAACAATTTTATAACTCAACGCACTCATAGCAGATAAGGAAACCAAGGAGTGAAGAAATCTATCCTATTTGAAAGAAAGAAGAATAGCTTTTGCTGCTTATCAGAGGTGGAAACACTGGCATATTTCTCTTGAGGTTCAAAATACGGAACATGTCGTGATGGCACCGATGCCGGGAATCGAACCAAGGTATATTAAGTTCCATAGCATATATTAAGTTAAGGAGATTAGAATTGAACTAGTGGATCCCCAGTACAGGAGACCACTAGGAATGTATAAACGAAAGGATAAAGAGTTTTCTTACAAGAAGAATTATGGTTATTAATTGTGTAAAATGTGCTACTTTATATTTGAAACATTAAGAATAGGATATGTGAAATTACTTGTTCTTCAAGTCCTGCTACGGAAGGCTTATGAGTAACTTGTTATTGAGTTGTAATCTTATCTATGTAAACTGACCAAGGGTTGAGTAAATGAACAGTGGCTAGCTACAAGCACAAATCCAACATTCAGAATAATTAGCATTGGGAGAGACAAGGAAAGAATACATGACTCATGGAAGGATGGAGCATCGGAAAATCTCCACTTCATGGCAAAACATTCCACTCAGTGAGGGATATGAGTTAGGCTGAGTGAGACAGAGAATAAGTGGTTCTGAGATTGACCACTATAGCACCACCTACTGGAGAGGAATCCCAGTTGGGGTTAGACTAGTACTAGGGTGGGAGTTCCCCCTCTCACTAGTTAGCAAGGGCCAGACCAGGATATATATACAAGCTGCAGAGGCTTAAGGGATATCTTTAGTCTTGGACAGGAGAACGCTCTACGTAGGTCAAGAACGTCGGTAATAAGTCTGGAGGTGCTTACATTCAGAATGAGAGAGAGGAGTAGGACATAGCCGCGTTAGAAGTGATATTGGAAAGACTTAGTCTCTCAGACAGTAGTGGGAGATGCGGACTTAGGCTTAGAGACAAGCTAGAGGGCAACTCTCAGGCTTTCAACATAGACTCTACCCAGGTCGGAAGTCAGTATTCTAAAAGCTTCCGGAGCAGGCACATCACTGAAGTATGCTGTAAATAGACATTGTAAATATGTACGGTAGTTGGGAAGTCAGAGTTGAATTCAAATATATATCATAATAAATGGGACTCAGTACTTCATTTAATGGTTCAGGGCACCCAACCCACAGATTCTCCAAGCCGCTCGGGAGAACAAATCGTCCAGAACATCTCGGGACAAGGTGAGTCACGACAGACTTACGTTTTGGTGTCAGGTGTGGGGTGCCCTTAGTTCGAACTCCGACGAACAGTAGAACCATATCAGTCCGAAAACCGCGCATCGCAGAAGATCGAACCACGCATCGTAGGAGCCACAATTCAGCCCAGCTTCAGGGAGCCAGCAGCCTATTAAGCAGACTATACGGATCGCAGCCAACAAGCCCAGCAGCCTATTAAGCAGCCTACACGGATCGCAGCCAACAAGCCCAGCAGCCTATTAAGCAGCCTACACGGATCGCAGCCAACAAGCCCAGCAGCCTATTAAGCAGCCTACACGGATCGCAGCCAACAAGCCCAGCAGTACAGAAGACATCGTAGGGTGAGCCCACTTTAATTCAGTATGGCAAGTCAGGAGGAGGATGTAGATTTAAATGCAGGAAGGCCAGAATTTCAGATAGCAGAGGCTGATGATGATGATGATGCACGTAGCTTAGAAGGACCGTATGTAACTGTAGTAGAGGGACACAGACTGATTGGTCGAGAATTTGACGGTAGTCAGCCAGACAGACTACGAGAGTTTCTTGCCAACGTAGATGCGGCTGTACGCATGATCAGGGAGAATGATCAGGCACTTTTCTTTAAATATATATTGACAAAAATTACAGGCAAGGCCCGAGAGAAGCTCTTGGTAAGAGCTGATATTACTAACTGGGAGAACGCTAAAGTAGCGCTAAATGAATATTATGGTAGGCAGGGCACGTTAGATCTATATATCTGCCAAATGTTCCAAAGCAGTCAGGAACCGCGAGAGAGTGTAGCATCCTGGGCGCATCGCGTAGACACGATGGCGTCAGCTTTCAGGGATGCTTTATTGGAGGGCGAATGCCTAGAGGACAGGCAGGCACAGTTGAAGTGCGTGAGAAAGATAGGAGTGGCTAGTTTCACACAAGGGTTAAACAACCCAAGAATCCAATGTAGAGTGCAGGATCAGCAACCTTTAAAATTTGAAAGAGCCGTGGCAATAGCTAGGCAGGAAGAAGCAGTCATTATATCCAAACAGGCTAAGGATGGATTGCAAAGTAGGCGGAACACACTAGGGTTCACACGGAGAATTGAAACTAACAAGCCTAATGTAGCAAAACCAGAAGGAAGGTGGCATCCTAAGCCTAGAACAGCAATGGTTAGGGTGATTTGCTACAATTGCAATAAAGAGGGCCACCTAGCTAGGCAATGTACAAGTCCGAGAAAGGAAACACAGGGTCAACCTATCGGAGAGTCAGAATTAAAAAGACCACCGACAACGCTAACGTGTCGGTATTGTAAGAAACAAGGACACATAGAGAGAGATTGCCGAAGGAAGCAAAGGGACCAAGTAGGTGTAGAAACGCGAACGGTCCGCACAGTCAAGGCGGGCATGAGGGAGAGTACCAGGGGTACACGAACTTGCTACAATTGCCATAGGAAAGGGCATGAGCAAGATAATTGCAGGCTACCGGTTAACAGACAACATACCGAAATAACGAGATGCTGTTCGTGTGGTAGAGATGGTCACTTGGAAAGGGACTGTTGGAGAAATGTACTTGGTAAACAGTCCACTAAACAGTGCTATGCTTGTGGGAAAGCGGGGCACTTACAGAGGTACTGTCGCACGAAAACAATGGGTCAACAGACAGGGAGAACGGACATGAAAGTCTTCCGAAGGTCTGGAGACGAGGGTGACAGGGGGTCGCAACAAACCGAGGAGGGCCCGTTTGGATCAGTGAGTAGCCAAGGACAGGCTATGAAAACCAGGTTAGCAACAAACTAAGCAGGGACCGAAGTCCGGAGACAACCTCGGAATCCCGTAGAAAAATAAGTCTCGAAAGTTCAGATGACGAAGGCACGATGTTACTTAGCATCATCCAGAGAAGGAAACCGCTTCGATTCTTGTTAGACACAGGGTCAGAAATTAGCCTGGTCAAAGAAGGAAGCGTACCAAAAGTATGCGCAATTATGAGGGGACATGTCATAGAACTCACCGGGGTCAGTGAAGGCAAGCTATATACCAAGGGTACGGTACGGTTTGAGATAAGTGGTTCCAGTCACACCTTCCATGTAGTGGGTAAAGACATTAACTTGACCCAAGATGGCATTATTGGGAAGGACCTCTTGTCAGATGGCGTAATAAATTACAAGGAAGGCTACGTCATAATAAAAGGGACCAGGTACTCAATGGGGGCTCGAGAGACAAAGCTGATCCGTCTCGAACCTAGGACCGAGAAGGTAGTGGCCATTGAGGTAAATAAGAATCTACCTGTTGGCGTAATAGAGCGAGCAGAAGTAGCACCAGGGGTGTATTTAGCCGAATGTTTAACCAGGTCCCAGAGAAATGAGGCTATTGTAAGCATTATTAACACCACCGAGAAAGAAGTAGAGATACAGAGCCCTGTGGTATGCATTCATGAGGTTGATTACACATGCCTGTCACAAGGGAAAAGGGTAAGGCTAACCAAGGAGACCGAAGACAATGGTTTAGGTTTCGGAAAGTTGCGCTCACAGAGAGTGACCGAACAGCTGCGGATAGACCATTTGAACATGGTAGATGCAGAGAAAATATTGGCCATCTGTACAGAGTATGATGATGTATTTCACTTAGAGGGGGACAAGTTGACCCATACGAAGGTAATACAGCATGAGATTCCAATATCTAGGGAACAACCTCCTATTAACGTACGGCCCTATAGGCTCCCAGAAGCACAGAAGGGAGAGATACGAAAACAAATAGATAAGCTGTTGGAGGATGACATAATCAGTCCCAGTGTGTCACCCTGGAATGCGCCGTTACTTTTAATCCCAAAGAAACTAGATGCCTCAGGCATACAGAAATGGAGGGTCGTTATAGACTATAGGAAATTAAATGAGGTTACAATAGGAGTTAGTTATCCCCTACCATTAATTTCCGAATTGTTAGATGCCCTTGGAAAGGCTAAATATTTCTCGACTCTAGATTTAGCGAGTGGCTACTACCAAGTGCTACTGAAGCCTGAAGATAGGCCCAAGACCGCCTTCTCAGCATTAGGGCAGAAGTATGAATATAAGAGAATGCCGATGGGTATCAGAGATGCCCCAGCCACATTCACAAGGCTGATGAACACTGTGCTAACAGGGTTAACTGGCATTAAATGTTTATGTTATCTAGATGACATAATTGTGTATGGTAGCTCAGTAGACGAGCACAATGCCAAGTTACGAGTAATACCCCAGAGGTTGCGAGAGAATAATTTAAAACTCCAGCCTGATAAGTGCGAATTTTTAAGGGCCGAGGTGGCATTTTTAGGGCACGTAATCACGGAAGATGGAGTCCACCCAGATGCTAAAAAGGTCCAGGCAGTCAGGGATTTTCCCAGGCCGACCACTAGCCGCCAGATCAAGCAGTTCTGCGGGCTGAGTGGGTACTATAGGAAGTTCATCCCTAACTATAGTAAAATTGCAAAGCCACTTTATGAATTAGTAAAGAAAGACGTTCCCTTTGTGTGGGGAGACAGACAGGAGCAAGCGTTTGAAACACTGAAGCGAAGGCTAATAGAGGAGCCTGTACTGCAATATCCAGATTTTGAAAAACCCTTCGTTGTTACCACTGATGCAAGCAACGAGGCGGTTGGAGCAGTACTGTCACAAGGACCCATTGGGAAAGATCTTCCAGTTGCCTATGCAAGCCGGACGCTTAACAAGGCAGAAGTAAATTACAGTGTAACCGAAAAGGAATTATTGGCAATAGTGTGGGCAGTGAAGTATTTCAGGCCGTACTTATTTGGGCGGCATTTCACTGTAGCGACGGACCACAAGCCATTGAAGTGGGTTTTCAATGTGCAGGACCCGTCTTCACGCCTGCTGAAGTTTAGGTTAAAGCTGGCAGAGTACGATTTTGTCATAGAATACAAGCAGGGTAAGCGGAACTGTAACGCCGATGCCCTGAGTCGTAATCCCATTGTAGAAAAGAGCCAAACTAGAGTGGTCAGTTCAGCTCGGAAAGGACCCCAGACGGAGGTCAGAAGAGACACTCAGTATCCTGGTGACGTTAAGGTTAGAGTAGCGAGTTCAAAACCCGAGGACGCCAAGGCAGAGGGAATCGAAGTCGGCTACACCACGGACGAGGGCTCCGAGGACGCTAAGGCAGAGGAATCCAAGCCCGAAGGTAGTTCACCGGAAGGAGAAATAGAAGGGCTAAGAGAGGAGGAGAAATTAGCCATAATGAAGGAGTGTCATAACTCATTAATAGGAGGCCATCAAGGGATTGCGAGGACATTCGCAAGACTGAGCGAGCGAATACAGTGGAAGGGTATGAAAAAGGACGTAGAAGAGTACATTCGCTCTTGTCCATCATGTCAGCGAAATAAGGGGACTCGGCCAGACATCAGAGCCCCCATGGTAATTACAGATACTCCAAGCACAGTCTTCGAGAAGATGTCGCTTGACGTAGTAGGCCCTATGCCTTTGACGGAAGCTGGTAACAGGTACATTCTCACCTGCCAGGACCAGCTGTCCAAGTATCTAGTGGCAAGTCCAATGCCAAATCAAGAAACAGATACGGTGACACGTACATTAATAAATAATGTCATCAGTATATACGGGATACCCAACCAGATATTGACTGATCAGGGTAGTAACTTCATGAGCGAGGTGTTCAAAACACTCTGTAAGGTGTTGAGGATACAGAAAACTCACACCACAGCGTTCAGGCCACAGTCAAATGGGAGCATTGAAAGATCCCATAAAGTGTTAGTGGAGTACCTTAGGCACTATGTTTGTGCCAATGAACAGAACGATTGGGACCGGTATCTCCCAACGGCAGCTTTTGTCTACAACACGACCAAGAGCACAAGTACGGGGTTCACGCCTTACGAATTGATATTCGGTAAGAAGGCAAACATCCCAGGAGTATTGCAAAAACCACCTGAGTCAGGTTATAACGAGTATCAGACAGTGGTTGAGGAGCTAACCCAGCAGTTAAGGAGAAACCACGAGGCAGCAAGACGAACCTTAATAGAGAGAAAAGAAAGAGAGAAGCAGGACTATGACAAGAAGCAAAACGAAGTAACCTTCCAAGTAGGAGATAAAGTTTTGTTACGTAATGACGCACTGCGACGAGGGAAATCCAGGAAATTGAGCCCACCTTTTGAAGGTCCATACATTATAGTAGGCGTATCAGGTGTAAATTGCACCTTACAAATGAACAAAAAGGGAAAGAGAACAAAGGTTCACAAAAATAGACTAAGGATGTTCCTGTGAGAGCTAAGTGGGATAGCAAAAGAGGTAGACAAATAAAGGAAATTAGCTAGGTTAATAATGCGGGAATGTAAACAGTCAGTTAAGTAATATAAATTAAGTTTTGGGAAATTTATAATTATTAGGTAACGAATTTCCTGTCGTACCTTACAGTTGACAGAAGACGATGGCGGAGATAACGAGTTGGTTCCACATCGTAGTAACCCTGTGGATGAAGATGTCGTCTCATCTCGAGGCAGGTGGAGAGGTGACAGACGTCAGAGTGACGCCATATGAGAATACACCTGGTGTATATTTCGATGACCAGGGCGAAGTGCAGTTATATACTACAGAATGGACCCTAGTAACGTATGTAAATTTGAATCAGCTGACAGAAACATTTGCTCTAGCTCAGAGATATGTGAGACGAACGAGGTTGCTATGTTTGCAATTAGAAGTTACTTCAAATTTTACTTGCCAGCAGGACGTAAATATGCTGCAGACACATTTGGAAAGAATAAAGGTATCAAAAGATGTTATTAATAGGATCACAAAAGGCGTGGCAAGGGAAGAAGGGAATAGACGAAGGAGAGGATTAATTAATGCCGTAGGATCAATAGCGAAAACGTTATTTGGAACACTTAGCGAAGACGATGCAGAACGATACGAGGGAAAGATTTCTGAGCTAGAGAAGGAGCAGCTCTCTATTATGAAAATTGCTAAAGAGCAGATGATTGTTGTTAAGTCCACCCTACAAACCATGAACAGCACCATCTACGAGGTAAATGCAAATGAACTTAGAATCAGTAAGAATTTAGATGAAATTAGTTTGTATTTACAGAATGAAACACTCCAAGTAGCCGGAGCGATTAGGCAAGCAGAATTGGAGATAGCTATTAATAGACACTTAATTGAAATTGAAGGTCTTCTAATGCAGTTGCATGATCATTATAGTATAGTATTGGAAGGTATTATGAATGCTCAGTCTGGGATAATACATCCTCAGATAATTACACCAGATGAGATCATTAAGGCCTATAGAAAAGCGCAGGGAGATTTTCCAAGAGGTATTTCCTTGCCATTTGAATTAAAGTCGACTTATGGCTACCTTATATACAGGGTAGCTTCAGCAGAAGTGTTTTAAGTAAAAATTTCTTAGTGTATGTAATGAAAACACCCTTAACAGATAAGACAACCTATTTATTGTATAAAGTGATACCTTTTCCTACTCAAGTGATAAATAACCCTAATCATTACGTGTATGTGAACGAGGAAAAGAATTATGTAATCATGGATAAGGAAAAACAAACATTCGCGCAATTGAGTGAAGAACAATTAAACGAATGCAAACAGGTAACTTCCATGTGGAAATTATGCAAGGTAAGGTTTCCAATTAATACGGTGCACACGCAAAATAATTGTGTTGTTAAATTAATTAGTGGAGTCAATCAAATGCCTGAAAATTGTGCCAAACGCGTGTTGCCCGTTAGAGACTTGATGTGGATTCTCATAGAGAATAATATATATATGTGTCCCCTGAAGAGAAAAAGGTGACTTGCATGTGCAAAGATACTACTAGTGATATCATGCTTAAGGGTACAGGTACGATAGAAATAAGTCCTATGTGTACGCTGTATGGCCCAAATAGTAAAATTCAGGGAGTAGGGAAAATAAATAGTATGCAAGACAAGGATTTAGTGCCAATGATATCACTACAGTATGATTGCTGTGAACAGATAGACAGTGAATTAAGGTTAGATCAGGTCCCTGAGTTAAATAAAGTAGCAACAACTAACTTGTTAAATCACATCGATGACTTACGTTGGGCTACCCATAAGACAGAGGAAGTAGAAAACATGGTCAGACAAAAAGAGGAAGAAATAAGGCAAAAAGCCATGTATCAACATGTAAATATATATAGATACATAGTCTGGACCATGGTGAGTATAGTGGGTTTATTCATATGGTGTTATTGTTGTAATTGTTGTTGTTGTAATTCCTGTAGAAAGGTAGGATACTCTTTCAGTAAATGTATGGACGATGCGAAGGAGCATTGTCCAAGTATCTGTATCAAACAAACTGTAATCAATAAGGAAGGTAAGGCGAAAACCTCGGAAGAGAATGTTAATGTGATATTTCAGCACCCCAGGCTTGTTGGGAGACGTCCTGACTCACCTGCGGGGCTTTTGAGACTGGAAAGTCCCAGGCTCACTGAGAGACGTCTCAGTTCACCTGTGGAATCCCGAGAAGTAGTAGTTACCGAGGCAAGTTCACACGAGATAAGAGAACGAGGCACGCCACCACCAATAGCCAGGAGACCATTAAGGTCATCAGAAGCGAGGCTGTGAGTTCCTCATAGTCGAAATGGACGCAAATGTGTTGCGCCCATTTCTTCCCGGGTAAGGGAGGTGTCGTGATGGCACCGATGCCGGGAATCGAACCAAGGTATATTAAGTCCCATAGCATATATTAAGTTAAGGAGATTAGAATTGAACTAGTGGATCCCCAGTACAGGAGACCACTAGGAATGTATAAACGAAAGGATAAAGAGTTTTCTTACAAGAAGAATTATGGTTATTAATTGTGTAAAATGTGCTACTTTATATTTGAAACATTAAGAATAGGATATGTGAAATTACTTTTTCTTCAAGTCCTGCTACGGAAGGCTTATGAGTAACTTGTTATTGAGTTGTAATCTTATCTATGTAAACTGACCAAGGGTTGAGTAAATGAACAGTGGCTAGCTACAAGCACAAATCCAACATTCAGAATAATTAGCATTGGGAGAGACAAGGAAAGAATACATGACTCATGGAAGGATGGAGCATCGGAAAATCTCCACTTCATGGCAAAACATTCCACTCAGTGAGAGATATGAGTTAGGCTGAGTGAGACAGAGAATAAGTGGTTCTGAGATTGACCACTATAGCACCACCTACTGGAGAGGGATCCCAGTTGGGGGTAGACTAGTACTAGGGTGGGAGTTCCCCCTCTCACTAGTTAGCAAGGGCCAGACCAGGATATATATACAAGCTGCAGAGGCTTAAGGGATATCTTTAGTCTTGGACAGGAGAACGCTCTACGTAGGTCAAGAACGTCGGTAATAAGTCTGGAGGTGCTTACATTCAGAATGAGAGAGAGGAGTAGGACATAGCCGCGTTAGAAGTGATATTGGAAAGACTTAGTCTCTCAGACAGTAGTGGGAGATGCGGACTTAGGCTTAGAGACAAGCTAGAGGGCAACTCTCAGGCTTTCAACATAGACTCTACCCAGGTCGGAAGTCAGTATTCTAAAAGCTTCCGGAGCAGGCACATCACTGAAGTATGCTGTAAATAGACATTGTAAATATGTACGGTAGTTGGGAAGTCAGAGTTGAATTCAAATATATATCATAATAAATGGGACTCAGTACTTCATTTAATGGTTCAGGGCACCCAACCCACAGATTCTCCAAGCCGCTCGGGAGAACAAATCGTCCAGAACATCTCGGGACAAGGTGAGTCACGACAAACAGTTGCCTTCCCGGTTAGGAACTGTCCGGGATGTGGGACATTTAACACGAATACGATACTGTCCCGTAAAATTCGGGATGTCTGGCGACCCTGCTATGGGATGAAATTTGAAACTAAACTTGAAGGACATTTTGACATCTTTTATTTCAAACAATTTAGTAAAAAACTGGTTAAAGCAATTTAATTTATCCCTGAATATGGAGAAGGGATACATAAAGTAGCCTACATTTGCAATAGTGAGCAATCACAAAGTAAATCATTATCTTTCTTTTTATGTGAAACTAAGCAATGAAATATTACACTGAAACGACACTTGGTAACACACGAGTCATTTTTTTCAAGGACAGAGCATGTTCTGTGCAGCTAGCAGCTACAATCTGATAGCTGAAGTATGAACCTATATGCATACACATGAGCAATGCCCAGGATAGTGAGTCTTATCCTTCATATTACCAATTGGCAGTTCCCGCAGCCTTGCCCGCATTGAAGCCAGAGTTGGAATTTGGCTTCAAATACTGTTGACAACAATAGTGAACAGCTCAAAAACTTAACCTTGATCACACCTTCTGTCACATTACATCTCCTTCCTCGGCCTCTTCAATAAGCGTGTCCACGGTCGTAGCCAGAGAACCCATACTTTTAACACACCAGGCAATGTATACTGTTATCTCTTAAGGATCCCACACGTATATTTCCTTTGCATTGTTCCTCAATTTCTTTCATTCCCTCGCCTTCTTCTGTATTAAACTTTCTCGCATAGAATGAAGAAGTATGGCGATTGTAGGAATTGTACCATTAGCAGACACAAATAATGATTTTCACCCTAATAAAACCATCCGTACCACATTTGGCGTGGGCATGCTGTAGGCTGCATGCTCGAAATGCTCCTTCAATTCATAAAGGTGTCATTTTCTGGTAAATCGTTAAGAGCTACTTGGTAAATGTGTGTGGATGTGGATTAAGAGTTGATCACTGTTTTTATAAAGCCTGAACCAAAACAGAGAAAAGTATTTTATCCAGGAATATTTCTTGAGTAAGGAAGAATATGCAAATGACTTTTTTTGTAGAAAAATGAATTCTAAGAATACTTAGTGCATGGCATTTTTAATAGGACTTTCCGGGAAGTGATATTCATATTTTAGGGTCCCGACTGTAAGAAAAAATCCAACTTCCTCTACTTTTTCTGAAACTATCAGCTCTTCCCATATGATTGCATAGTGATACATAGTACCGGGCGAGTTGGCCGTGCGCGTAGAGGCGCGCGGCTGTGAGCTTGCATCCGGGAGATAGTAGTTTCGAATCCCATTATCGGCAGCCCTGAAAATGGTTTCCGTGGTTTCCCATTTTCACACCAGGCAAATGCTGGGGCTGTACCTTAATTAAGGCCACGGCCGCTTCCTTTCAACTCCTAGGCTTTTCCTATCCCATTGTCGCCATAAGACCTATCTGTGTCGGCGCGACGTAACGCCCCTAGTAAAAAAAAGTGATACATAGCCTAGGACATTCTGGAAGAAATAAGCTTTCTAAAGGTGAATTATATAAATTGGTTTAGTGGTTTTCTAGGACAGACTTCATACACAAGCAACCTCTCAAACATCCTCTGTTACTAATATATGCATAGATCTGCTCAGTTCAACTCCAAACCCCAAAATTTGTCAAGATACTGCTTCTGTTTATCTTACCGTTTGAATTAAAAGGCTTAAGCAAATATAAAATACGAGAAAACACTGTTCTTCATATTAACGAACCTCTCCCCATTCAATTTTTTTTAAATATGTGGTTTTCTTTCCACTTTCAGGAAGTGTTCATTCACCAAAAAGGCGGAGACAGAGGAAAGGCAAAACACGTAGAAATGTAAAGACTGAAGATGACATACCTATAACTGTCCGTTACCTCTTCAATCAGCGAATGGAAAAACTAATGGAAGAAAGGAGGATGAAAGCCTTACAAATTGCAGAGGAACTTCCGGAAGAAGTGAAAGAAATTGATGTAGGTAAAGAAAGAGCAGCTTTTCGAAAACAAGTTTCTACTCACACCTGTCCTATCTGTGATAAGGCCTTCAGAGATTTGTCGGCCATGAAGAAACATCATCGAACACACACGGGGGAACGGCCTTTTGCCTGCCCCGTCTGTATTCTCCGGTTTTCTGACAGGTAAGAAAATTACGATTTTATTCTGCGTATCATTTTCAAATTTATTTGTCATCATCATCATCATCATCTGTTTACCCTCCAGGTTCGGCTTTTCCCTCGGACTGAGCGAGGGATCCCACCTCTACCGCCTCAGGGGCAGTGTCCTGGAGCTTCAGACTCTTGGTCGGGGGGATACAACTGGGGAGTATGACCAGTACCTCGCCCAGGCGGCCTCACCTGCTATAGTGAACAGGGGCCTAGTAGGGGGATGGGAAGATTGGGAGGGATAGGCAAGGATGAGGGAAGGAAGCGGCCGTGGCCTTAAGATAGGTACCATCCCGGCATTTGCCTGGAGGTGAAGTGGGAAACCACGGAAAACCACTTCGAGGATGGCTGAGGGGGGAATCGAACCCGCCTCTACTCAGTTGACCTCCCGAGGCTGAGTGGACCCCGTTCCAGCCCTCGTACCACTTTTCAAATTTCGTGGCAGAGCCGGGAATCGAACCCGGACCTCCGGGGGTGGCAGCTAATCACGCTAACCACTACACCACAGAGGCGGCTTCAAATTTATTTGTACAAAGATTTATTCATAAATAAATGAATAACAAAGAAACAGAAAGATCCGGATGTAGGCATGCATCTCTGCTGTAGAGCTTACAAGAAATTTTTTAAACTCCTGCAAAGATTTAGCCTTTATTATGTTGTTGAAGAAACAGTTCATCTCTATCAACACACTTTTTCACTAATGCTGGTTGTATGGTACAGCTAAACCAAGCATCTTGCGAGTCTTTAAAACTCGAAATATTCTATTAGTGTGCCAAAATTATTCGCATCTAAGCACACATTTGTGTAGCAATATAATATCTAAATATTCCAATGACTTGCCAAGCTGAGTAACTCACTGACCTTCTAAAATCAAGTTGTCAGGTGCGATCCCAGCTCGGTTCAGTGGTATTTGAAGGTGCTCACAAGGTTGGGGTGGTGGTGGTGGTTATTATTTTAACAGGAAGAAAGTTTCGCAAGGATAACTGTAACTGCTTTTTCTGTTGCTTAATTTAAGGGTTTGAATCATCAAGGTGATGTTTTAACAATTTTTCTAAAGTTGACTTTGTTGGCTTGTATATTTATGTGAATTTGAGGGGCACTTCCACGGTTTCGAATGATAAGTTGATGTATTTGGTGGCATGAAAAGCTTATTTGCCAATGTCGTTCAACATTTTGTTGTTTTTCTTAGGGTTAAGGGTTTTTATGTTTTCCCTACTTATTTAGTGTATTTAGTGAAGTTAATAAAAGTTTTAAACTTCTGTCTTATGTTTTCAAAACATACGCTTCATAAGCTTAATTACTAGAAGAAAAGCAGCTCGATTTATTCTGGGTGATTAAGATTTTCTTCTAAAACTCAGAGGAAAGAAAAATTCTTTTCACTAATCCCCAAAATTAATATTTTATATTTAAACTACCCCAAAAGAGTAGCGTTACGAAAATGTTGCTAAGTTTGGGCTGGGAAGACTTGGGAGAAAGGAGACGAGCTGCTCGGTGGAGAGATGGCGTGGAATGATATTAGTAGGCGAATAAGTTTGAGTAGTGTCTTTAAAAGTAGGACAGATCACAATATGAAAATAGAGTTGGAATTCTAGAGGACAAACTGGGACAAATATTCGTTTATAGGAAGTGGAGTTGGACTGGAATAACTTACCAAGGGAGGTGTTCAATAAATTGCCAATTTCTTCGAAATCATTTAAGAAGAGGCTAGGAAAACAACATACAGGCAATCTGCCACCTGGGCGACTGCCCTAAATGCAGATCAGTAGTGATTGATTGATTGATTGATTGATTGATTGATTGATTGATTGATTGATTGATTGATTGATTGATTGATTGATTGATTGATTGATTGAGGACCTGGGTTCAAGGCAAGTTCGCTGGTCTCTTCTTTAATTAACACCACTATTCCCCCTGGCCATCGCCCTTTATTACTTTGTTTAAGTAATTTAATAGATATATATTTACCAGATATTGTAATAGGAGTTGAATCATGGCTGAGAAATGATATAATGGATGCAGAAATTTTCTCACGGCACTGGAGTGTGTATCGTAGAGATAGGATAGGAAGGGTGTGAGGGGGAGTGTTCATTCTGGTGAAAGAAGAATTTGTAAGCTACGAAAAAGTTAAAGATGAAACACATGAAATTCTAGGTGTAAGGCTCATTTCTAAAGATAATAGGCAACTTGATATGTTTGGAGTGTACAGATCGGGAAAGGGTAGCACTGGCGCGGATTCGGAATTATTTGATAGGATAGTCAGCTATGTGGGAAACGACATAGAAAGAAATGTGATTGTAGCGGGAGATCTGAATTTGCCAGATGTCAGTTGGGAAGGAAATGCGAACGACAGGAAGCATGGCCAACAAATGGCAAATAAGTTAATATGGGAAGGACAGCTGATTCAGAAAGTGATGGAACCAACCAGAGGGAAAAATATCCTGGATGTGGTGCTGATAAAACCAGATGAGCTCTATAGGAAAACTGAAGTAATAGATGGTATTAGTGATCATGAAGCTGTTTTTGTGGTAGTTAAAAATAAATGTGATAGAAAGGAAGGTCTTAAAAGTAGGACTGTTAGGCAGTACCATATGGCTGATAAAGCAGGCATGAGGCAGTTTCTAAAAAGTAACTATGATCGGTGGAAAACGGTAAATAAAAATGTAAACAGACTCTGGGATTGGTTTTTTAAAGAAATTGTTGAGGAATGCGAAAACAGGTTTATACCATTAAGGCCCGATTGTATAAAGCAGTTGATCCTAGATCAAGGCGTAAAACTGATTCTAGATCACGTTGGTCCTCAAATTTGTGTTGTATAAACGTTGATCCGAGATCATTTTTCCTTAATATTGAATCAAAATTGATCCAACAAATTCCTTGGATCAAGCCTTGTGATCCGGATCAAGTAGTGTTCTTGTACTGTAGGCCACATTTATCAACGTGAAAAGAAGAAATCTTTTGTAGTGAAAAATAGTGACGTAACAATAATCATGGTAAGAAAATTACAGGAAGAGGTTCTGCTTTATTACCGGTATTTAATCTGATGGGATTTTTTTTATCGTGATTCTGTCTTTGAATTACAGATGACCGGGCGAGTTGGCCGTGCGCGTAGAGGCGCGCGGCTGTGTGCTTGCATCCGGGAGGTAGTAGGTTCGAATCCCACTATCGGCAGCCCTGAAAATTGTTTTCCGTAGTTTCCCATTTTCACATCAGGCAAATGCTGGGGCTGTACCTTAATTAGGGCCACGGCCGCTTCCTTCCAACTCCTAGCCCTTTCCTATCCCATCGTCGCCATAAGACCTATCTGTGTCGGTGCGACGTAAAGCCCCTAGCAAAAAAAAAAAAAAAAAATACAGATGTCTGACTACTTCTCCGACTTTTCTTCAGATGACGATAATGAAGAATTTCGGCGATCTTTTCGAGTATTCCAAGAAAGAGGAAACCCATTCTTAGAACTTAGCGACCAAGCTTTTAATTTTTTTCTTTTTGTAATTTGCTTTACGTCGTACCGACACGGATAGGTCTTATGGCGACGATGAGGCAGGAAGGGGTAGGAGTGGGAAGGAAGCGGCCGTGGCCTTAATTAAGGTACAGTCCCAGCATTCGCCTAGTGTGAAAATGGAAAACTACGGAAAACCATCTTCAGGGCTGCCGACACTGGGGTTCGAACCCACTATCTCCCGAATACTGGATACTGGCCGCACTTAAGCGACTGCAGCTATCGAGCTCGGTAGCTTTTAAAATGAGATTCCGTCTAACCAAACACACTGTTGAGGTTATGGAAGGTAGACTTGGCGACTCTAATGAAACGATCGAATAGAAACCAGCCACTTACTCCGATGTTCCAGGGATTTATGGCCGGTTTCTGTAGATGCGTAATTATCAGTGACTTAACCTGGTGATACGTTTAAAATGAGTTTCCGAAACAACAGTTATCAGTGCGCAACGACTGGTAACTGCAGCTAGTGCTGTAGTTATCTCTATGTTAGAAATGATGCCAACAAATTCGTTTCGTAAGTGATAATGAACTGACTATAATATATTTACAGTCATGCATTGTAGTTTTAACGTGCTTGAGTGTGTTGGAGTTGACAATATTTCGGTCAGTACGTCACTGGCTTTAGTCACTGATTCCAACTGTAGGGTGTTATCTGTCCCAGCTCTTTCGGTTACAATCTCTTCGAAGCATGACGCCTCTACTGTAGATATATCTTCCAATACGGGAAATGAATCTTCAAATAAAATAGAACTCGAATCAAACGGATTTTCATCAGGCTCAAATTGATCTTTCACTGCAGCTATAATGTTAAGATTTCTTTCATCAGGCTTTGAATCATGAGTCCCACCAACAGTCTGTGAAAACGCAATCTGAAATTATGGAGTATTTACCTAAAATATTTACATTTGTACTAAATAATAAGTATCTTAGGAACCGGTATGCATTTCATATAAGCCTGCTGAATAATAAATACAGATTTTTCGTTGGTTTTTTTAGTGTTATATCTTTTAACCGGTGACGTGAGGTCTTATAGACTCCCAATAAACATAAAACATCTGGACTTCTTTCATTAAAAATCTCGCAGGGAGCTGTAGTTTATGTTACCTTCTTATGTGTGGACTTCACGTCAGCAGTTACGAGAGTATTTTTGTCAATGCATGTTGCGTGGTCAGTCTAAGTAAAACATCTCAAATGACTAGTCCGTTGCAGTTATCAAGAAATACAAATCCTCAGTTCGAGGAGTACCTACATTAGGGAACTACTAATGAAAATGTAGTGGTATGGCTATTTTCTTTGGCTATTGGAGATTGCAGTTTGTAACGATTTCGTGTTGATAATTTGTACCATGCACGTTTTTCATTTATATTAGTATTTTGTTGACACTTGTGTTCTGGATCAGTGAAAAGTGATCTGTTTGGTAATTGCGGTGTATTTGTATAATTTCACTGACGACAACGATCAAGGTGAAATTTAAGACGATGTCTGCGTGCTGCGAAAAATAAATAAGGGGAAATATGACTAATTCTTGAATTATCAGATCAGATATATTCATAATATGAGAGATTATTACATGCTGAATCAGATTGATTGAAATTACTGTGTATATGTTTGCCAACCAGTTCTCATTATAGAAAACTTCTGCTATGGAAATAAGGTGACTTTACTACCAATATAATCCTGATTAGTACTAATTTTCCACACTGTTTACGACGTTGCCAAGCGAAATAATATGATGACGGATCAAAGTTGATCCGGATCATGAGAACCGAGATCAACGTTATACAACACAACGAGCACCTTGGAAAGGATTATTTTCTGATCTCGAATCAAAATTGATCTCGGATCAGCTATGTTTATACAACCGGCCCTAAGGGTGGTAAGGAACGGTAAAAACCCACCTTATTATAATAGAGAAATAAAGAGACTAAGAAGGAGGTGCAGACTGGAAAGAAATAGAGTTAGAAATGGCTGTGGAAGCAAGGAGAAATTGAAGGAACTTACTAGAAAATTGAATCTAGCAAAGAAGGCAGCTAAGGATAACATGATGGCAAGCATAATTGGCAGTCATACGAATTTTAGTGAAAAATGGAAGGGTATGTATAGGTATTTTAAGGCAGAAACAGGTTCCAAGAAGGACATTCCAGGAATAATTAATGAACAAGGGAGTGTGTATGTGAGGATCTTCAAAAGGCAGAAGTATTCAGTCAGCAGTATGTAAAGATTGTTGGTTACAAGGATAATATCGAGATAGAGGAGGAGACTAAGGCCAAAGAAGTAATAAAATTTACATATGATAACAATGACATTTACAATAAGATACAAAATTTGAAAACTAGAAAAGCGGCTGGAATTGATCAGATTTCTGGGGATATACTAAAGACAATGGGTTGGGATATAGTACCATATCTGAAGTACTTATTTGATTATTGTTTGGTCGGAGGAGCTATACCAGATGAATGGAGAGTTGCTATAGTAGCCCCTGTGTATAAAGAAAAGGGTGATAGACATAAAGCTGAAAATTACAGGCCAGTAAGTTTGACATGCATTGTATGTAAGATTTGGGAAGGCATTCTTTCTGATTATATCAGACATGTTTGTGAAATTAATAACTGGTTCGATAGAAGGCAATTCGGTTTTAGGAAAGGTTATTCCACTGAAGCTCAACTTGTAGGATTCCAGCAAGATATAGCAGATATCCTGGATTCTGGAGGTCAAATGGACTGTATCGCGAATGACCTGTCTAAAGCATTTGATAGGGTGGATCATGGGAGACTACTGGCAAAAATGAGTGCAATTGGACTAGACAAAAGAGTGACTGAATGGGTTGCTATATTTCTAGAAAAGAGATCTCAGAGAATTAGACTAGGTGAAGCTTTTTCTGACCCTGTAATAATTAAGAGGGGAATTTCTCAAGGCAGTATTATCGGACCTTTATGTTTTCTTATATATATAAATGATATGAGTAAAGGAGTACACCAATAATATAAATATTTGAGAATTAAATTTTAGGCCTTCCACTGAACTACCATTTCACTCAGGGTGAATTAAATTCTTTATAGTCTAGATTGCAGTGGCTCATTCTTGTAACCCTCCGACTTTGCATACCAATTTCCATTGAGATAGGACCACTAATGCAAATATTTAAGAATTGAGTTTTTGACTTCCCCTAAACTACCATTTCATTCAGTGTGAATAAAATTATTTATAGCCTAGATTATAGCGACTTACTCCCCGACCTTGCATACCAATTTTTATTAAGATAGGACCACTAATACCATAAATAATTGAAAATTAACTTTTCGGCGTTCCTCTAAACTACCATTTCCATCAGTGTGAATAAAATTATTTATGGCCTAGATTGTAGCGACGTATTCCCCTACTTTGCATACCAATTTTCATTAAGTTCGCTTAAGCCGTTTTCTAGTGATGCGTGTACAGACAGACAGACAGAAATTACGGAAAAGTAAAAAGTGCATTTCTTTGTTACTATGGACATGACCGATACAGAAATACCATTCTTTTCAAATTCTGAGCAATGTACAGACAAAACTCTTATTATATATAGACTGTCTGACAGAGCAAATGCAACACCAAGAAGGAGTGGTCAGAACTTTATGCCAACTGCAGGGTAGACTGACGTCACTGAGGTATGCTCATGATGTGAAATGCGCCGCTGTGCTGCGCACGTAGCGAACGATAAATGGGACACGGCGTTGGCGAATGGCCCACTTCGTACCGTGATTTCTCAGCCGACAGTCATTGTAGAACGTGTTGTCGTGTGCCACAGGACACGTGTATAGCTAAGAATGCCAGGCCGCCGTCAACGGAGGCATTTCCAGCAGACAGACGACTTTACGAGGGGTATGGTGATCGGGCTGAGAAGGGCAGGTTGGTCGCTTCGTCAAATCGCAGCCGATACCCATAGGGATGTGTCCACGGTGCAGCGCCTGTGGCGAAGATGGTTGGCGCAGGGACATGTGGCACGTGCGAGGGGTCCAGGCGCAGCCCGAGTGACGTCAGCACGCGAGGATCGGCGCATCCGCCGCCAAGCGGTGGCAGCCCCGCACGCCACGTTAACCGCCATTCTTCAGCATGTGCAAGACACCCTGGCTGTTCCAATATCGACCAGAACAATTTCCCGTCGATTGGTTGAAGGAGGCCTGCACTCCCGGCGTCCGCTCAGAAGACTACCATTGACTCCACAGCATAGACGTGCACGCCTGGCATGGTGCCGGGCTAGAGCGACTTGGATGAGGGAATGGCGGAACGTCGTGTTCTCCGATGAGTCACGCTTCTGTTCTGTCAGTGATAGTCACCGCAGACGAGTGTGGCGTTGGCGTGGAGAAAGGTCAAATCCGGCAGTAACTGTGGAGCGCCCTACCGCTAGACAACGCGGCATCATGGTTTGGGGCGCTATTGCGTATGATTCCACGTCACCTCTAGTGCGTATTCAAGGCACGTTAAATGCCCACCGCTACGTGCAGCATGTGCTGCGGCCGGTGGCACTCCCGTACCTTCAGGGGCTGCCCAATGCTCTGTTTCAGCAGGATAATGCCCGCCCACACACTGCTCGCATCTCCCAACAGGCTCTACGAGGTGTACAGATGCTTCCGTGGCCAGCGTACTCTCCGGATCTCTCACCAATCGAACACGTGTGGGATCTCATTGGACGCCGTTTGCAAACTCTGCCCCAGCCTCGTACGGACGACCAACTGTGGCAAATGGTTGACAGAGGATGGAGAACCATCCCTCAGGACACCATCCGCACTCTTATTGACTCTGTACCTCGACGTGTTTCTGCGTGCATCGCCGCTCGCGGTGGTCCTACATCCTACTGAGTCGATGCCGTGCGCATTGTGTAACCTGCATATCGGTTTGAAATAAACATCAATTATTCGTCCGTGCCGTCTCTGTTTTTTCCCCAACTTTCATCCCTTTCGAACCACTCCTCCTTGGTGTTGCATTTGCTCTGTCAGTCAGTGTACTTTGTCTCTTATGCTGCCTCTCAACTCCGATAGATGGAATTACTGCTGCGTAGCGAGTATAATAGCCTGACTGAATATTGGCGGGAAATAGCCGGGGAGTTAGAAAACTTTCTTCTTTAGCATGCTATTCCTTTGGTTCATACATTTTCTGATACAGCTGGTACGTAGCACACTGGTTCATCGTAGTATTCCAGCTGTTCGATCCCTACTCTGACGCGCTGTTTTGAATGAGCAGTGGGCATAGCTTCTTAAGGCAGAGGCTCACTTAGTAGAGAAGTAGTAGTAGTAGCAGTAGTAGTATGCACTGGTCTTGAATAACAATTAGGGCTATCCCAAATTATAGCACCACAATTCACTAAATAACTCATAACTCAACCCTGAAAAGAGCCGCTTCTTCCTTTTCATTTTTATTAAAATCTACATTCATTTTATTCCAAATTAGCAGTGAAGAGGGTGTTTCTCTTCTGGCTTGGAGGAAAAATTTGCATCCAAGTCAGATAGATTTTTCCGCCGCCAGTGTAGTGAATTGATACTTTCCGACTCATCGGGTACTCCTAGGAAACAGATTAGTAAAAGGGCATAGTTTTTGCCCTGGGAGTCGCCACTATTCGATCCCCTCCGCGCCGAAGAGGGACGAAGAATGTTCACGGATCACGGTAGTCTGCGGCTTGGTCATTCCAGCTCTGGAACTTTGGACTTCTAGATCGGCAGCTTAGTCCTGTTCGTTAAAAGTGAGAAAATGTCTTTTTTTTCATTTGATCGAGTATTTCATATGAAAGCATTGCTTTCAATCGCGCCATTCCTACTGACATTATTGTAATGTATGTTCATTTCAGTTGGGAAAACCACTAAGACAGTCTTTCTGAGGATTTAAAAAGGCAGGTGGAGAGTGAGTTCCTACCATTATAATGAAAACTTCCCAACCTGATTGTAACTGATGGTATGCAAGCGGGTCTACCATTACAGCGAGAATTCCCTAACTCAGTCTTCATATGAGAAAAGATGTTTGGTGACTTCCCCGTCGCGTTTCTAGGGTAACGTTAAGAGCTATGCAATTTCATACAATCTTGCTTACAACATGCACACTACCTAACGTAGAATTCTGTATACAATGTAGAATTCCGTAGTGAAGCACGGGTACATCAGCTAGTATACATATATATATGAAAGCATGAAGGTCCAATAATAATGCCTTTAGGAAGTCCCTTCTTAATTACTACAGGGTGGGGAGGCTTGCGTGTCCCAATGATGCAGATAGCCGAGGTGCAACCATATCGGATGGGTATCTGTTGAGAGACCAGACTAACGAATGGTTCATCGAAAGGGCGGTAGCAGCCTTTCGGTAGTTGCAAGGGCGGCAGTCTGGATGATTGACTGATACGGCCTTGTAATAATACTCAACATGGCTTAGCTGTGTTGATACTGCTACACGGCTGAAAGCAACGGGAAACTACAGCTGTAACTAATTCCCGAGGACATGCAGCTCTCTCTGTATGAATGATGTACTGATGATGGGTTCCTCCCGGGTAAAATATAAACTAGTCCCCCATTCGGATCTCCGGGTGGGGACTACACGAGAGGGGGCGATCATCAGGAAGATGGATACTGACATTCTACGAGTCGGAGCGTGGAATGTTAGAAGTTTGAATCATTGTGGTAGGTTAGAGAATCTGAAAAGGGAGATGGATAGGCTAAAGTTAGATGTAGTTGGCATAAGTGAAGTACGTTGGCAGGAAGAACAAGATTTTTGGTCAGGCGACTACCGAATTATCAACACAAAATCAAACAGAGGAAATGCACGAGTTGGTTTAATAATGAATAAGAAAATAGGGCAGCGGGTAAGCTACTACGACCAGCATAGTGAAAGAATTATTGTCGTCAAGATAGACACCAAACCAATGCCCACCACAATAGTGCAGGTCTATATGCCTACTAGTTCAGCGGATGATGAAGAAATCGAAAGAATATATGAGGAGATAGAAGATTTAATACAATATGTAAAAGGTGACGAGAATCTAATTGTGATGGGAGACTGGAATGCAGTGGTAGGCCAAGGAGGAGAAGGTAGTACAGTAGGAGAATTTGGATTGGGACAAAGGCTCAAGTTGTAGGACTCCTACAAAATACATCAGATATTTTATATTTTAGATTCAGGAGGTCAAATGGACTGTATCGCTATTGAGCTATTCAAGGCTTTTGATGGGGTAAATCATGGAAGAATACTGACGAAAATGAAGTCTACTGGACTAGACAAATGAGTGGTTGTATGGATGGCTACATTTCTAGAAACTAGAACTCAGAGAATTAGAGTACGTGAATCATTATATGATCCTCTAATGATTAAGAGGGATGTCTCACGGGGCAATATTATTGGACCTTGATGCTTTCTTATATATATAGCGGGTGGATCACTAGCCCATTGCAGTTTAGTTTTATGCATCCCACCGCTTTTACTAAAATTCTCAAATCAGTCCTCCGTCAACTGGGGTAGTATAATGAGATGTGTCTTTACGGGATAGAAGTCAGCAGGAATCGTGAGCTCAGTATTAATTCATTATGGGTACCTCGAAAGAACCCGTAACATGAGCACAGATAAAAAGAACACGTACTCTACAACAGGAGGTGCACACACAGACCATGAGCAGGTATTGTATAGGCTGGGAACATACACGCTGCATGTCAAGCCTCACAGTAGCTCACATGGCAAGAGCGAGGTGGGTTATGTGATAGTGCACAGTGCTCGAGACATAGGAGTTAGAAGGTTTGAATCCCATGGAAGTATTTTCTTTCTTTTTAGCAGCCTGGAATGTGGCATGGTTGCCTACTTAATAGTTTTCACAGTCTGATTGGTTTATTTGGCCCTGAGAAGGACCATTGTTATGATGGCATATGCTATGGAGCTTGGTTGGAAGAGGCTAGGAAACATGTGACAGGATTTCAGTTATCCACGTCATTTAATGCAGCACCTGCTTCAACGATGTCCTCCGTGATTGATACAGAGCTGCGCGCCATGATGTAAGGACCATCTGGCACATTGTGACACTTCCCGCGAAACGGATCGGCATGCCTCGTTAATGAGCTCTCTAAGATGACCAGGACTGGCTGGCTCCCGTGCATACTCCAGTTTTTTACATGGCCCAACAGAATAAATTCCAGGGGCGTAAGATCAGGCGATCTGGTGAGCCAGGGGACAGGTCCTCCCCTTCCTATCCATTTATCAGGATACGTCGCATGGAGATGGTTCTGGACAACCACCGTCGCATCCTGCAACGGTCAAGGAGTGGCACATGTTCCAAGAACGGTTGTAGTTCATCTTGGTGAAACAGCAAATAGCGTTTTCCCATCAGAAAAATGGCGACCGATGAGGTGATCACCCACGATGCCACACCATACATTTACGCCCCACTGTACCTGAAAAGCTGCCTGTCATACACAATGGGGATTATTCACACTCCCGTAATGCATATTTTGGTGATTAACTGTTCCGTTGTCGTGGAACCGTGCTTCGTCCGTAAATATGATGGTCGCTTAAAAAGCAGGATCCGTGTCCACATGCTGTAGAGTCCATTGACAAAACGCATCAAAATCATGACCATGGAGTTCATGTAAGTGCAGATGGTTAGAGCCCTGCACGGATATCTGCGAAGTTAGTGTCTTGGCGGATACAAACTGTATGGCAGTGCGGATAATTTTGCTGATAATTTCTAAATAATGACGTTTATTTATTTTCACTCAGGTATACTCTTTGTTTTTGCTTGTGATTAGGCGACCATTTACATTCGTATGGGAGAATAGTGATACACAAAGGGCCTTGAAACCATAAAACCGTAAATCAGAACTAAGCCTAACTGGCTCCTGCCCGCAGTTAATGGAAGGAACAAAAGTCAATACATCGGTAGTTGTCGCAAGAGAAAATCCTTCATAAACCTGCGACTGTAGGGGTTCAGGCCTAATGTATTATTTTAAAAGATCTATCCGTTTCAATACCTTGGGTGTAATATATTGTAGTTAAATATTTAAATTATCCGCGGATAGCCATTTTGCGGATGCGGATAACCATTCACGGATGTGGGTGCGGATGAAGAAAGTGCGGATGCGGATATTATTTTATATATCAGCGCAGGGCTCTACAGATGGTACGGGTGAAACAGTAGGGTATGCAATATCCGCACAACAGGCACCCAGCCGATGTTCGTCTCCTGTGTGCTAGAAGGAGGGTTTTGCTGGATAGCATTAAAGACAACCTCTTCATTGTGAGCTGACATCACGGAATGATCTCGAACAGGCTGCGGTCTCTCAGGGGCGCAGTATCCCGCAGACGTCTTTTCACACCCCTAAGGCCGGCCGCAAAACGAGACACAGGTCCGTGAGGTAACGCAGGGTGACTCACGTCGAATTCTTCACGGCAGAATGAGTCACGGCGACAATCGTCGCACGTTGGATCGCAGTTTATGACCTATCTGTGTCGGTGGGACGTAAGGCAACTTGTAAAAAGAAAAAGAAAAACTCATAATTACTTCCTTCTCTCATATCTCCCTCGTCACGACTTCGTCAAATTATTTGTTACTTATTTTTCTCACTAAAACGCACTTTTTTTGTATGGAAATACGTTGTTTTCAATTTGTATATCTCTGTTTATCCACTACAAATAATTTGTATTTGTCACATTGAGCTTATTTTTGGAATTTCTCATTTCAAAACATTTATTTTTGCATTCATCAATAGATAAAACATTTAACTGCAATAAAGTGTATTCTGTTGCTTTATATTGTACATTAATTCTTCCTCAAAACACAGTATATAGTTTATGGTGGTTTAGACAAAAAAATACATTTAATATGACATTTCAAAAAGAATTCCTGAGTCAGAAAAATGGTTTATCAACAATATGAGCAACCAAAATCACCGTGAGTCTTGCAGGAAACTGCGGAAGAGAGATTGCGGTCCGCAGGGTCATCACGCGCAGCAACTGCGTCACGTCACCCTGCGCCGTAACATGCGCGGGTCCAGTCAGTTCTGTGGTTCACAGAAACTCACCGTGAGTCACCCTGCGTCACCTCACGGACCTGCGTCTCATTTTGCGGCCGGCTTAAATGTCCTGTCTGTCAGTTGTTGTCTATCAGGATAGCGTTCTGTCTGGTATTCATTCTGTCTAGTTTCTCCGTAGATTAGTAACAGATCCACATATTATCTGCGCACATTTTAGCGATAGATTTGCGTACTGATTTGAGGAGTAAGGAGGGAGCTCTCCCGGTTCCGGTAGTACTGCCAACTGAATGGAAATGAAATCTGAATTGAATCGATAATATAATCGATCGATATGAATTTTCTAAACCTTCGTTATCTTAAGCCAATAACTGTGTCACACACACAATATATAACATTATATAACATTATATAACATTATATAACATTTCTCGATGCGAATCTTATTCCTAGAGTGAATTCTATAGTTTGGCTTTGCTGTGTAAATAACAACAGTACTAGTACGCAAAGTGTACGCCAGATGTCGCACAAAGATACATAAGCGATTCATAGTTTGCGGTTCAAAGGTTGCCAGTACGAATCTCGAAGATTGCTGAGGTGGACCGATTCAGCACTAGGGTGTAAATCTATCGCTGAAAAGTGAGCAGATAATACTCACCACTGGAATACATCATGAGATAGGGAATACGCTTTGTGTTGTGTCGTGAATCGCATTGAAGGAGGGGAGTTCACGCAGCTACAGTACATACCTACCTGCCATCACATGCTGCTATCATTCCAGTGGGGCACACTTTAACCTACCTGTGGTCTACAAAGCTTGGAACGTGTGCGACTCAGTTGACCTCCCAAGGCTGAGTGGACCCCGTCCCAGCCCTCGTACCACTTTTCAAATTTTCTGGCAGAGCCTGGATTCGAACCCAGGCCTCCGGGTGTGGCAGCTAATCACACTGTTACATGGTTACGGGGGTATTTAAGGGCTGTATTAAGGATGTTGACTGTGTCCTAGCCATGGACCATCACATCCTTATCCTCGTCCAACCCAGCACTATACCCTATGCCACGACATATAGGCTCTTTCTTTCTTTCTTTCTTTCTTTCTTTCTTTCTTTCTTTCTTTCTTTCTTTCTTTCTTTCTTAATCCTTTAACGACCAGGGTTGGCTTTCCCCTCGGACTCAGCGAGAGATCCCACTCTACCACCTCAAGGGCAATGTCCTGGAGTGTGAGATTTGGGTTGGGTGATACAACTGTCGAGGAGGACCAGTACCTCGCCCAGGTGGCCTCAACCGTCATGCTAAACAGGGACCTTGTGGGGTGGATGGGAAGATTGAAAGAGTTAGACAAGGAAGCAGCCGCGACCTGAAGTTAGGGACCGTCCCGGCATTTGCCTGGAGGAGAAGTGGGAAACCACGCAAAACCACTTCGAGGATGGCTGAGGTGGGAATCGAGCCCCCTATACTCAGATGACCTCCCGAGGCTGAGTGGATGCCGTTCAAGCCCTCGTACCACTTTTCAAATTTTCTGGCAGAGCCGGGATTCGAACCAGGGCCTCCGGGGGTGGCAGCTAATCACACTAACACATGATTATGAGGGTATTTAAGGGTTGTGTTAAGGATGTAAATGAGAGCTCGTATAAGTCTCTGGTAACACTCCAATTAGAGTTTGATTCCAATGTATTGTCCCCGACTAGGTCTGCCGGTGAACAAGAGCTCAGTTCACAGGACCGCTGACTTAAAAAAAATATGAAAGTGACAGGATTGACATAAGGTTCGCAAAATAAGAATGTTTTAAATATAGAGAACATATCACACTTTTATTCAATGAAAATAAAATATTCGCCATCCTGACATCTATGATAATGAAAAATGATCGCTACTTTACGTTAATTACTATTGCTCTTGATGTGACAAAAAAATACAAACAAATGGGATGGTACACGTAACTTAATTTCCCTACCATTCTAAGATAGTGTTTGAATATAACATTGTTTTTCTTCGTTTTAAAACATTCATTTAGTAATTTAAAGTCGAGTTAATTGTTTTTTAAATGAGGTCTTGCGTAGTATTCCTCGAACAATCTGGAAAAATGCATTAATTTTTAAAAAGTGTATAATAAAAATATCCAAGATTAATTAATTTTACTACCTTGACAAAATCTGAGTGAAATTCTGTTCATTAAAAATTTTGTTAACATTGAGATGAAAATTTGAATTTGCCTTTGATTTCTAAAAGTTAATTCGAGACGTCAAGTATATCTGTTCACGTCTTCCCGCTTATCTCCTCGTGAGAATTAATAACAAAACTTATCATCGCTTGATCATTAAATGAACAAAAATTAGCATTATGACCCTTCAGAGAAATCAATAAATAGGGAAAAATATATCCTCTACGTGGAAATCCTGCCCACATAACGAATTAACATCATCAATGTGTCACACATCACCACAACACAAATGCATAGAAAATAATTGTCTTAACACTAGAAAATCTCTAAATCTACTACTAGCTACTGAAAAATATCAAAGAAGGAAATATCTACAATATTTATACATCATCATCGGGTGTTAATCAATCTCGCCACTCTTCCATTAACTCGTTCCAACATGTTAAAACGATAAAGTCTCCATGTGAGTACGAAGTAAGAAATCGAAAAGTGAGCATGCCTGGTTTCGAACTGTAACATTATTAGAATATTCAATTGAGGATCTATTCTCCAGACCTAAGGTCTTCCAGTAAATTTACACGTATCGTAAACTTGGAATTTCTGACTTTCATGAGCACTATTAGGGTATTATCCTGAATTATAGAGAACATCGATCAACATGGACTTGTCCTTATCATCAGAAGACATTACTATGTTAACTACACCTCGTAAAATCTCGAAGATTCCATATTTCCATTATATCATGATCAACGTATGTATAAAAATACCACTACATTAACATGTGAAAATTCCAATTCCACACAGACTCATATCGTGCGTACAAATTCCTCATAAACCATACGAGCAGTACAACATCATAACGACGACCCTAACTCATCGTAACCCATTATCACACATGTGTAGTCATGAAAATAATAAGGACCTGTCATCGTCCCAAAACAAGTCATATCCTCATTAAATTTGTCTGGATGATTAACTAATCCATTAGTTGTCACATACCATATTGCATGTACTCTAAATAATTCATACACTCGATTCGGAATTAATATCCTGATGACCTGCTATCGTAAATATAAGATACGAGTAAAAGTCCAATTTCCATGAAAATGTTAAAAATATTGGAAAAATATCACCTCGATAAATTCATCGGACACAGATTAACTCACTATCATAATGAAATTCGTACAATAAGAAAGGATGGTTCCGATAACACATGGATAACTTCAACTGATCCATCATCATCGAACTCGTCAACACGTGGTCATGAATCAAGCAAGTATGCAAAGTAAGCTACAAGTCCTATCATACCTCTAGAAATAACCAGTGAAATGTCGTAAAAATAAATCAACTAGATACTATAGAACAAATCTAAGGAAAGATGAAGAGTAGAAATAAAGAGCTACATAGAACAGATATAAATAAGTCGTAGTCGACTTAACTTATTTAGTTGTCTTCACATCTCGAAGTCCGGGTCATCAATCACCCATTCTAAGGCGAAAGTCCCTGCATTTCGCCGCCCCCGACGCTGGTCATGGGCTTAGAACTTCATGATGAAATACGTGGAGTCCATGGCACGAAGTTCCATCTTCTTCTGGCGATGATAACGTAGAGGTCCTCTTCCACGTTTACACTCGTGAGGTTGCTGAAACTCGTACCAAATGTGTTAAAAGAAATCTTGAGCACACGTGTAATTTAGGATGAAAAGAACACGTACTTTAACAATTTTATCTGTTATTTCGACGTCTGTTTACTGTACTAACTCAAGTCGTAGATTTGCATAACTGTAGAAAGCATCGACCACAGGAATGAGTCCACTATCCCTGATGATAGTTTTCCACTGAAGTTCTGCGTAGAAATCCGCTAGCGAAGTACACAAAGTGACTGTAGATAGTAGACCAGGAACATGACAGCATGTGAGAGCTTGTACTCTTATGACTTGCTTTAAATATCGTGCGTGGCACTCGTGGTCGGAAGTGAAGTCAACTCAAGTACTGAATTCTTCTGGGGTTTGATTACATTATTTCACCATCATTTCTAGCCGAAATACCGTTGAAATCAAGTAAAAATTCAGTTATTAATTTTTATAGTTCACACGAGGTCTTATTAACACATTTCAGTCAAATATGATTCATGTGTACCTTCATAATTATGCATATCACGCCACCAAAGATATTACAAATATTTCATTTATTACAAATCGATGTAATTGCAGATGAGCACACTCTGGTTATTTTATCTCTCGTTCGCTTTTATTTTTATTATTTTTTGTCAGTCATCCAGCTACCCCCTTCAAGTCAGAAACTGGTTCTCTATCACCTGGCCAAGGCCACACGCGCCTCGCCGACAAAGCGAACCCCAGTAGCACACTAACCCATATTCAGTCAGCCGAGACCTGTGTACGGTCACATCATGCGACCCACTCCAGGATTACTTGGGACAAGAACTGGAAAAGATCCAAATCAAAGCGACACAATCTGTTCTTGGTCATTTCTGACAAAAGAATAGAGTTACGAAAATGTTGCAAACTTTGAGCTGGAAAGACTTGGGAGTAAGGAGACGAGCTGCTCGACTTCGCTCAGTGAAAGAGGTGCTGAAATAAGCGAACAAACACTGGTCCGTTTCCGAAAGATGTGTTCAACCAACGTGGTGGTGCTATAGCTTTCGCCGCGAACCTGACTCTTTTGCGACTCGTCTTCAAATCCCGATTATTTTGCTTTATTTATTTACTTTTGCCAACTGACGATTACTGCACGAAGTGCACCCCTAGAGGCACGGGTTCGGTACCCGGCTCTGTCACGAATTTTGAAAAGTGGTACGAGGACTGCAAAGGGGTCCACTCAGCCTCGGGATTCAACTGAGTAAAGTGGGTTTGATTCCCACTTCAGCCATCCTCGAAGTGGTTTCCTACTTCTTCTTCAGGCAAATAACGGGATGGTATCTAACTTAAGGCCACGGCCGCTTCTTTCCTTCTTCCTTGCTTGTCCCTTCCAATCTCCCCTTCCTCCACAAGGCCCCTGTTCGGCGTAGCACGTGAGGCTTCATCTGTGAGGTATTGGTCATCCTCCCCAGTTTTATCCCCGACCCAAAGTCTCAAGCTCCAGGACACTGCCCTTGAGGCGGTAGAGGTCGTATCCCTCGCTGAGTGCGAGGGGAAAACCATCCCTGGAGGGTTTTCGGATGAAGTAAAATTAAAATAATAAAACACTAGTTTCATTTTCTGTACGATCCCAGATCTACTCAACACCTGAATTCAGAGAGATTAAGTCTGTTCTCTGCAACGATAACCATCACAATATATGTATCATACCAAATAATTGTGGTGGTATGTATGAGAGCATGCCATCTGATTTCACTTTCTCCACCGTGTGGATGGGAGAGGTGGAGTACATCCACGGAATTCCCTGCCTGTCGTAAGAGGCAACTAAAAGAGGCCGCAGGGGCTCTTAACTCGGGAGCATGGATTGGCGAAAATGGGGCCCTTAGCTGAGTCCTGGCATTGCTTCCGTTTACTTGTGCCAAGCTCCTCACTTTCATCTATACTATCCGGCCTCCCTTGGTCAACTCTTGATCTTTTCTGACCCCGATGATATTACGTATGGAGTCTTTCATGTTTACGCCCTTCGTGCCTATTGTCTTTCTTTGGCCGACACCTTCATTTTCCGAAGTGTCGAATCCCTTCCGTTTTCCTCTCTGATTAATGTTGTATAGATGATGATTGTCTAGTTGTACTTCCTCTAGAAACAATAATCACCACCTAACATCAGATCTACCAAACTTTTCACAAAATGTGAGTTTCTCTTTAACCATAACGATATTATTGATAAAGGACCTATGTATTTTAGAATAAAATATCACTCATTCCAAGGAATAACAAAATAAGTCAGAAATTAAAAGTTTTCAGGCGGAGCATTTTTGTTTTTAAACAATATGTAATCACCGATTGTTACCAAATGTTGCAACAGCATGCCGCGTTATATGAAACAGGGTTTGGATTTGATTTGGTTTAGTTCCAAAAATTAATGACTTAGCATCTTTGTATCGTGATTCGTGAATGAAACTGACTTGTCCTGTAATGACCAAGCATTATTTTCGTATGTGGACCAGTCAACATACATTTGCATATTGTTAATTAGTAAGATTTAGCAGTTGTCATTAACAAAGGCAGCTTTTAAATTAACTACCAACAATGCATTTACCAGATAATAATGTCCAGGTCCACAATAAGAAAAAAGTATATAACACACGAAAAATTGACTAATCAGGTTGTTAACAACATTCAGATTATAAACAAGATAACCGGACTCATTTGGTTCTTGCTGGGGACAGGATTGTATTCTTGAATAGTCTGAAAGTAAAATTTGGCCATTTAATGAGTATTATTATGAAATTACTTATCTTGTTGGTGTCAAAAGGTGCAGAGCACTGACTTGAGTAGGATAATGAAGAAAAAAAAAAAAAAAAAAACGAAAAAACTTATCTCGTCCTTCCCCGAGATGAGTGATATGTCATCAGATGTCAAGAGCATCACAAGCAGACCCTCTACAGTCGGTAATACTGTCTGCAAATAATGATACCGTATAGAACAAAATGATGGAATGGAAGAGAAAACTGAAGGAGATTCAAGTATTTTGATATTTGAACAGAGGACTGACAATATCGTCAGTATAATCGATGTGTAGAGTGCTTGCATCAGTATTTCCTTCAGAACTGCATAAGCCATCGCTGAAAAATGTGCATCTGTTACTGCATGTCATTGATTTATTCCCAGTGCAGCATTTGGCCAAGAGTTGGACAAGTCAAATTATAACCGAGAGTTATTGCTTAGGTTTATAGAGGAACTGCCTGTCGTGTACCTATCGTTTTCAGGCTGGTTTTTGTAATTGCATCAGGAACGTAATACAGCAAAGATGAGCGGGACCAAATGAGACAGAGAATATCGTAATTAACAGCAATAGTCAATCAGTGTAATGTTGATAGATAGTGGGTTCGAACCCCACTGTCGGCAGCCCTGAAGATGGTTTTCCGTGGTCTCCAATTTTCACACCAGGAAAATGCTGGGGTTGTACCTTAATTAAGGCCACGGCCGCTTCCTTCCCAGTCCTAGCCTTTTACTGTCCCATCGTCGCCGTAACACCTATCTGTGTCCGTGCGATGTAAAGCCAATAGCCAAAAAAAAAAAAAAAAAAAAAAAAAAAAAATTACTGAAAACCATCTTCAAGACTGCTGCCGACAGTGGGGTTCGAACCCACTATCTCCCGAATACAAGCTTATACCTGCTTGGCCCTAACCGCATGGCCAACTCGCTCGGTGATTTCTTTTGCCTCATTCTTTGGATGATCATTTTAGGGTCTAAAAATATACAGGGCCCGTCAGAAACAATCCACCACTTTGAACGGTTAGTAGCATGCACGGCCCTGCAGTGGGGATAAAACCGTGTAGCAGGAAGGATGCCATTTTAGTTACCGTGGAGCGTTGGACAGCGACGCACCGCGCTTTTGCGATTGCAGCGTATTTCAAAAGTAGTGACAGTGTAGTAGCTACGCAGGGGAAATGTCGAGATAAATTCAACAATGGGAGACATGGAAGAGTACCAGAACAGCGCACATTTCGGAGGTAGGTTGAGTAGTTTCGTGCTACCGGAATTGCCACGAGTAAGAAGCCACCGGCAAAGCCAAGGGCAGTTCGGACGCCAGAAATATTGAGAGCGTACGGAATGCTATTGACAGGAGTCCTAGGTGTTCAGTTAACAAACATGCTGCAGTTTTACACATGTCAGACGGAAGTGTGCGCCGCATTCTCCACAATGGTTTAGTTTAGCATCGTTACGTACAGTGTTCGCGGGAAGAGTTATCTCACGTTTCGGGGACATACCGTGGCCGGCCAGTTGTCCCGATTTGAGTGCTTGCGATTTCTTTCTGTGGGGGTACCTCAGGAGCCAAGTGTTTACATTACGTATCAGACTCTGAGGCGACGCATTCGTGAAGACCCCCCGCCACCACAATGACGCAAGAGTCCCGAAGGGCCATGGCCTACTAAGCGACCGCTGCTCAGCCCGGAGGCCTACAGATTACGAGGTGTCGTGTGGTGAGCACGACAGATCCTCTCGGCCGTTATTCTTTGCTTTCTAGACCGGGGCCGCTATTTGACCGTCAGATAGTTCCTCAATTGTAATCACATAGGCTGACTGGACCTCGAACCAGCCCTCAGATGCAGGTAAAATTCCCTGACCTGGCCGGGAATCGAGCCCGGGGCCTCCGGGTAAGAGGCAGGCATGCTACCCCTACACCGTGGGGCCGGCGCCGTCGTGAAGAGGTCCAGGCAATTCCACCTGAGATGCTGGTGAAAGTAACGGACAGCTTCGTTCGACGACTCCATGTGTGCATCGCAAGGGACGATGGCTACCTGAAAGATGTGATTTTCAAAAAAATAGAACATGACTCGAGTTATTGTGCCATAAAATGTCATTATGTTACCTATCAATTACAACTCTAGTAATTTGCATTCTCTATTTACTGTTACTATAGAACCTGTACTAAAATGATAGATTGCTTCTGCCGGACCCTGTACTTTGTTTTCTTCTGGTTTGCCAATATTAGGGCAGACAAGTTACTTTATTATTAGAGCCCGGATTTCCATGTACTATCAAATCTCAAAATATGTACAATAAACTGAAAATTCACTATCACTATCAAAATTCAGTTACTTTTGAGATATCGTTCAAAAACTCATTTCTCCAAATTGTCTTGATTTAAGCTCATCCATTTATCTGTCAGCACATTCTCAAGTACAGAATATGACCTTTCTTGCTAGGAGCTTTACGTCGCACCGACACAGATAGGTCTTATGGCGACGATTGGATAGGAAAGGCCTAGGAGTTGGAAGGAAGCGGCCGTGGCCTTAATTAAGGTACAGCCCCAGCATTTGCCTGGTGTGAAAATGGGAAACCACGGAAAACCATCTTCAGAGCTGCCGATAGTGGGATTCGAACCTACTATCTCCCGGATGCAAGCTCACAGCCGCGCGCCTCTACGCGCACGGCCAACTCGCCCGGTAATATGACCTTCCTACGTCACAAGAAGTGACAGATGCCTACTTAAATGAAGACATTTGGGATAAAGTGAGGTCATGTTGTACGTCTTTGTATTTCACTACAATACGCCTTTTATAAGCTTGACGAATTCCAAATCAGGATTTGAACGGATCATTTTGTTCTGCTTATCTCTAGTTGCTTCTCCGTGCGATGATTATTACAGATGATGATGTCTTCAATAACTGCTAAAGATTGAAGCTACGATAACAAAGACGTGTGACGAATGAGAGTTCCGAGTAGGATATTCCAGGATAACAAAGGAAGGTTTGTGCAAAACCAAGGTTTGAAAGCTGCTATCCCAGTAACGCGGCGTCACAGAAGTCTGGTACAAGTTTTGTTTTGTTCGTCTAAAGCCGCGTATACACTTGAGCATTCGCCCCGAATGAGCATGCGTTTGCCCAGTTTTGCTCAGATGAGTACAGGGCGAATTGAATGGATCCGCATGCCTCAGCCCGATCCGAATGTTGTCGGTACCTCAAAGTGAGTACGTACTCTGTTCGTGCTCAGTGTGGACGGTTGATGACTAGTGGGGTAGCCCGAACAGTATGAGCCGACTGCGTCCGCTATGCATATGCGATCTCGCTCGTGCAAGTGAAGTGAAGGAAGAGTGTGAAAGATAATTTCAAGTTGAAATGGAAAAATGAAATGAAATGGCGTATGGCTTTTAGTTCCGGGAGTGTCCGAGGACAATTTCGGCTCGCCAGATGTAGGTAGGCGACCTGCGCGTCGTAATGAGGATGAAATGATGATGAAGACGGCACATGCACCCAGAACACCTGCTAGCGGAATTAAACAATTATGGTTAAAATTCACGACTCTGCCGGGAATCGAACCCGGAACCCCTGTGACCAAAGGCCAGCATGCTGCTAACCATTTAGCCATGGAGCCGGACGTTGAAACGGAATTGTCCTAGGATAATTCTCTCATCCTCCTGGGGTACTACCACAAGTATCCCGTTCTGTGGAACCCCAAGGACGAGTTCTATTACAATACCTCGGAAAAGAACGATGCTTGTAGTGAAATTATTGCCCTCATGCAATTTCCAAAAGATGAGTGTCGCAAGAAAATCCAAAGCCTCACGTGTTCCTACCGGAGGGAAAAGGCAAGAATGAAAAGAAGCAACATGACTATTTCGGTTAAATACTGCAGCGTTTCTTTGTTTTTGCAGCTGTGTTCTCGGTCCGCACGAGGTCCGAACACAGTGGAAACTTGCTCAACAGATTGGCATACGGGTCGTGCTTGTGCGCTCCCGCATTGGCAACGCATGCTCATTCGGGGCGAATGCTCAAGTGTATACGCGGCTTAACATAGAAGAAAAAAATGAGGCTTCATTTAGCAATGCACAATATCATCATCATTATCTGTTTACCCTCCTACCGGGCGAGTTGGCCGTGCGCGTTGAGGCGCACGGCTGTGAGCTTGCATCCGGGAGATAGTAGGTTCGAATCCCACTATCGGCAGCCCTGAAGATGGTTTTCCGTGGTTTCCCATTTTCACACCAGGCAAATGCTGGGGCTGTACCTTAATTAAGGCCATGGCCGCTTCCTTCCAACTCCTAGGCCTTTCCTATCCCATCGTCGCCATAAGACCTATCTGTATCGGAGCGACGTAAAGCCCCCTAGCCAGCCTGTTTACCCTCCAGGTTCGGCTTTTCCCTCGGACTCGGCGAGGGATCCCACCTCTACCGCCTCAAGGGCAGTGTCCTGGAGCTTCAGACTCTTGGTCGGGGGATACAACTGGGGAGAATGACCAGTACCTCGCCCAGGCGGCCTCACCTGCTATGCTGAACAGGGGCCTTGTGGAGGGATGGGAAGATTGGAAGGGATAGACAAGGGAGAGGGAAGGAAGCGGCCGTGGCCTTAAGTTAGGTACCATCCCGGCATTCGCCTGGAGGAGAAGTGGGAAACCACGGAAAACCACTTCGAGGATGGCTGAGGTGGTAATCGAACCCACCTCTACTCAGTTGACCTCCCGAGGCTGAGTGGACCCCGTTCCAGCCCTCGTACCACGTTTCAAATTTTCGTACAGAGCCGGGAATCGAACCCGGACCTCCGGGGGTGGCAGCTAATCACGCTAACCACTACACCACAGAGGCGGACCAATGCACAATATAGGTCCAATTTATAGCAATTTATAACTGGGACACCTTATTCCTAAGAATTACAGAGATCAGCGTGGGGTCTTCCGGCTTACGTCAATGTTTACTGGAGCAACAGATAAGAAAGTGCTTGGTTAATTTGTTTATAGGACTTCTACCGTATGTACTAACTTTGGTTGTCAGATAGGATGCCAGGAATCAGTACATTCGTACATTCTCTCCGTTTCTCAATAACAGACATGCCGTATAACGAGGAAAAACGATCCCAAATTCTGCAAACCAACAGTCATAACAGGCACATCATGCATGTTAACATTATACAGAATGGACCGAAATTCACACACTCGGGCTTCGCAGCGCGATTCCTCACATGCCAGCAATAAGGAAAAAAAAATTATCTCACAAAAGTTACTCCTGCGAGTATATCATCATCATCACCATCATCTGTTTACCCTCCAGGTTCGGTTTTTCCCTCGGACTTAGCGAGGGATCCCACCTCTACCGCCTCAAGGGCAGTGTCCTGGAGCTTCAGACTCTTGGTCGGGGATACAACTGGGGAGTATGACCAGTACCTCGCCCAGGCGGCCTCACCTGCTATGCTGAACAGGGGCCTTGTGGAGGGATGGGAAGATTGGAAGGGATAGGCAAGGAAGAGGGAAGGAAGCGGCCGTGGCCTTAAGTTAGGTACCATCCCGGCATTCGCCTGGAGGAGAAGTGGGAAACCACGGAAAACCACTTCGAGGATGGCTGAGATGGGAATCGAACCCACCTCTACTCAGTTGACCTCCCGAGGCTGAGTGGACCCCGTGCCAGCCCTCGTACCACTTTTCAAATTTCGTGGCAGAGCCTGGAATCGAACCCGGACCTCCGGGGGTGGCAGCTAATCACGCTAACCACTACACCACAGAGGCGCTGCGAGTATATCCGGCAGGAAAAGGACGTTGAAGAGTGGCAATCTGGCAACACTGTAACCATATGTAGAGTAACTACCTCTGTCAGCACGCAGTATTTGTGCTGTACAGTTGGTGCAGTGGATAGAGGTTTGGGATAGTATACAGAAGGTCGAGGGGTCGATCGTGGGTTGCAGCATATGTTTTTTATGTCGTAAATGTAGTCCATGTGGTATGGTATCTGGCATCTCAATCGTCAACAGCGATTGCAGCGGTTCCTCTAGACACCATTTGAACTTACATATTACTATCCTAGAAATTTTTTTGCTATTTGCTTTACGTCGCATCGACACAGATAGGTCTTATGGCGACGATGGGAAAGGAGAGGCCTAGGAATGGGAAGGAAGCGGCCGTGGCCTTCATTAAGGTACAGCCCCAACATTAGCCTGGTGTGAAAATGGGAAGCCACGGAAAACCATCTTCAGGGCTGCCGACAGTGGGGTTCGAATCCATTATCTCCCGATTACTGGATACTGGCCGCACTTAAGCGACTGCAGCTATCGAGCTCGGTGATCCTAGAAAAGGAAGAACAATCGTTTTCATTGGTCAGCTTTGAAAGACGCCATTCCAAGTCGTGGGCGTGAATTTATTCGCTGCCAGATACCATACCACCTGGACTACATTTACGAAATAATAAACATATGCTGCAACCCACGATCGACCCCTCGACCTCCTGCATGCTAACCCTAAACTCTATCCACTACACCAACTGGACAGCACGACAAATATGTGCTGACAGAGGTAGTTACACTACATGTGGTTACAGTGTTGCCAGATTGCCACTCTTCAACGTCCTTTTTCTGCCGGATATACTCGCAGGACCAACTTTTGTGAGATACATTTTTTTTATTGCTGGCATGTGAGGAGACGTGCTGCGACGCTCGAGTGCGTGAATTTCGGTTCATCCTATATATATGCGCCAAAGTCAGAAGGAAAGTCATATTGTGCAACATAAACGACCAACTATTCGCTATTAAATCCATCATCATCATCATCATCATCATCATCTGTTTACCCTCCAGGTTCGGTTTTTCCCTCGGACTTAGCGAGGAATCCCACCTCTACCGCCTCAAGGGCAGTGTCTTGGAGCTTCAGACTCTTGGTCTGGGGATACAACTGGGGAGTATGACCAGTACCTCGCCCAGGCGGCCTCACCTGCTATGCTGAACAGGGGCCTTGTGGAGGGATGGGAAGATTGGAAGGGATAGGCAAGGAAGAGGGAAGGAAGCGGCCGTGGCCTTATGTTAGGTACCATCCCGGCATTCGCCTGGAGGAGAAGTGGGAAACCACGGAAAACCATTTCCAGGATGGCTGAGGTGGGAATCGAACCCTCCTCTACACAGTTGACCTCCCGAGGCTGAGTGGACCCCGTTCCAGCCCTCGTACCACTTTTCAAATTTCGTGGCAGAGCCGGGAATCGAACCCGGTCCTCCGGCGGTGGCAGCTAATCACGCTAACCACTACACCACAGAGGCGGACCTATTCATCATCATCATCATCATCTGTTTACCCTCCAGGTTCGGTTTTTCCCTCGGACTGAGCGAGGGATCCCACCTCTACCGCCTCAAGGGCAGTGTCCTGGAGCTTCAGACTCTTGGTCGGGGGATACAACTGGGGAGTATGACCAGTACCTCGCCCAGGCGGCCTCACCTGCTATGCTGAACAGGGGCCTTGTGGAAGGATGGGAAGATTGGAAGGGATAGGCAAGGAAGAGGGAAGGAAGCGGCCGTGGCCTTAAGTTAGGTACCATCCCGGCATTCGCCTGGAGGAGAAGTGGGAAACCACGGAAAACCACTTCCAGGATGGCTGAGGTGGGAATCGAACCCACCTCTACTCAGTTGACCTCCCGAGGCTGAGTGGACCCCGTTCCAGCCCTCGTACCACTTTTCAAATTTCGTGGCAGAGCCGGGAATCGAACCCGGCCCTCCGGGGGTGGCAGCTAATCACGCTAACCACTACACCACAGAGGCGGACCTATTAAATCCAAAAATATTCAAAATATGCATTGTCCATGAATTTTCTCCTAGAAAGGCCAAAATATGCAAACATGCAGGGAAAAAAAAGAACGGTTATTTGGAATCGTTGAGTCATAAAACGAATATTTGCAAAGTTTGCAAATTGTAATTCGTTTTTTTAAAAACGTTCATTTGCATGGAAATCCGGGCTCTAGTTATTATACAATTGCAGAAGTAATGTTATCTAGTTGCAGCAGAAGATACAAAGAACCCCCCCCCCCCTTTTTTTGCTTTACGTCACACCGACACAGATAGGTCTTATGGCGACGATGGAATAGGGAAGGCCTAGGAGTGGGAAGGAAGCGGTCGTGGCCTTAATTAAGGTACAGCCCCAGCATTTGCCAGGTGTGAAAATGGGAAACCACGGAAAACCATCTTCAGGGCTGCCGACAGTGGGATTCAAACCCACTACCTCCCGGATGCAAGCTCACAGCTGCACGACTCCAACCGCACGGTCAACTCGCCCGGCTCAAAGAACACCTAAACTATCAACAGTTAGTGTCAGATTTATGCGTTAGGACGCTGTAGGTCAGGGAAGGTGAACATATGACACGCGAACACGACTTCTGTAGCACGTCAGACTACATACTAACATACACTGCCTGACAACAAAAGTTAAGCACCCAGAACGAGTGGTCCAATATTATCCCATTTCGGTATACATGTATACCATTGATGTGTGAGTAAATTATTAGATTTACAAGGATTTGTAATCTTCAGAACGCCCACCAGAGTGCATTTGTCATGGCACCGTCCTGTTGTTGACAAGTTGTTTTCAGTCAGCTGCTGTGAGTCAGACGTACAGAGAGGACTACGTACAGTAAGAAGCGCCCGCGATGCCTCGCAGACACGTTAGACAGTCTATCCACTAATTGACACCATTTGACGGAGACCGCATTGTGGGACAGCATGAGGCTGGTTGGTCGTATTGTGCAATTGCCAGGCATGTGGGCCATTCAGATGTCACAGTGGCCCGATGCTGGACTCAATGGGTATATAAGTGCACCCAATCACGGCGGGCAGGTTCGGATCGACCAAGAAACACTACCCCGAGGGGGGACTCTCGCATGGTGCACCAAGCATTGCGGGATCCCGTAACTTCGGTACCCGCCATCCGCGAACATCTCTCCAACATCATGTGAGTTCCCGCATAGTGTCTCGACGATTCACATCCTCCGGATTGGGGCCCTACCACCCCACGCGTCGGTTGCCATTGTCACCAGAACACCAACGCCTTCGTTTGGTGTCGCATCATGTTCAGTGATGAGTCCCATCGTGCACGGCTTTGGCGGTGTCAAGGGCAAAGGGCAGATCCTGTCCATATTGCAATCGGTTCAATAAAGGCCCACTGTGTTTCACCATATGTTGTTTCAATCACTTTCAGCCACTCCTTCCGGGTGTTTAACTTTTTCTTGTCAGGCAGTGTATTTAAATTTTTTAACACATAATAAATAGTGTCCGCCTCTGTGGTGTGGTGGTTAGCGTGATTAGCTGCCACCCCCGGAGGTCCGGGTTCGATTCCCGGCTCTGCCACGAAATTTGAAAAGTGGTACGAGGGCTGGAACGGGGTCCACTCAGCCTCGGGAGGTCAACTGAGTAGAGGTGGGTTCGATTCCCAGCTCAGCCATCCTCGAAGTGGTTTTCCGTGGTTTCCCACTTCACCTCCAGGCGAATGCCGGGATGGTACCTAACTTAAGGCCACGGCCGCTTCCTTCCCTCTTCCTTATCTATCCCTTCCAATCTTCCCATCCCCCTCCAAGGCCCCTGTTCACCATAGCAGGTGAGGCCGCCTGGGCGAGGTACTGGTCATACTCCCCAGTTGTATCCCCCGACCAAGAGTCTGAAGCTCCAGGACACTGCCCTTGAGGCGGTAGAGGTGGGATTCCTCGCTGAGTCCGAGGGAAAAGCCGAACCTGGAGCGTAAACAGGTGGTGATGATGATGATGATGATGATGATGAAAAAATAGTTCAGATTTCTAGCAACATAACATAGTTTAACACGTGTATGAATTCTGTGGCCATATTTTTACAAATTTTATTAGGTTAAAGCAAAAATATACGTCGTTCTTAAAATTTACCTCTTTCAAAGATGTAATTTGCAGTGATGTTGCAGAGTTAAAATAATTAAACTTTCAGTCGAATGGATGCTTATGTAATTCCATCTAATACTTAAATGAAGTAAGTAAGTGTTTTCATAATTGTTATAAAGGCAAATAACCGATAGCACATTAGAGAGTTAAAGGCAATAAACAAGAGACGCTAGTCGGTAAAGGTTTGCCATCCCTGCTGTAGTCCATCATATTTACTTTTCCTCTGGCTAGATAATATTAGGGCATGCTAGGTCAAAGGAGTCGAATCATCAATCAGTCAACATTGATCTATATTTAGGGCAGTCGCCCAGTTGGCAGATTCCCTATCTGTTGCCTTCTTAGTCTTTTCACATATTATTGCAAAGAATTTGGAAATTTATTGAAAATATCCCTTGGTAAGTTATTCCAGTCCCTAACTCCCCTTCCTATAAATGAAGATTTGTCGCAATTTGTCGTCTTGAATTCCAACTTTACATCATACTGTGATATTTCCTTCTTTAGATTATTATTATTATTATTATTATTGCTATTTGCTTTACGTCGCACCGACACAGATATGTCTTATGGCGACGATGGGAATGGAAATGCCTAGGAATTGGAAGGAAGCGGCCGTGGCCTTAATTGAGGTACAGCCCCAGCATTTGCCTGGTGTGAAAATGGGAAACCGCGGAAAATCATCTTCAGGGCTGCCGACAGTGGGGCTCGAACCCACTATCTCCCGATTACTGGATACTGGCCGCCGCACTTAAGCGACTGCAGCTATCGAGCTCGATCCTTCTTTAGAAAAACACCACTCAAATGTATTCGTCTACTAATGTCATTCCACGCCATCTCTCCACTGTCAGCTCGGTACATACCACTTAGTCGAGCAACTCGTATCCTTTCTCCCAAGTCTTCCCAGCTCAAATTTTACAACATTTTTGTAACGCTAATTTCTAATTTCTTTCTCCTTTCATAACTCACTTTTTGCTGCTTCTTCTTTAGTCATGTTTTCATTTTCATTTATCGTCTTTATCTTCCAGGGGCTGCCTGGCCGAGGCGGTAAAGGCTTGCGCGGTTCGCCTGGAAGAACGTGGGTTCGAATCCCCGTCAGGAAGTCGTAAAATTTAAGAAACGAAATTTCCACTTGCGGAGGTGCATATGGCCCTGAGGTTCACTCAGCCTACACCAAAAATGAGTACCAGGTTAATTCCTGGTGGCAAAGGCGGCCGGGCATAGAACTAACCACTCTACCCCATCACGTGCCGCGGTTAACAATGGTGGAAGCCTTTACCTTCCACTCCTCCAAGGGCCTTCATGGCCTGTACGGAGGTGTCTTTGTCTTTATCTTCCTGATCAATAAGAGTTTATGATTAGACAGTTTTTGCACCTTAAAAATACAATCACAACAACAACGACCAGCATCGCCAGTTGATTCTTACCTTGACAATTCAACAATATTTCTACATCAGTCCGGCTCCATGGCCAAATGGTTAGCGTGCTGGCCTTTGTTCAAAGGGACCCCCCGTTCGATTCCCGGCAGGGTCAGGATTTTTAACCATCATTGGTTAATTTCGCTGGCACGGGGGCTGGGTGTATGTGCTGTATTCATCATCATTTCATCCTCATCACGACGCGCAGATCGCCTAAGGGCGTCAAATCAAAAGACTTGCACCTGGCGAGCCGAACATGTCCTCGGACACTCCCGGCACTAAAAACCATAGGACATTTCATTTCTACATCAGTGACGTTTTGCAGTGATGAACAAACCAATATGATTCTAAATCCGTGAATATCTCTGTTATCATAACCCATAAAGTAAAATGTAGAGAAAAAAATCATTGGAAATTTTAGTTTCTGTAACCTTTATTATGTACAGGTTTTAGATATAAGAAATAATTCCAGAATTATTTGTAAGTTTGTGAAAATGTAATAATCGTAAATATCTCCATTATTATTTCTCGTACAGTAAAATTGCATGAGATATGAAACATTAGAAATTATATTTTGCACAACTTCTATTATGTACAGATTTTTGATACAGCTAATATTAATGAAGTAATTTGACCGTTCCTCTATTGGTCTATTGTGGATGGGAAAGCAGAGTTGTCTTCGTCAAAACTTCATGAATCAACAGCGGTGCATGAGCTGGTGCATTGTAGCGCTGGAGGCTCCAGAAGTTGTTTCTTCACAAGTCTGGTCTTCTTTTTTTGATATTTTCTCTCAAGCATCTCAAGACCATTTGACCTTCAAATAGGACTTCCTGGTGCACACTACTCTTGATGTAAAAAAAGACTGACAACAACACTTTCACGTTCGACCTGACCTGTCACGCCTTCTTTGGTCTCTGCAAATTTTTCCCACATTACATTGATCATTACCTATGCCTCCTTTAACAATTTCCCCAGTTTGAAGCAGAAACGAATGCTGATACACTGCATTTCCAAAACAGAAAAAGAGACCAAAAACCTCAATAACAGCTGTTGAGCAGTAAGTAATTATTTCAGAAATCCGCAGCAAATGGCTTCGTACTAAGGATAGCAATATACAGCACCAATTACTGGAAATCACAAAGATTTTGCAGTCATTCCAGTCATTTTTTGAACAGGCCTCGTAATTGTATTTTTCAAGCATGTGTAGTTTAAAAAATTATTTGTGCGATCTGGACATATATTTATCAGTTCAAATCAATTACAGACAGTTTTGGATAATCAGCTTTCTACCGCTATACCAATTACCCCTTCAGCCAGATCTACTGGACTTTTGTAGTATTGTTCCTTTGTAATCATAATATTGCAATTGGCTGTGAGCTTGCATCTGGGATATAGTGGGTTCGAACCCCACAGTTGTCAGCCCTGAAGATGGTTTTCCATGGTTTCCTATTTTCACACCAGGCAAATGCTGGTACTGCATCTTAATTAAGGAAACGGCAGCTTCCTTCCCACTCCTAGCCCTTTCCTATCCGATCGTCGCCATAAGACCTTTTTATTTTTGTTAGGGGCTTTACGTCGCACCAACACAGATGGGTCTTATGGCGACGATGGGATAGGAAAAGCCTAGGAGTTGGAAGGAAGCGGCCGTGGCCTTAATTAAGGTACAACCCCAGCATTTGCCTGGTGTGAAAATGGGAAACCACGGAAAAACATTTTCAGGGCTGCCGATAGTGGGATTCGAACCTACTATCTTCCGGATGCAAGCTCACAGCCGCGTGCCTCTACGCACACGGCCAACTCGCCCGGTGCCATAAGACCTAGCTGTGTCGTTGCGACGTAAAGCAAAATTCAAAAATTAAAAACAAAAAACATTATCTATATTTGTAATGTCCATAACCCTGTCTGTACAATGTTCTGCTGTTAAACCTACATGATTCTTTTTTGTATTCTAGATCCAGCCTCATTGCTCATCAACGTACCAAGGAACATCATCAATGGGAATGGAAATGTCCACAATGTACGAAACCGTTCCCTCAACGCCAATCTCTAAACCGCCACAGTCAAGAAGCTTGCAAAAAGTACCAGCTGAAGAAACAAAAAGCTTTGAAGTGAAACTGTAATCAATATAATACTTAAATATTATACATAAATTAGAAAATTGTGTTTAATCCAATTAATGATAATTCAAGAAATACAAGTGACATTCTTTTGTTACGTCAAATAGAACTAGAAAATAGTGTTTAATCCAATTAATGATAATTCAACAAATACAAGTGAAATTCTTTTTTTACGTCTAATAGAACTGTGTTGTTGTTTTTGTTTGAGTCATCAGTCTACAAAACTGGTTTGACGCAGCTGTCCACGCCACCATATCCTGTGCTAACCTTTTCATTCCTACGTAACTAATGCATCCTATACCTGCTACAATCTCCTTGTAATATTCACACCTTGGTCTACCCCTACCGTTCTTACCGCGTATACTTCCCACAGAAACCAACTAAACAAGTCCTGAGTGTTTTAAAATGTGTCCTATCATTCTATCTCTTCTCATCAAATTTGGCCAAATCGATCTCCTCTCGCCAATTCGATTCAGTATCTCTTAATACGTGATTCGATCTATCTCACCTTCAGCTTTCTTCTGTAACACCACATTTCGAAAAGCTTCTATTCTCGTTCTTTATGAACTAGTTATCGTACATGTTTCACTTTCATACAATGCCATGCTCCAGCTGAAAGTCCTCAGAAACATTTTTCTGTTTCCTATATCAATGTTCAAAGTGAGAAAATTTCTTTTCTTAAGAAAGCTTTTCCTTGCTTGTGCTATACTGCATTTTATGTGCTCCTTATTTCTGCCATCATTAGTTATTTTACTACCCAAGTAAAAATATTCATCTACTTCCTTTAAGACTTCATTTCGTAATCTAATAATACCTGCATCACCTCACTTCGATTGCACTTCATTACTTTTGTTTTGATCTTATATATTTTCATCTTGTACTCCTTACCCAAGACTCCATCCATACCATTCGGCAATTTCTCCAAATCTTCTGGGGTCTTAGATATAATAACAATATCATCGATACATCTCAGGGTTTTGATTACCTCTCCTTGGATTGTGATTCACTTTCCAAATTTCTCTTTGATTTCCTTTACTGCCTCTTCTATATAAACATGAAAAAGAGGACGGGGGGGAACTCCAGCCTTGCCTCACTCCTTTCCGGATTGCTGCTTCTTTTTCAAATCCCTGACTGATTTTTATACAGAATGTAGATAATTCTTCGTTCTCTGTATCTGATCCCGATTACCTCCAGAATCTCAAATAGCTTGGTTCAATCAACATTATCGAATGTCTTTTCTAGATCTATGAACGCCATGTGTGTGGGCTTGTCCTTCTGAATTCGATCCTCTACGATCAGACGTAAAGTCAGGATTGCTTCACGTGTTCTTACATTTCTTCTGGGCCGGGCTGAGTGGCTCAGACGGTTGAGGCGCTGGCCTTCTGACCCCAACTTGGCAGGTTCGATCCTAGCTCAGTCCGGTGGTATTTGAAGGTGCTCAAATACACCAGCCTCGTGTCGGTAGATTTACTGGAACGTAAAAGAACTTCTGTGGGACTAAATTTCGGCATCTCAGCGTCTCCGAAAACCTTAAAAGAGTAGTTAGTGGGACGTAAATCTAATACCATAAAAAAACATTTCCTCTGTAGCCAAATTGATCTTCTCCCAACTCAGTTTAAACTTTTCTTTCTATTCTTCTCTAAATAATATGTGTTCATTTTTTTTTTTTTTTGCTACTTGCTTTACGTCGCACCGACACAGATAGGTCTTATGGCGACGATGGGACAAGGAAGGGCTAGGAGTGGGAAGGAAGCGGCAGTGGCCTTAATTAAGGTACAGCCCCAGCATTTGCCTGGTGTGAAAATGGGAAACCACGGAAAAACATTTTCAGGGCTGCCGACAGTGGGGTACGAACGTTTTTTTTTTTTTTTTTTTTTTGTTTTTTGCAGGCTTGAGATACTAAACTAATGATGCGGTAGTTTTCACACTTGTCAGCGCCGGCTTTCTTGGGAATAGATATAACAACATTCTGCTGAAAATCGGATGGCACTTCTCCTGTCTCATACATCTTACACACTAAATGGAATAACCTCGCCATGCTGGTTTCTCCTAAGGCAATCAACAATTCAGAAGGACTGTCATGAATTCCAGGTGCCTTGTTCCTATTTAGGTCTCTCACAGCTCTGTTGAATTCTGATGTCAAACTTGGCTCTCCCATTTCATCAGCATTGACAGCCTCTTCTTGTTCCAGAACCATATCATCTACACACATCTACACATACACATCATCACATCTCGCATGTCCACGATTTTTTCGGCTGGGTGGCGCTCTTCTCTGCTGCAGCTCAGTTGGCCCAAGAATAATCTAACGGGCAGACGCCTAGTTGGCTGTCGCCTTCCTGCTCCACTATGTACACCTGTCTCATTAACCCATTTATGCCCAAGAATTTTTTTTTCGAATTTTATGGTTTTGACTTCTGGAATGATTTCATTTATGTCCAAAAATGCCCCGAAAATTGTTTTTAAAATATTTGTTGTTGTTGTTTAAAAATTATAGCATGGGTCGTAAACGACCCACTGGGCATGGACCCCAGGGTCATATCTCCAACATGGGCTTTGACTATTTTCATGTTTGGGTTCATCATGGTAAATTTTAATGATAAAAGCAGAACAACTGGTGTATTTTATGACTCATTATTAGTGAAAAATGAAAATGACATATCTACTACACAGGTAAGTATTATAAAGCACATAGAAAATGCTAATAAGAAGTCGCTCTTCACTAAATGCCGTAAGAAGGAATCTCTCCTACAAATGTAAAGAGTATCAAAATATAACATTAATAATATAAAATAGACTATCAGTCGAGTTTCCTAGTCAGTCTTACACATTCCTTTGAATACTCAGTACTGAAATGGCACAACAGGCTTTGGGATCATTATTATAAAACATTTTGTCTTGCATAAAAAAACCTGAATCAGTCAAAATTTTAAGCTACGAAGCTAAAAACACGTTCTCATATACACAGTGCACTTTACTTCTTGTGGAATTCTCCAAAACAATAATGGTGTAAGGCAACAGCACATCTTTGGTATGCTCGGACAGTTTTACTCTTGCAGACGCGACAAATTCGCCTGGGCTGATTGTCCACCAGAAGATGATTACCGTGGCTTTCCTGCATGGCTTCAGTCACTGGTGCACTCGTGTTAACATTGCGAGGAGGGGTTCCATACTTCTCTAACAAGCTGGTCACAATGAATCGTCGGAACGCCAAGGCGTCAAGCTTCATGCTGTGAGATTTCGACAAAATCCAAGCATTGCTCATCACAATGTCTAGAAGCCAGAGCACAGAATTGGCATATACCATATTTTGCCTCTTACGCTGATGCGGAAAGTAGATACATTGTCTGTTTATTCTACTCCTCCCATGTTCTTGTTGTACTTAGAAACAAAATGTGGCTGAGGTATCTTCACAGGTTTTTTTTCTGTGCAAATGAGTACCGCCCAGCTTCTTCAACAGGTTCTACGCCATGCTCGTTTGACAGGATGTTCACAACGTTGTTGTCTTTCTATGTCACAGCCACTATTTTGTCTTCGTTGTCAACTGCACTTTCAAAGTATCCCCTTTCTTTCTTATTCATCGTCTTCTTGTCTGGCAATGGGCAGCCTCCATCCGGTTAGCCCAAACCGTGCCAGTGCATCGCATTCCTCTTTTTTAACTCCGACAACAACTTTGGGCAAGTAAAAAAAATTATCGCAGTAAAAAAGAGAAGCATACACTGGGGTAAAACTTAAATAAAACATTGCAGAATTTCAAAACAACGCTTTCCCCTAAGTCAACATCTTTAGAGCATTTTTCGTTAGCTTTTGCACCTTGATAAATAGTCTTGTGCTTCAGTCCCTAGTTGTGACCCACTCATTTTGTCTGGATTGTAGCAATCATCTTCGTCGCCCGAATAGGCTTATCATCCAGTGGAGTGATAAAAACATCCACTAATGTTCCAGAATTTCAGCAGTAGTTAAATTTTTTCACCTGAAAAAGACAAAATAAATATTTAAAAACTGTAATTTGCTAATTAGTTAATGAATGGACGACTTAAATGTGTTCCAAATAGTTGATATTTTTTCAAAAACACTAATTTACAACATTTTCCGCCAATCCCTTGTGTTGTAACCATCTAAATGCAAAATGCGCTAAAGTACTATTGTTCTGTGGTTTGTGCCCAGCGGGTCGTTTGCGACCCACACTATGTTATTCGTGGTGTATTGTTAGAACGAATTGACATATTGAAATAGTAAAGGCATCTAAAGATGCGTCAGATATCCCCGAACAACATCAACACACTGAACACTACATTTTAAAGTTTTTAACCACTCTACTTACCAATAACGGCGAGAGCGCGATGCAGGTTCCACCATGACTGAACTAGCTGCCGCGCAGCATCTGCGTTGTGGCGGGAAAGCTGCTCCAACCAAGACACGGCAGTGCGGGCAATCTTACTACACACACTGAATGCGCTATCAACGCGAAACAACCAAAAATACGCTCGGCAGAATTTTTTCTTTCGGGTGGGTCGCAAACGACCCGCTGGGCATAAATGGGTTAAGGGCGTGGACACTACCTTTTCGGACCACTTCATCTGTATTGAACTTCCCTGGGAAGTTCTCCGGCTCCAAGATAGATCTTCTGGTCAAACTTCACCGGACGTCCTGGCCTTCTTCCGAGAACAAGGTTACGCGGCGGCCCTCATAGCCAGCGGCGCCCTAATCTCCGGTCGACTGCACGAAGTGGTGGCTACTCTCGAGAGTCTCTTACATCAACTGCGCTTTCTTCCCAACCCCCCTCTTACTGTTCAACCCCAATCATCTTGCATACCACAGCAGTCACCACCGCCCCCACCCCAATTCGCTTTCGTCCACCGTAACCACCACTACTACTACCTTCACCACTTCTGCCCATACTCCCTCCTCTACTCCCGTCCTTACTATCACTACCAGCCACCCCTCTCTTATCATATCAACATCCACCACCTCCCTACCTAAGGAGTCCCCAGCAACCTCCTGCCACTTGCGTGGATGACACCTCTGCAGTTCAACCAACCTCCCATGGACAAGATACCGCTGACACAGCCCATCAGCAACATCCATCTCCGAGCTGCGTCATTCGTGGTATCGACCCTACAATCACCGAACAGGATATACTGCAGGAACCCCAACTGGCAGGGGTCCCAGCTCGTCGCACGTTCCGCATATTCAACACTCACGGCCCAACATTCATGATCCGCCTTCAACTCTCATCTGACGCCGACGTCGACCAGCTGATCGCCACCGGCGTTCGACTCCGCAGAAGAACTTACCGAGTGGAGCATTCACGCCCCCCCCCCCCCGTATTGATCGCTCCTCTTCCACCACCCCTTCGAATAGTCCCCCACCACCGCAAGCCATCTACCAACCTGCCCCACAGCCACCCGTTTTTCTATCGCCCCTCCCCATCATGGACCTACTTCGCCTACTCGCCTCCTCATTAACCAACATTACCACGGCCCTCTCTCATGTCACAATACTACCCTACTTCTTACTCCACCTTTACGCCGAACCCCCCCCCCCCCCCATTGTACCAGCTCAATATATGTGAATTCTTCTGTAACAATTTATCTTTTTTCGGTTATTTCTCCAGTGCCACCTTCCACATTTATTGGAATTAATGGCGATACCACCGCCATCTCTAATTACATTTGTGTTCAGTGTATGTGCGACCTCTCAGAACTTATGACGACTTGGCTTTTCCACTTGGACAAGAATTCGTTAATAATATTATGTCATTTCTTGTACATTTAAATTCTGATCTTGTTTATCATATCATATTCTTTCTCTTCAAGGAAACAATGTTTACTGTTATGATTTTGTAGTGCTCCGTACTTCAAGAAACACACTTTCATTTCTGCTGAAGTGTTCTACAAAAGAAGATTTTTTTTTAACTTTCGTAAAACGTGTGCTACTAGCACACACTCATATACAACACTTCACAACAAATTATTTTACATGTAATCGGCCAAAGAGTCCCTTTGTTGGACTGATGGCCCGCTCTCCTCATGGGGAGAATGAAACAACTATTTGAAAAAAAAAATCATCTACATCTTTACCTTCATACAACTGTTGGATATGTTCCTGTCATCTGTCTGCTTTGTCTTCTTTCCCTAGAAGTCGTTTTCCATCTAAGCTCTTAATATTCATACTCCTAGATTTCCTTTCTCCCAAGGTTTCCTTGATTTTCCAGTATGCAGCATCTACCTTCCCTAGCATCTTACAACCTTCAACATCGAAGGAAGCGGCCGTGGCCTTAATTAAGGTACAGCCCCAGCATTTGCCTGATGTGAAAATGGGAAACCACGGAAAACGATCTTCAGGGCTGTCGTCAGTGGGGTTCGAACCCACTATCTCCCGGATGCGAGCTCACAGCTCCTAAACGCACGGCCAACTCGCCCGGCAATTTCGAAATTGGTACGAGGGCTGGAACGGAGTCCACTCAGCATCAGGAGGTCAATTGAATAGAGGTGGGTTCGTTTCCCACCTCAGCCATCCTGGAAGTGCTTTTCCGTGGTTTCCCACGTCTCCTCCAGGCAAATGCCGGGATGGTACAGTAACTTAAGGCCATGGCCGCTTCCTTCCCTCTTCCTTGTCTATCCCTTCCGATCTTCCCATTCCCCCGCAAGGCCCCTGTTCAGCATAGCAGGTGAGGCCGCCTGGGCGAGGTACTAGTCATCCTTCCAGTTGTATCCCGACCGAGAGTCTGAAGCTGCAGGACACTGCCCTTGAGGCGGTAGAGGTGGGATCCCTCGCTGAGTCCAAGGGAAAAATCGACCCTGGAGGGTAAACAGAAAAAGAAGATGAAGAATATACCAAATATTAGGGTTTTAATATTCTGTATCTTTGACAACACATATAGGGCTGAAGTAAACATGGTAAGTATAGCCATTTCTGCTACTGACTGTATTCAAATTGTGACATTACTGCAAGAAGATTGGCGACAAGTGGATGTTGGCACTTGTGTTGGAGTGATGTTTCAAGAGCCTGAAAAAGTTCAGGGAGACAAAAACGGTCGCTTATTGACAGCGGACACGACGGTCACACAAAACAACTCTTGGGGAAGATCAGTAATTGTTGCATTCAGCACGTCGTAGGCCCAAACTACTGAGGCGTCGTTCCACCAGGTTCTGCGGAGGGACTCCGGAGTGAATGTGTAATATCAAACAGTGCAAAATCAGCTTTATGACGGAGGACTGATATCAAGGAGGCATGTGCCAAAATCTTCTCTTAAAAACATGCCACAGGCAGTTCGTGTGAGATTGGAAACAACTCAGCACACAGCATCTGGAACAGTCGAAGCGTACGCTCTTTTCTGATGAGATCGTCATAATATAACAATGCTATTTGTTTTTATGTGTACCCCGGTTTCCTGAGACGCTGAGGTGATGCAGGAGTTCTTTTACGTGCCAGTAAGTCTACCGACACGAGGATGAGGTATCCTTCAAATACCGCTGGACTGATCCAGGATCGAACCTGCCGAGTTGGGGTCAGAAGGGAGGCACCTCAACTGTCTGAGCCACTCAGCCCATGGAGGTCATCATAAGCTTGCATCCATACCAGCAGGAACATTAAGAGTCTGGATATGATCCAGTGAGAGATGGAAAAAACCCTTTATTCTGGAGCACCATCAGCAGTAGGGCTGTTTCGTAATGTTTTGTGGTGGGATCATGTTTGGTCAAAGAACGCCTCTATCCTATCTAAAGTATCATGACTGGTCTGAAAGAGAGAGACAACATCGTCCAGCCTGTAGTTACAGGATCTGCTGCGACTGCGGGCGAGGGGTTTACTCTAGTGGATGTTAATGCTCGTGTCACAGTTTGAAAGGCTAGCCACAACACAAATGAACAGAACAAAAACATTCCCTTTGGTGATCAACAACATTACTTTCACCACAGGAAGTAGAATATCAGAGTATAGGGAGCGTGCACGCCAAGGTCTGTCTACGGAGGTCAAGTCACGAATGCTACTTATGGAGTCGCCATATTGGGTCTTTAAGCGAGCGTAACCAAAGGCAAGTGTATTCGAATTTAGAGGATTTCGGTACCGTACATTGAAATAAAAACAAAATACCAACTATTTTTCATAAAGAATTTAATTGGGCATCTACTGGCCATGTATATATAACTGTATAACACTTAAATGATATGAATACATTCACAGCTATTATAATAGGAAGGCAATTAACAGAGCCTGAAATTCTTTTTTTTCTTTTTTGAGAAATAAGAATCAACAGAAAAGCTCATGTTCTTCTCTTTTACTTCCTTACAACTTGGTCTTACTGTGTTTCTTATTAATATCATCTGTCAAATACGTAATTTTATAGACAGAAACATAGAAATCTGTACAGTACCTGTGTCATATTATGATTACCGGTACATGAAATACTGAACTTGAAGTACTGTATTTAAAGTACTAAACGACGGTTGTAATAAATTGTAATAAATTACCTTCAGCGTTTTCTTTATTAAGAAAGTAATTTCCGATACTGCGTTTCTAAAAGGTTACCCCAGTATGTTGACAAACACTGAATGTCTCTAGAGGTGAGTGCATTAAATTATGTATGGTATCTGTTGTTATCCATTCATGTGGTATTTATTTGGGTTCTAAGGCAAAAATATTCTGCACATGTGCAACAAGAATGATGTTCTTAGCTGCTCTTAACTAGTTTATTGATAACCCATGCAGCTATATAGTACAAAGTGGTGGTGGTGATTATTGTTTTAAGAGGAAGTACAACTGGACAACCATCCTCTATAAACACTAATCAGAAGAAAACAAATGGAAGGGGACCAACACTTCGAAAAATGAAGGTATCGGCAAAAGAAAGATGAAGGCTACAAAGTGCGTGGAAATGAAAAACTTCCTAGGCGTCGAATGCGCTAATGCCTTCGCGGTCGGAAAAGAACAAGTGTTGACCAGGGGAGGTCGGATTGGCTAGGATAGTGAAAGCAATGTCAAGACTGAGCTAAGGGCCTCGTAGTCACAACCCAAAATAGTTTCCACCCGTGGGTGGGGGCAATAGAACAACACCAACGGTCTCCCCTGCCTGTCATAATCGGCGACTGAAAGGGGCGTTAGGCGCTCCTAACTAGGGAGCTTGGGTTGGCGACCACGGGGCTCTTAGCTGAGTCCTAATATTCGTACATATAATAATAATAAGAAGAAGAAGAAGAAAATTAAAGCCATTGGTAGACACGATTCCATAAGAAATAGAAATTCAGTCACTATTAAGTTGAGTTAACCTAGGTTAGGCTATTTTAGGGATTACATTAGGGTATTATGTTAGGCTACGGTACATTAAATTACAGTAGTTGGTTAGTGCGTGTGAAGCGAGTGTTGTGATCTTTAAGCATTTGTCCAGCCATATAATGTACTCTATAGAGCATTTAAGATTAATGAAATTTAGCTATAAATAATAACGACAGTACAGTATAAGACTGCTATTATCAATAAAATTGTTGTAATGATGGCCATCTGGACATAAATTGTTGGTTTGAAGTGATAGGCCTATTGTTTCTTGTTCTTATAATTGGTAAATGAACAGGAACAAGCATTTCAAAAATCTGTGAAACATTTCTACTTTGCACGTAGGATTAGAATGATACTGTCTGTAATTTACATGAAAAGGAATGGAATGAAATGGCGTTTGGCTTTTAGTGCCAGGAGCGTCTGAAGACAAGTTCGGTTCGCCAGGTGCAGGTCTTTTGATCTGACTCCCGGAGGCGACCTGCGCGTTGTGATGAGGATGAAATGAAGATGAAGACGACACATACACCCATCCCCCGTGCCAGCGAAATTGACCAATTGTGGTTAAAATTCCTGAACCTACCGGGAATCGAACCTGGGACCTCTGTGACCAAAAGTCAGCACACTAACCATTTAGCCATGGAGCCGGACACATGAAAAGGAAATTTTCATAAACATCAATACTACTTTTCTTGCTTGTTTTGAAAGACAATTCTCTTTCTTTGGGAGGTTTCATATTATATGTCAAAGACTTAGGTGGATTAGGGACGTTGAAAATTGTTGGGATGGAATTCCACTTGAGTAGTTTCCGTCCACCTGCCCTCTTTAGTTCAAATTGCGATTCTTCCAAATGATGCTAGAAGAAAATACATAATAAGACCTATAAATATAAAACATCGTTCATATAAACATATTATTATTCAGGAATAATACGAATGTGTAACTTCACTAACCTCGCACAAGAAGCTATTATCTGTAGGTTGCCATTTGTCACAACAGTTTTGTACCCACTGAGCTCTCCTTTGCGTATCTCTTGGGAAGCGAAACGCTCTAATTCCGTCAGTTGTCTTATTTTGACAATTTGGTGCGGCGTAGTGTCACGCTTTCCTTCAAAATACAAGTAATAACTCACATCATTACATCGGGCACGCCCACATAACAACGATATTTGAGACCCAATGTGGCCGCCACCGCAAAGGATTGTGGTAGCGTGACCAGACTCCCTAGAGCCAGGGATGGCGAACCTATGCCACGCGTGTCAGTAGGTGACACGCGAACGCTATTTCGGTGGCACACCACATGCACATATTAACGTGTTTATGTACCTCTTGTGCTATAGATTTTTCATACCACGTGCATCGTATAGTCATAGTGTTTCAGGTTTAAAAAATAAACACCGAAGATCTAAATTCTAGTTCCATTCGGACGTGCATTATGGCAACATTGATAGTTCCGGAAGTCAAGTGAGATGAATATCATTTTTTATTTTTACAAGTTGCTTTACGTTGCACCGACACAGATAGGTCTTAAGGTGACGGTGGGACAGGAGAGCGTTAGGAGTGGAAAGGAAGCGGTCGTGGTCTTAATTAAGGTACAGCCTCAGCATTTGCTTGGTGTGAAAATGGGAAACCACGGAAAACCATCTTCAGGGCTGCCGACAGTGGGCTTCGAACCCACTATTTTCCGAATACTGGATACTGGCCGCACTTAAGCGACTGCTGCTATTGGGCTCGGTCAGATCCGGCGGACAATCCATTTGCTCACTAGCATCAGTGAAGTTTGGCTTGTATCTGGTGGCCAGCAGCGCGTAATTATTCTTAGTGTCCAACTGTTTATTGAATCTCGTAAGACAAGTTGTTGCCAAATACCCCAATTTCGAGATTTGGAAGAACTGTCGTATTTTATTTCAGAACCTCATATTGTACAAATGAGTGATATTCAGGCCAATTTTTTGAGTGGTTCGATATTGCCAGTTTAGAAATGGAGTTGACTGAATTTCAAGAAAGCAGTACATGGTTAAACAAATTCGTACAACTTGGTGAAGCTGTTGATGATGAATACTCTCTCCACAAACCGAACGACTTAATACTTGAACAGCGGAACAGCCTCTCACAAACTTGCTATAGCGCTAGTTACTTTGTTTGGGTCATCATACGCCTGCGAGCAGCTCTTTTCTACAATCAACGTCGTGAAGTCAACAGTTAAAACCCGTCTTGGTTCAGATCTACCGGGCGAGTTGGCCGTACGGCTAGGGGCGCACAGCTGTGAGCTTGCATCTGGGAGCTAGTGGGTTCGAACCCCTCTGTCAGCAGCCTGAAGATGGTTTTCCGTGGTTTCAAATTTTCACACCAGGCAAATGCTGGGGCTGTACCAAGTAAGACCGCTTCCTTCCCACTCCTAGGCCTTCCCTATCCCGTCGTCGCCATAAGACCTATCTGTGTCGGTGCGACGTAAATCCAGTTATTAAAAAAATGTTCAGATCTAAGTGTTTCTCGTGTGTTATTTAAGACAAGAAGTCATGAACCTAACATAAATGACATGGGTACTAAGAATGATTGTGGTATTGGCCAAATAGACCACGAAGCATGCAATCAAATGTATTATTATTACAATGTACATAATGTGAAAACGTATTATGAAACACAATTTTGAATCAGGGATGAAAGTCGGGGGTGGGGGTGGGGGTGGGGGGGAATGATTTGGAGCTATTACAAACGAAAATAACAAGTGGTACAGTAGAGAGTTGAGAATAATACTGCAGACTTAAACTGGCACACTAGTTGGAAAAGGTTCGCCATCCCTGCCCTAGACAGACCTTGGTGCACGGTACTAGTAACAGAGCGCTCTGGCGGAGTTCCGAGAATTAATACGGTGAGAGTGCGTTCCTCTAGACGCGTGGCATACAGCAAATGGTGTAATTTGCATATTAGATGACATGAACTGCTGCGAACATGCATGGCGTCAGCTGAAGAGAGCAACTGCCCACCGTCCTGCTAACATTTAAGGGGAGGTGGTACCCCCTATCTTTGCAATGCTAATTTTACGTACTTCAGGTACACATTTTGTGATAACTGTGAATAATATCACTTTGAAATTGAGTATGCATACAGCTTAAGGGCTTTTGCGACAACAATTGTTTTTAGACTTTGAATAATAACCAGACTGATATTTTTTCAACGGACAACTATTTTTATTGATTTTTTAAACATATTGCAGCCAAATAAAATCCGCAGTTTTAAGTAATGATGTTATGAAAACACAGAAATGTGTAAAACACCCAAGAGTATAAGTGATTAAAATCGTATGCTCATATGCCTAGTACTACCTGAAATATTGGTACCTTTTCCTAAAAAACTCAAATGGAGAAAACAAAGGAACAAGTTAAGATTACCTTTTTGATGCATACCAGCGTGAGCCTCCATGGCTCAGACGGCAGCGCATCGGCCTCTCACCGCTGAATAGCGTGGTTCAAATCCCCGTCACTCCATGTGAGATTTGTGCTGGACAAAGCGGTGGTGGGACAGGGTTTCTCCGGGTAGTCCGGTTTTCCCTGTCATCTTTCATTCCAGCAACACTCTCCATTCTCATTTCATAGCATACCAGCACCATATTCTGGATCATCGGGGTCATCAGCATCATTCCTAGACCTTTTATAGCTTCTCTGCACTGTTCTTAATGCTTTGGAGATAACAGAATCATCCAGGTCAGACCTTTTCCTCCTCATATTAGCAATTTCTTGAAATGTTCCGAGAGTGTTGACTCCTGGCTCGATCCCTACTTGCTGCATAACTTTCAGCCTACCAGCACATCCCTCATTGAAAGTAATTACAGCATCATGAACACCAATGCACAATTACAGATATCCTATAAACACTGTTTTTGGAACACTACTCCACACGACGCTGTTAAACACTGATTTCTGTCTTCTAGGCATCTTGAAGATTTGTTCACAACACGTTTTCATACGAGGGAAACAAACAATGAACAGAAAGAGCGGGAATATGTGACTCAGGCTAGCCACAACACAAATGAACACAACAAAAACATTCCCTTGGGTGATCAACAACATTACTTTCACCACAGGAAGTAGAATATCAGAGTATACCAAGCATTCAAACTGAAAAGGGGGTGTAACCTCAAGTGTCAACTTTTCATTTAAATTGTATTTGAGGGCGTTAGGAATGATTGTGGAACATGCATCTCATGATACTCATACATAATAGAATACACTTAAATATTTAAAAATCCACAAAAATTAATGAGTTTTTGAACCAGAGGGGGTACCATCTCCCCTTAACAACTGACTAACGTTGTTATCCAAGAGTGGGATAATCTGCCCCAAAACAAATTGGATTCTTTGGTGCTGAGCATGTCTTAGGGCCCCAGGTGGCTATACACAGCACTGATCTGCCGCACAATGAACAATAATTTTGTGTTCAAAATTCCATAATACCATCTTTGTACTTTCGTTGCATTCCTGTTGTTTTTACATACCTGACTGAATGATGTGTTCTGTTCTATGTACTGTATCCTTCGTATTGTATAGTATAGTGTACACACATACACATAGCATAACAAACAGTGCACAAGACCAGAATAAGCAAACCTACTATAATTGGTTTTACGTCGCACCGACACAGATAGATCTTATGGCGACGATGAGACGGGAAAGAGCTAGGAACGGGAAGGAAACGGGCGTGGCCTTAATTAAGTTACAACATTCTAGTACCTGGTGTGAAAATGGGAAACCTCGTAAAACCATCTTCAGGACTGCCGACAATTGGGCTCGAACCAATGGCTAACTTTTCAAATCGTCCGATCCTCAGAGTGTGAATTGTGGATGCCGCAGAATTGCCCAATTCTACCTACTTACTGTATAATAATTATAATTCCGTGTGGCTATTTCTAGCCGGGTGCAGCCCTTGTAAGGCAGACCCTCCGATGAGGGTGGGCGGCATGTGTAGGTAGCTGCGTGTTACTATGGTGGAGGATAGTGTTATGTGTGGTGTGTGAGTTGCAGGGATGTTGGGGACAGCGCAAACACCCAGCCCCGGAGCCACTGGAATTAACCAATGAAGGTTAAAATCCCCGACCCAGCCGGGAATCGAACCCGGTACCCTTTGGACCGAAGGCCAGTTCGCTGACCATTCAGCCAACGAGTCGGGCTCTACTTACTGTAATGCATGTGGACGAAATACTGATTTATTTTTAAGTGGAAATAGCACCTCCTGAAGTCACACTCCTCTATTGTGGCGAACAGGGGTATTCTTTAACCACTTACCAGACAAAACTTTCGTAGTGAAGGGTGATCCTTGTCATGGGGGGAAGGAGCAAAGAGCACCCAACAGTACATCTTACAACAAATAATAACGGAACTAATAAACTCCCTCCATTGGACATTGGAATATCAGCCAAACCTTGCTGTCTAAAATTTGTAAGTTAAACTCACTTTGTTTTAAATACGAGTCCAGTAACAAAACCTGGATGACCAGCGTAATTTTTACAGCTTATATGAAAAAATTGAACGACAGAATGCGTCGTCAAGAAAAGGAAGATCTTGCTCCCGTTTAGACAACTACCCTGCACATCCCAGCTCGTTAACTTTCAGTAACATCGAACTTCCCTTCCTTTCACCAAATAGCACCAATCATTTGTAGCCATTGGATTTGAGGATAAAAGCTACCATTAAGATTCATTATTGGTAGCTGCTGGTACATCGTGAGGTTGCTGATATTGATGCAGGAAACGAAACACCAAATATCAGTGTATAATAGGTAAGTGTAGTTAGTAACTATGAGGTATTTACAAAATTGCATTACTCTCTATTGAACTGTAATGAAGTAGCAATTGTTTTTGTCGGATTTATACTACAGTGGATCGTGGTTAATTCGACATTCAAATAAAAGTTTATTCACCTTGAAATTTCCATTCTAATTAATGCAAAAATATTGTATTTAATTAGAATTTTCGAAGTTTAAATTTCGAAAATTCGAAGTCAGGAGTTTATCGTAAGTTAATTTTGTAACGGTTCCACGAGTTGAAGCCGTCAAATAATTTCAAAGAATTCTCTATTTTTATTGTAGCTTCCTTGTTACCGTCAGATAGGCACTATTGTCGCTATTTAACCTTTATTTCTGCAACAGTCAATGAGTGTAGGATCGGCATGACCTTGACCATCGCTTGTCTACGGGCATCCGCACTTGGCCACCGGAAATTGCAAAATAAGTTGAAAGAAGTGGAAAGAGAGGTGTAGGCGACTGAAATCGCCAAAGAGTATGCAATCTTGAATACACGTTGTCAAAGCTCATAAAAAAATAAAGATATAATAATGGAAAGGTGGGTATTACAAAACGGAGGAAGGAGGAAAGGAATGAGAGGCGATGAATTTCTCGATATTGACGAGTGGGTGTTAAGTGGTTCAAACAGTCCCGTGATCATAACGTACCATTTAGTGGCCCTTCAGTACGTGCTAAGACAGAAAAATTAACGAAAATTTAGGCATTGCTATTTTTAAAGCAAGTTAAATTTTCTGGGTTTAAAGGAAGAAATGGCATTTATTTTAAGAATGTCTGAGGTGAAAGTGCTTCCGTTAATGAGGAAATGGCCAGCGACTAATTAAATGGATTGTCTGAACTCACTGCAGATTTTAAACCAAAAGATATCCTCAACGTGGATGAAACAGCTTTTTTTTTAGTGCATGCCAGATAAAACAGTTACCTTTAAAGGGAAAGAAATGCATTGGCGGAAAAACAGCAAGAAAAGAGTAACGGCTCTAGTTGGGACAAATATGGATGGCTCTGAAAAGTTACCGTTGCTAAAGAGAGGGAAATCAACAAAACCAAGATGTTTTACAGCTGTTAAAAAAGCTTTCAAGTACCGTACGAGGCTATCAAAAAAGCCTGGATGAATAGTGGACTTTTTGAAAATTGGATTTTAGTGCTATAAAAACAAATGTATAGGACTAAAAGGAAAATTTTGCTCTTTATTGATAACTGCTAGTGTGATTAGCTGCCACCTCCGGAGGTCCGGGTTCGATTCCCGGCTCTGCCACGAAATTTGAAAAGTGGTACGAGGGCTGGAACGGGGTCCACTCAGCCTCGCGAGGTCAACTGAGTAGAGGTGGGTTCGATTCCCACTTCAGTCATCCTGGAAGTGGTTCTCCGTGGTTTCCCCACTTCTCCTCCAGGCAAATGCTGGGATGGTACCTAACTAAAGGCCACGGCCGCTTCCTTCCCTCTTCCTTGTCTACCCCTTCCAATCTTCCCATTCTCCCACAAGGCCCCTGTTCAGCATAGCAGGTGAGGCCGCCTGGGCGAGGTACTGGTCATTCTCCCAAGTTGTATCCCCCGACCCAGAGTCTGAAGCTCCAGGACACTGCCCTTGAGGCGGTAGAGGTGGGATCCCTCGCTGAGTCCGAGGGAAAAGCCAACCCTGGAAGGTAAGCAGATTAAAACAGAAGAAAGAAGATTGATAACTGCACAGCTCATAAAGAGATTCCTGAAGTCAAGAGCATTAGGATAGTCTACTTACCTCCCAATATGACGTAAGTTGTGCAGTCGATGGATCGAGGAGAAATACACAATTTAAACATTTTTATCGACTGCGGGTTGTTATTAAATTATTGGACAATGACATGAAGCAAAGTAAAATTGATATGTTAGATGCTACTCGAGTGTTAAGCAAAGCTTGGAAGCAGATTACGGAGAAAATAATTTTAAACTGTTTCCGTAAAGCAGGTTCCAAAAATGAGGAAACCAATCAGAAATTGTTCCAAAAGAACTAGAAATGCACTCGGAATCTGAGCGATGGCAAGAAGTATTGACTGATGTCAGTTATGACGTGTATATAGCTGTTTACACTGTGGAGATCTGACAAGAGACGAGATCCTGCAAGAAGTAGTGACTGATGTCAGTTATGACGTGCATTTAGCTGTTTACACTGTGGAGATCTGACAAGAAACGAGATCCTGCAAGAAGTAGTGACTGATGTCAGTTATGACGTGTATTTAGCTGTTGATACTGTGGAGATCTGACAAGAAACGAGATCCTGCAAGAAGTAGTGACTGATGTCAGTTATGACGTGCATTTAGCTGTTTGCACTGTGGAGATCTGACAAGAAACGAGATCCTGCAAGAAGTAGTGACTGATGTCAGTTATGACGTGCATTTAGCTGTTCATACTGTGGAGATCTGAGTATTAAGCATTGCCATTCAATTTCAAATACATAGTCATTTTAATACTAAACAAGTTTCATCGTAGGGTGCACTGTAAGACTGTTGTACTGAACCCCACACTGGTTTGTTACACTGTGTCATTAGATACAGTAGCGTAGCCAGGATCAGCCGATGTGATGATAGAACACAATGAAGACGTTTCTGTGGTGCGCGCATGCAGGACTTGTCTTTATAAAGACACTGATAAAAGTGATTTATGTTGATATTCAGATTGCAGTGCTCTACAAAATCTTACCTGAAGATACAGCACAGGAACAATACCATCGAGGACGACAGTTTTACAGTGAATGGTTTGTCCAGTTTACAATCTAAAATCCAGCTTTCGTGGCTTCTTAGAAAATAGACTCAACAGACCTGTTGATTCTACAGTTATGTCTCTGAATGTTTATTTAGTTTATTGTTTGTTTCTGTTTATTTTGTTTTTGTAAAAATCCCATGGGTGTGGGGGTTCTAACCTCCAGTAATCCCCCCCCCCACACACACACCCTCCCTGGCTATGTCCCTGCTTAGATACCAACTTCAGTTTTCATCAAGGTATCGGATACATACAAACACATACAATTTCTATAGCACAGTACACATTTTTATACACTGCATGCAATGATTTTACTCAACAAAAATATAAAAACAAACCGTTTGCATTATGAGAGATATCACTTTACTCACCATAAACCAATGTTATTTCATTACGTGGAAAATAGTAGAGCAAGAGGTTGTGGCACACTAACCTAACCTAACCCGATGGCACTAGAGTCCTGAAGGGTCTTGGCCTACCAAGCGACCGCTGCTCAGCCCGAAGGCCTGCAGATTACGAGGTGTTGTGTGGTCAGCACGACGAATCTTCTCGGCCGTTATTCTTGGCTTTCTAGACCGGGTTATGACACACTACAATACTACAAAAGTACTACAAGAGCAGAAAGAGGTTCACCAAATTTATCATGGCATACAATCCAATATGTTAAACTGTTCCGCAATGTTATACTGTACCTCATCTTCCTCTAATATTTAACATTCCTGGATGCATAACCAGGTATGTCAATAAGATATTATTATTAATATACTTTTCCTTTTCAATAGCCAACGGCCGTAGCCATGTTGAAACACCGGATCCCGTGAGATCTCCGAAGTTAAGCGACATTGGGCGTGGTCAGAAGTTGGATAGGTTGCCACGCGCTGTTGGTGGGGGGTAAGGGAATGGAGGAGCGGAAAGGAACTGGCCACCCTACCGCACGTAAACTCCGGCTCAGGAACACCTCTGCGGAGTTTCGGACCTGCCTTCGGGCAGAATAACCCTTACCTTACCTCCTTTTCAATGAATCTGTTCCTAGTGTGCGTGCTAAGAATGTAGGAACGTATGTACACGCGACTTCAGAAACGATCAAAGACCTCAGTAAAGTAGCAACATGTTAAGTTTGGATTTTGGCAAGCTTGATTTGCACTACAAAGCTAAAAAGCTATTATTTGGGTCATTTGCTCCTAAAGCAAAGGCAAACCAAGTGAAAGAAGAAAAAAGAAGAAAAGAGCATTTCCACACAGGTCACCTGGTACTCATTCCCAACGTTGAATGAGTGAACCCCATGCCCATATATTATATCTACAGAAGTCAAGTCTTGTTTCCAAATTCTTCAACTTCCTGACAAGAAATCGAAACCCAAGTCATTCCAGGTTAACCATGCATGCTTTACTTTACTGTCTCAGCTACCGGGTGTATGCCGGTTTTTGTGCTAAAGAAAACACGTACATTACAAGGGAAATTCATTTTTTGTTTATTCAGAATATTGGGCACCGACTTCTGCACTCTTCGCCCATCTTTCATGTAAATTATGAATACCATGTTAGAGAAACTGCTTGTCGTTTGCGGCAAACCATTCGTCGAGCGATTTTCTAACTTCGTCGAAATCGCTGGAAGGGCTTCTCTGCGAGCGCGTGCCCCGTTGATGCGAAGGGGTAAAGATAGCGCCAGGTCGGGGCAGTACGGCGAGTGCGGAAGGATGTCCCATCCAAGCGATTTCAAGGTGTGTTTCACTGGTTTTGCTGTGTGAGACGGCGCTTTGTCGTGTAACAAAATCACTTTGCCATGTCTTCTGGACCATTCCAGTAGTCTTTCGATCAATGCGTGTTTTAAATGAATCATTTGTTGGCGACAGCGTTGTGCATTAACGGTTTCGCCGGGCTTCAAGAGTTCATAATACACAATACCGTTCTGGTTCCGCCAGACACAAAGCATGGCCTTTCACATTGAAATTACCACAATGAAATTGTCGAAACCATGTCTCACATGTTCTATTAGATGGAGTGTGTTCGCCATATGTTTCTACCAGCGAACGATGACTTCCCACAGCCTTTTCTTCTTTTGTTTAAATAAGAAAAGCAATATTTGCCGCAAATGATCTTTTTCAGGTACAATTGTCGACATGATCACCGAACGATTCAACACAGACGCTAGAGTATGGCGGACTAAACTTGTGTGTGTGTGTGTGTGTGTGTGTGTTGGTAGGTTGTCAGACGACGTATGTGTCAAATTCATACGCTGCGCACTGTTCGCTGGCGCCATCTCTTAGTGAAACCGGAAAAAACTTATGCATGCACTTGGTAGACAGGCCCTATATTTAATACACATTTTTAAAAATATTAACCTCCTCCGGCTGGTGCATGTAACGCTCTAATTGTGAAATCAGTACCAATGAAAGATCATTAGGTTTATAAACGTATTTTAAAGTATATGAATATACTTCTTTTTCCTATTTGCTTTACGTCGCACCCACACAGATAGGTCTTATGGCGATAATATACTTCTATATCTTTGACGATGGAAGATAAAGTTTATGTAGTATCAGTATCTGTTGAGTCTGGTCGCAATGTCTGTCTACAGTAGTGTCTGTCTGTTGAGTCTGGTCGCAATGTTGGGACAAAGACAAACAACCCGTCCCCGGACCGTCTGAACCGGAGGCCTCAAGGCTGACAATTCAGCCAAGGAGTCGGATCAAGTCACACTCAATATTTCGAACTATTTATGCTTATTTTTGTCTAAACACCTAAGAATTTGAAATTTTGAACTTATCATCATGGAGTCCTGCTTTGTCTCCACTCCAGCATATAATGCCAAATTTCGATTGTGACTTGATAGAATCTGATGATGTCCTTTTAAGAACGAAACGTGTAATTCTTACTTTATTCCTTGTTTAATAGTGTGTTTTTACACCTATGTTATAGTGTAATATTTATATTGAACTTGTGTTCGACAGACTGAAGAACTTTTAAGTTACATTTAACTGACTCGACAGTGAAAAGTATGGCTTCCTTACAAGCAAATAAATAAATAAATAAATAAATAAATAAATAAATAAATAAATAAATAAATAAATAAATAAATAAATAAATAAATAAAAGGGACTAATACACTGGCGGAAAAACATATCCAAACACCAAGAAGGGTTTGTGCTACATTAAGGAGTGTACAGACGTGCACATTAATGGTGTCCCGACATAAACAATCAACACTGCCCCACTCCAGTACCGAAAAGAAGGGGAGACAGTGAAGGGGTAGTGTTGAAGGCCAATCCAGTACAAAACATGGGAGAAGGGAGTGAAGAGGTAGTGTCGAAGGCACAATGACTCACCTTTTCGCTTAACGCATTGCTGCATGGACTGCATGCAGACAGCCCGCTACAAGACTTCGTTGTGATCGAATGGCGGATGTATTGAAGTACAGCATTAGGTTACCTACTCGTCCGTCCCGCGGGTGTACGGGGCAACGCGTCCGGCCGCCCCGGCTTCGATTCCTGGCAGGGTCAGGGGGTTTTAATTGTAAATGATTATATCCCTGGCCTGGGGACTGCGTGTTTGTGTCGTCCTTAACGTTTCTCACATTCAACACTCAACACTTCCGGAATTCCAATTACATGCAGGTTCATATATTGTGCAAGTAGGGGCAAAAGAACTCTATAGGTCGACGCCCCGAACAAATAGCATTTTAACATAAAAAAAATAAAAAGTAACCTACTCTGATAATTACAGTATTAAGAGGTAAAGGCGTTTTTTAACCGAAAAGTATTTTATACTAGTTAGGAATATTTTGTAGCTGCGTTATATCGGGTCTACCAATCCTTCTTCACCTCGTTCTTGCCATATTTTTATCCATCTCCAAACTGTCTTAAGACTGCATGGTATTGCTTGTGCTATTGCTTGGGGGACCATGTGAGCCTCCCACATGCCAATAATACGTCCTCGATTCACCTGTGATAGGATATGAGCCATCTTATTACACTGTTACAGTATAACGCCGGAATACACACACTGTGTATTCAGCACTACCTGTTCACTCCTTTCCCCTACTTTTCAGTACTGGAGTGGAGCAGTGTTGATTGTTTATGTCGGGACACCATTAATGTGCGTACGTGTACATCAGGTTTGCTTTAAATACGGGCTATAATATGCGAGAGCGTTAGTTACCTGTGAGAATGGACGGAGTGACTGTGAGTGGGTCAAGAATGCCTTTACGATGACGAAGAGGCCAGTATCAACAGCTCACTGTGGTTGAACGAGGCCGTATAATAGGGCTACGTGAAGGTGGATTTTCCTTCCGCGCTATTGCAGAACGACTTGGCAGGAATGTCTAAACTGTGCATGCGTCGTGGTAGCAGTGGTCACGAGAAGGTACGCTCGCAAGAAGAAGGGCTCCGGACGTCCGCGTCCCCGTGGCACCACCGAGATTGAGGACCACTCTATGCGGCGTATGGCTGTGGCGCAGCGGACAGCGTCTGCAGCGGCAATTCGAGTGGCAGTTGGCACCACAGTGACGCAACGAACTGTTGGAAACCGGTTACTTGAAGGAGAGCTCCGAGCCAGACACCCTGCGGCGGGCATTCCACTTACCCCATATCACCGTCGTCTGCGACTTCCATTGGAGGATTGAGTGGAGGTCCGTTGTGTTTTCCGATGAAAACTGCTTATACCTTGGTGCCAGTGATGGCCGTGTGTTGGTTAGGAGGCCAGGTGAGCGCCTGCATTCCACTTGTCTGCGGCGTCAACACACTGGACCTACATCGGGAGTTCTGGTCTGGGGAGCAATTTCCAATGTCAGCACGAGCACTCTCGTGGTTATCCCACGCACCCTGACTGCAGATGTGTACGTCCGTCTGGTGATTCGACCTGTTGTGCTGCCATTTATGAACAGTATTCCCGGGGGTTGTTTTCCAGCAGGATAATGCACGCCCTCATGCCGCTGTTGTAACCCAACGTGCTCTGCAGAGTGTCGACATGTTGCCTTGGCCAGCTCGATCCCCGATCTGTCCCGAATCGAGCACATATGGGACGACAACTTCAGCGTCATCCACAACCAGCATTAATCACCCCTGTATTGATCGACCAAGTACAGCAGGCATGGAACTCCTTTCCACAATCTGACATCCGGCACCTGTACGACACAATGCATACAGGCTTGCACGCCTGCATTCAATAGTCAGGCGATTGCACCGGTTATTAATGGACCAGCATGGCACATTTGCGATGGCTTTTCTCACGCGGATATTAACCTGTTCTATTGTACCTTTAATTAATTGAATACGTTACCTCGACAAATATATTGCCAAAATTTCCGTATTCTACATTACTTATTTCATGGTATTTGGCTATTTTTTCCGCCAGTGTGTTAAGAAATGTATCCGCCTCTGTGGTGTAGTGTGTAGTGTGATTAGCTGCCACCTCCGGAGGTACGGAATTTGAAAAGTCGTGCGAGGGTTGGAACGGGGTCCACTCAGCCTCGGGAGGTCAACTGAGTAGAGAGGGGTTCGATTCCCATCTTAGCCAACCTCGAAGTGGTTTTCCGTGGTTTCCCATATCTTCTCCACGCAAATGCCGGGATGGTAGGCCTACCTAACTTAAGGCCACGGCCGCTTCCTACCCTCTTCATTGTCTATCCCCTCTGACCTTCCAATCACCCCACAAGGCCGCTCTTCAGCATAGTAGCTGAGGCCACCTTAGCGAGGTACTGGACCTCCTTTCCAGTTGTATCTCCGAACCAAAATGTCACGCTCCAGGACACTGTCCTAAAGGCGGTAGAGGTGGGATCCCTCGCTGAGTCCGAGGGAAAACCAACCCTGGAGGGTGAACGGATTATGAAAGAAAGAAAGAAAGAAAGAAAGAAAGAAAGAAAGAAAGAAAGAAGGAAGAAAGACGAAATGTCAGGATCTAATAACAACCTTGTCATTCTGAGGAAGAGAAAATAATAATTTTTCCATAAAGAACATGTAAACAAAATTTATTCCTGTAATTGGGATCATTTATCTGTCTGTGGATGTGAATGCAGAGAGAATTTCTTTTCATCCATAGGAAGTGCGCTTGTAGTATCTGTATGAATAAAAATAGGCGTGAAAATAGTTTGTGGAAGGACAAAGAGGATGTTTTTAAAAGGGACAAGGAAATAACGTCATCATATCCCTATTTAGACAGAAGCTTTGTTTGTTTATTTAATTACTTATTTGTTAACGTGAACAAGGTGCAAATATATGATACAATTACATCAAAGAAAAATGCAAGTTCTAAGCCTCACGGAAAATGATGTAATGATTATGCAGTTTTCTAGGAAATAGTAACAGTACATGCTTATAGGCAATTTAAAAAAAGAACTACGTAACTTCAGGTGTTTCTTGAATTCAGGAAAATCAAAACGTTTTCATAACCTAGCAGGTTAGAGGGAGGCTGAAGTGTTGAAGGAATGTATTGGTATCCCTTATGTATGTCAAAACGAAGTACTTCCTTCTTATTTCAATTTTCAGCTCCAATAAACTCAAATTTGATTAATTTTCTTCTTCCTGGCCTTTTACCAATTTATGAGGGTCAGCACTCGATGTGAAATTGGCTCAGTAAATGAAAGTATGGTGTATGGCTTTCAGTGCCGGGAATGTCCGAGGACATGTTGGGCTCGCCAGGTGTAGGTCTTTTAAAGTGACTCCCGTAGGCGACCTGCGCGTCGTGATTAGGATGAAATGATGATGAAGACGACACATGCACATAGCCCCCGTGCCAGCGGAATTAACCAATTATGGTTAAAATTCCCGACCCTGTTGGGAATCGAACCCGGGACCCCTGTGGCCAAAGAGCAGCACGCTAACCATTTAGCCATGGAGCCTGACACTTGGCTCAGTTTCACGACTGGATGTGAAGGGATGAATTCACTAATGCGTGTCACTGTGGTATTTGGTAGTGTGGTGTGAAGATGAGGCCAGCATACCACACGACACTCTTTCTTGCATTAAGTGTTCAAAATGCTCTCCATCAACCCACCGTCACAGGGAAACATCAACACATTGCGAGAGTTCATGCAATATGCTGGAACGCTCTCTTCCTGTGCGCTTCCCGTTATTAATGTTCTATGTAGAGTTGTAGAAAATGAGCTCTTACATGGAAATAAAGCGTTTCCAGACCCATGTCCATATAACATATTTTATTTTTCTGCATGTAAGGAATGTATCCTGAAAGTTTGGACATACCGTATTGTTGCACCGCGTATTTGCCGATATGAGCAAGAAGAAACAAGATATTTCTAACCTACACTCATGTTCATAAAAACCAGAAAAACCTTGAAAGACTAGAGATAGAAAGTTCATATTCACAAGACATGTGCATTAGTATGTTCGCAAGAAATGATTAGCATTTCAACCATGTCGGCCCTCAGGTTCAAGGTCCACATCGATATTTCGGCGCACCAACACCGACTCGTAAAATGAGCCTGCGGCTCTCGTTGTCGCTATAAACCGAAGGATCAGTATGACTTGAGCAGACGTGCAGGATGCCTCGCAGACGTATGCGAGAACCGTACTGTCAAATGAGTTTGAAATAAGGAGCATTATTGGCACGAGAGAACGTGATGCATCCATCCGGAAAATTGCTGCTCGTGTAGGACGAAGTGTGTCGGCAGTGCAATGGGTGTGTACAGAATGGTTCACAGAAGGCCGTAGAACATGACGAGATGGGTCTGGTCGCACCACCCAGACCACCTCCCGAGAAGATCGACGCCTCATCCGAATGGCATTGCAGGACAGATCTACGTCCTCCTCGGCTCTGGCGCAACAGTGGGACAGTGTAACACATCGTACGCTATCAGGAGTGATAGTCTATCGCCGTTTACTACGGTCTGGGTTACCGACGCGTCGTCCACTTCTCCGCCTACCTTTGAATAATGTGCATAAATATGCTAGACTGGAATGGTGTATCGAACGACGTCACTGGGGACAGGAATTGCAGCAGATGGTGTTTTCGGACGAATCCAGGGTCTGTTTGTTTGAAAATGATGGCCGCATTTTGGTTCGACGCAGACGGGGGGAGAGGCGTCACATTGACTCCATTCGCACAAGACATACAGCGCCAACTCAAGGCCTTATGGTGTGGGGTGCTATTGGGTACAACCACAAATCAGAGTTGGTGCGTGTCCAGGGCACTGTGACCATTTTAACCTACGTTAATGACATCCTGCGACCCGTAGCCATACCCTTTCTGCACGATACCCCAACGCATATTTCAGCAGGGCAATACTCGACCACATGTTGCTGCCAGATCACCGGGCTTGTCGCCAATCGAAAATGTGTGGGATATGGCGCTGTGACCCGATACCAGCCACCAATGATGAACTGTGGAACCAGGTGAATGCAGCATGGATGGATATACCCCAGGACGCCATTCGCGCCTTGTACGCATCGATGCCATCACGCATGGAATAAGCTATCAGTGTCCATGGAGGACCCAGTGCCTACTAGGCAACAGGACACATGCTGAACCTAGGTGACTGAAATGCTAATCGCTTCTGTAGAACATACCAATGAACATGTCCTGTGAACATACACTTCCTATCTCTAGTCTTTCAAGGTGTTCTGTTTTTATGAACAACAAGCAAAAGCAAAAAGCAAAGTCACCACCGTACAGGTCATGAAGGCCCTTGGAGGAGTGGAAGTTAAAGGCTTCCACAATTGTTAACCTCGGCACGTGATGGGGTAGAGTGGTTAGCTCTACGCCCGACCGCCTTTGCCTCCCAGGAATTAACCTGGTACTCATTTTTGGTGTAGGCTGAGTGAACCTCAGGGCCATATGCACCTCCGGAAGTGGAAATCTCGTTTGATAAATTTTACAACTTCCTGACGGGGATTCGAACCCACGTCCTTCCAGGAACACCGAGCACGCCTTTACGCCTCGGCCAGGCAGCCCCTGTTTTTATGAACATGAGTGTATCTTCATTTACTGTCCCTCCAACATTCACACATTTTAAGTGCAATGAAATTATTCAATCATTTTGATTTTAACTTAAACGAAATTTTCAGATTTGGAAAGACCAACAGTGTAATAACTGTTGGTAGCCATCAAGTCTGGAGAGTACTGTGTAAACTTTGAAATGAGTGAAGTGTAGATTTTCATATGAATGTATCTCAAATTTACGTTTACAATAATGGTTCTATTGACCAACGCGATTTTAGCACATTGTTGTCGGATGATTCGTAAATCAATTAATCATCATCATCATCATCTGTTTACCCTCCAGGTTCGGCTTTTCCCTCGGACTCAGCGAGGGATCCCACCTCTACCGCCTCAAGGGCAGTGTCCTGGAGCTTCAGACTCTTGGTCGGGGGATACAACTGGGGAGTATGACCAGTACCTCGCCCAGGCGGCCTCACCTGCTATAGTGAACAGGGGCCTTGTAGGGGGATGGGAAGATTGGAAGGGATAGGCAAGGATGAGGGAAGGAATCGGCCGTGGCCTTAAGGTAGGTACCATCCCGGCATTCGCCTGGAGGTGAAGTGGGAAACCACGGAAAACCACTTCGAGGATGGCTGAGGTGGGAATCGAACCCACCTCTACTCAGTTGACCTCCCGAGGCTGAGTGGACCCCGTTCCAGCCCTCGTACCACTTGTCAAATTTCGTGGCAGAGCCGGGAATCGAACCCGGACCTCCGGGGGTGGCAGCTAATCACGCTAACCACTACACCACAGAGGCGGCAAATCAATTAATAAGAAATGTAATGTTTGTCTCATTACTCTTGCTAAATTGTACTCATATCAGGGCAAGGCGACGGGTGTGGAATTTAAAGTGGTCTTCTTCAAAATCACGTTCATGAGATGGCAGGCGTAAATGGAAATTCTGTAAGTAGTTAATTCTTTAAAACCGATTTTTCGTTAACAGATGTGCTTAAAACTTATGTTTCTAAATGGTGGTGATGATGATGACATTGTGTTTTCAGGGGCATAACATCTAGGTCAATCGGACCCTGCTGTTAAGAGAAATCTGCACGTCTTGGAAATGGTCAGCAACGGCGCAGACATTAGCCGCACTGAATGTGATTGTTCTCCCTTATTTTAACATTCTCTCCAAGATAATTCTGGGTTCTTGTCAAATTTAGATATATACTGCATATACGTGTACTTCATGGCAATGTAATCAAATGTAACAAAAAAAGCAATGTAATCATTCATTATCATTTCGTAGAGTACAATAATTTTGAACGTTTACAACGTTTTATACTTGTCGGTTAAAAATGAGATTTTCATGCATTTTGTCTAGGAATACTTTCTGAACAAACTATTTTTCGTTTGTTGAAGACATTCTTCAACTTAAAGTCCAGCTCCATGGCTAAATGGTTAGCGGGTTGTGTCCCATTTGCGGTCAGTCCCATTTGCGGTCACAGCAAAATTTGTCCCATTTGCGGTCACTTTAAAGTTATCAGCAGCCTGCTGGGGTTTTCCAACGTCCAAGCAGCAGGGAGACTGCTAATTAGGCTAGACTCAGGGATTCTCCCAACCCCTCCCCGTAGTTATATTCGCACGAATATAATGTGATTGATTTTACGTCTTCTAACTACTTATTAATATTGAAAACATTTCCTAGCGGACAAAGTACTGCGAAAAACGTAAAATGCAGCAATTTACTCAATTGTGCCGAAAGTTAAAGAGCTAAAAGGCCCAAAAAGGTTTCAAATCGTGAGTCTTGGATAGCTCTATCAAAATAAAAATAAAATAAAAATCTGAAAATCACTTCCACCTGGCAAGTTCACCGTGCGGTTAGGGGCACGCAGCTGTGAGCTTGTATCCGGGAGATAGAAGGTTCGAACCTCACTGTCGGCAGCCCTGAAGATGGTTTTCCGTGGTTTCCCATTTTCACACCAGGCAAATGCTGAGGCTGTACCTTAATTAAGGCCACGGCCGCTTCCTTCCCATTCCTAGGCCTTTCCTATCCCATCGTAGCATTAAGTCCTATCTGTGTCGGTGCGACGTAAAGCAGCTTGCAAAAAAAAAAAAAAAAAGAAAAAAGAAAAAAAAAAAGAAAAAGTGTCCCTTATTGTATAATGGGGAGAAGGAAGTGTAATTTTACTGCTAAGTTGGAGATGAGCTACAATTGCTTCAAAAAGGGGTGTCGTCCTGATTGCGAACGGAATTGGGGTCAGTATACGCAGTCCTAAATTACTAATTCATCTCCTTCGTGTACAATCTATCATGCGTTATTTAATGTAAAATGGGAAAGTGCCAAATGCATTAGGGGGGGGGGGGGGCGGCATTCACCATAAAAAATATTGCAAAGCAAATCTATCACCGTTCAGACCAAGAAGGACTTGGAGTAGTGGAAGATAAAGGCTTCTACTATTCGTAAAATCGGGAGTAAATTGTTAACTCTATACCCGGCAGCCGTTGTCCCCCAAGAATCTACTTCGTACTCACTTTTAGTGTGAGCTGAGTAAATCCCAGCAAAGTGTGCCTCTCCAGAAGTGAACATCTCGCCTCTACATTTTTCGACTTCCTGACGGGGAATCGAACCATGTCCTTTTGCGTGAAAGGAGCACGCCTTTACCGCCTCAGTTAAGCAGCCCCTGTTGATGCAAAATATTCACAACTGTATGCGTTGGAACAATAATACACTGTTGAACAGGTCTTGTGAATATTATGTAAATACTGTATATGTCTATGGAAATACGGTAACTGTATATAAGCACAATATGTAGAATATAATTGCATATTTTAATATTGTAATTTTAAGTGGGGATGGAGGCACATTCGTGTATGTGGGGCTATGACCTTTCGCCATTCACCGTCCCTCAATTGTACCTACAATTTGAGGATAAATAAATAAATAAATAAATAAATAAATAAATAAATAAATAAATAAATAAATAAATAAATAAATAAATAAATAAATAATAATAATAACATTAATAATAATAATAGTAGTAGTAGTACGGTCTCAACTATCATGCGCAGACATTCTGATCTGATGCTAATTAGGTTGCTTGAGTGTAATCCTGACGTTACATGTTACTCTGCCAGAAGGTAAAGAAACCTCTCAAGGGCGATCTATGGCTGATTTTTTAAAATTATGTCGGATAAACACTACATGGTCCGCCTCTATGGTGTAGTGGTTAGTGTGATAAGTTGCCACCCCTGGAGGCCCGAGTTCGAATCCCCGGTCTGCCACGAAATTTGAAAATTGGTACGAGGGCTGGAACAGGCTCCATACGGCCTCCGGAGGTCAACTGAGTAGAGGGGTGTTCGATTCCCTTCTCAACCACTCTCAAAGTGGTTTTCCGTGGTTTCCCACTTCTCCTCCAGGCAAATGCCGCGATGGTACCTAACTTAAGGCCACGGCCGCCTCCTTCCCTCTTCCTTGCCTATCCCTTGCAATCTCCCCCCCCCCCACAAGCCTCTGTTCAGCATAGGAGGTGAGGCCACCTAGGCGAGGTACTAGTCATCCTCCGCAGTTGTATCCCCCGCCCTCGCTGAGTCCGAGGGAAAAACAACCCTGGACTGTAAACGGATTATGAAAGAAGGAAAGAAAGAAAGAAAGAAAGAAAGAAAGAAAGAAAGAAAGAAAGAAAGAAAGAAAGAAAGAAAGAAAGAAAGACTTATTTTACTTTTAGGATCTGCTTTACGTCATACCGACACCGATAGGTCTTATGGCGACGATGGGATAGGCAAGGGCTAGGAGTGGGAAAGAAGCGGCCTTAATTAAGGTACAGCCCCCCAGCATTTGCCTGGTATGAAATTGGGAAATCACAGTAAACCATCTTCAGGGCTGCTGACACTGGGGTTCGAACCCACTATCTCCCGGATGTAAGCTCACACCTGCGCGCCTCTAACCGCACGGCCAACTCGCTCTGTAACCCTAAATGTATCACCAAAGAATTTTTACATGGGATCCGAAGACAGACGCTGCCAATGGTCTACAAAAGGAGCGTATTTTAGCAAATACACCTATCTTCATAGCTGTGCGCGTGTTGAGGTGTCGAAGCGCCCAAGTAGCGTTTCGTCCGAATTCCATGAACAGGCAGCTTAAGGGTTCGGCTGTGGGCAGCCCTGAAGATGATTTTCCGTGGTTTCCCATTTTCACACGAGGCAAATGCTGGGGCTGTACCTTAATTAAGACCACGACCGCTTCCTTCCAACTCCTATGCCTTTCCTATCCCTCGTCACCGTAAGACCTAGTAGCAAAAAAAGATAATAATAATAAAAATAAAAATAATAATAATAGTCTATTAATAATACAACTCTCACTAATCCACTATAAACAAATGCCCCTCTACTTACTGTATGTTATACAATAAAAAGGATATTCTAAATCATAAGATTACCCCAAACTAAATTATTAAACATTTTCAATAAGACAAATATTTTTATAAATATTGTTGGGTTATCTAAAACATCCCAATGTACCAGTTAATGTTACTACTACTAGAACAAAAATTTCATGAGACTGTTTTGAAAATTGTATCTGTTTTATGTATCCCACGTCAACACTAATCTCTTGTTCGCAATCTGGACAGGGTATATTTAGTTGTTCGGAATCTGGACGGTTTTTGCCTTGTCCGCAATCAAGACACAACCCAAAAAGGGTCGCAATGTCGAGGAAGTAGAGTGTTACAGCAAAACATTTATTTTGAATTTGAAGAAGTTTAACGGTTTAATACGCCCTGCTTTTGTCCTGCATTTCAAAAATCATTTGATTACACCCATAACCATCTGCTAACCCTAAATAAAAGGTACAAATAAGTCCTATTTAGTCTCCCTGTCCCGATATTAACGCATCGTACTCAAGCTGTAAACATAATTTAATGAGTTTCAGTATCCGAATCCTAACAGGCAGCTGTCGCCAGTTATTTAAAAGGCTGTCTGCCTGTACCAGTCCTTGAGTAGGGAATTCCATATCCCCACTGATAAGAGTGATCGCAAATGGGACAAAGTCTCACCCGTCAAAACTAGTTTATTTTTGTATTCTATCTGAGTGACCGCAAATGGGACTGACCGCAAATGAGACTGACCGCAAATGGGACGACACCGGTTAGCGTGCTGGCGCTTGGTCACAGGGGTCTCGGGTTCGATTCCCGGCAGGGTCGGGAATTTTAACCATCATTGGTTAATTCACCTGGCACGGGGACTGGGTACCGTCTTCAGCATCATTTCATCCTCATCACGACGTGGAGGTCGCCTACGGGCGTCAAATCAAAAGACTTGCACCTGGCGAGCCGAAGTCCTCGGACACCTCCCGCCACTAAAGGCCATACGCCATTTCATTTGAACTTAATGAACTGATAGTTAATTATTATGTGATAACTGCAGAGAGTTTTGAAAAGCACTGCTTCGGAATATTGTGCAGTAAGTAAAGGATGTAAATGGGCGTAGACGTTGCAATCACTCTTTCTTTCCTCCTTGGTCCCCGATGGTCTGCACTGTGGAGAAGAATGTGGTTCAGTTCGCTTTACTTATACATTTTTTGACAGTTGAAGGCAACAGATATAAGGCGAAGAAAATATGTTCAAATGTAGTGTTTTTATAATAGGGTAATTCTTTTGAAAAGTTAGAAGAATCTGAGAATTGTTGCAAAAATGCTTTGTGATGCTACTTACTTTATATGACACAATCGATATTTTGCAGTTTGACAATATGTGGATGATTACTACGAACGAGTCTACTCGATGTACTTTGAAAATTATAATTCTGAAAGTCAAGAAATATAAAATGTTGCGATGATATTGTGTTTAAGCTCATATGAATTTAAGCAAATCTGAAAGCTAAATTTAAATAAACTAATTGAGGGGCTCAGGAGTAAATAATGGTAACAGACGTTTTCAAAAAAGTTGACTTAATGCATATAAATAATGGTAGGGAACTTCCTAATCACGTGTCATTTAAATGTTCCGTGATTGCTCAACAAATGACAGTATTATGCAGTTTCAAGTATTTGAACTCATCTGCAGGTGACCCGCATTTGGCATATAAACAGTGGTAAGGGACAGCAAAATGTCTGACGATCGCAGACGAGTGTATGACTTTTATGTGCAAGGTGTGGATTTAATGGCGTGTTTAGAAGAATCCGTGTAAGATATCGATAGTGATGACTTTTTTACAGATCAAGACTATGCTCCTGACAAAGATGACGCATTTGAAAGGGGAAATTATCAAGTAAAATTATCTATAACTGATTCACGTAAATAATGTTTTATATATATGTACCGGGCGGTACACCTCTACGACGCAAGTTCAAATCTTGCGCCAATAGAAACTCCTCTACAGGAGAAGCTCTGAACTTTACTACTGAACTAATTCTACGGTTTATCAGAAGATGTCACTGAGTGTTTTTGATTTGCTTTTGTTTTTCATGGATCGAGAAGTGTGGACATTCTATAACAGATGTCTCTACCAAAAATTATGGTAATACACTCTGGTGTAATGGAATGCACTCTCCTGAAGAAATTTTGTATTCCTAAGTTTTGTTTTTACTAAATTTTGTTCTGTGGTTTGTGGGTTGGCAACATTTATCCTTTCTTTCCGCCTGTTTTGAATTTAACCAATCACTAATTTCTGTAATTAATTTCCCTCCAATCATTGCTTTCTTCTTCGAATTTCCATGTGTAATTATTTGTCTACCAATAAAATTCGGGGTGTGTCTACTCATTCTTGAAAGGTCTCGAATTTTCCACGAGGGTATAAAAACTGCTGATTTTCTTGTCCCGGGGCCACTAGTATAACATCTAACTCAGTGTGTGAATATGTAGCAGGGGGCGGGAAGCGCCTCTTTCTTCAAGCAGCAGCTCTTCAACAAGGTAATGGCCTGTTAACATCTTTATTTCTTGCTAGCTCAGCAGTTTAACTCTCGGGGAGGGTTCGAAACCTTTAATATGTAACCTACCACTTTTAAAATGTAAATTCCTCTACTGTCTATGTACAAATTTCAAATCTCTTTAACTGTAAAGCGGGGATAGAGAGTGCGTTTTCCTCTCGAGCTCCCCTTGATTTTGACATTAAGGTGGCTACGTTTTTGTAACCGTTTCTTCTCTTCATTTATGTATTAAAGTTTTCTCATACGAGTCACCTCCCTAGCTTGGGATTAGCCCCTGTATTATCGGCCTAGCGCCACATAGGTTTTTTAAAAAAACAATCAATAATAGGAGTGCAAGTAATCGCCTCCATTCAATTTTGTATTTTGGGCCATTTATTTAACTCGTTTTGTTTTCCTTCCTGAGAAGGCCCAGTAGATTGGGTACGAGGTACCCCTGTACCATTATATGTGTGCCTTGAGGGCAGTTAGTGTGAAGTCTGCTTATGGCCTCCTGATAGGCTGCTCTTTCCTAAATTTGATCTCTGTGTGCCTCTAGGAGGCTTAACATTGTAATTTGGAGCAAGTGCTCCTTGGCATGATGGTGTTTTCTGCCCCTTTGTTCGGTTTTGTACCTTGGTAAAGTTGGGCAAATAGCACAAGGATTGTGATTGTGGGGCTCGAAGCCCAAATCTTGTAACGAACTGTAATTTGTAATTTCTTAATTTGTTGATCTGCTACTTGGTACCTGTTATACTTTGTTATTGATTGATTTTGAAAAGAAAATATAACCTTTGTTAAAGTTTTAAATTAACTTTAATTTTGTAGTTGAGACCTATTCAAGCCCGCACCTTCTTTCACCTCCGCCTACCACGGATAACTCCGTAACAATATATATCAAATGCTCTCATTCCCCACCCTGAAGGGGTGGGGCGGGCCAAAATAATGTTAAGTGCTGTACGTTAACATTGTTTACTTGCTGTTTACAAGCAGTGGGAACTGAACGTGAATGTTTAATAGGGTTACATGTAATTTAAACCTATTGTTTTAATATCATTGTGGGCAGAATGAGTACAAAACGTGACCATACATTCCATCTGGACATATTTTCTTGAATTAAAGAATCTGAATTGTGTAAAAGTGACATAGCAATATTTTGTTCTAGCACCATCAGCCAGTTTCTAACAGTGATTGTCGGCAGAAATAATGCAGTCAAGATGATGGTAATATTGAAGACTAAAACGTTTTGCAAGTCATTAATATTTACAGATGTAAACAGTGTTAAGTGCACTTCTTTATGACGCATATAATGTTAAGTACGCATGAACATTAACTTAAGTCATTTTTTGTTATAAGGAACATTGTTAAAACTCTTATACTGAAATAGGCAAGCTTTAAGAAACCCCAGTGTTGTAAAAACGTGTTTATTGCCCTTGTATGTTGAAGGAATTAATTGTGAGATTTTCCAGAAATTTTTTCTCTCCATTTCTCAAAACATGCTACATGTCCCTTACTTCCGAACATGTGTCCATGGACTGAAGAGGGCGGCACTTCCTGAGCCAGGCAGAGATTTCAAAATGCTATTTTTTTGCTGGAACTGCCAGTGTTAACAGCTCGACGCCGCTGAAGGTTGAATGGTGCCTTCAGATCCGGAGAAATAAAGATCTTAGTAGACTGAGGAGTTTGAGAGCGTTTTGTTCCTTGTTTCCAGCGTGTGGGTCCCATGATACAAGGCAGCAAGAAGTAATGAATCAATTCCACTAAACTTAGCAGGCTGGCTCCCACGAGAAGACCAAGTGTTCCACCGATGTTCACTGGAATAAAGAAAGAGACTGGCTTGAATACTGTGATACAGTGTATTTAAAGGCACTTGACTTAGAAACAGACATCCACAGGGTGTAGGATCAAGGCTGTCTAATTATGACTAGCATTTATAAAGCGGATCAGGACAATTCACACGATAGGAACCAACCTTCCAACTCGGAATTGACATCCAGATTCACATGAGCCAAGTAGACGATGCCTGCGGCCCAAACGCCCCGAAAGGAGCTCCACGACGAATGAAATCACAGTCATGTTGTGAAACCTACATCTTTTCTGGTGTTTAATGGTTGTGAAACATCAAAATCCACCAAAAACCGGTTGTAGAATTTTTTCAGGAACTTTTGAGAGAACTGAGACCAAGCATAATGATAGCGGAGACTCTCATTTCGGTACCTTACTTTTCCCAGCTGACACTCGAACGAAATTGCGGATTAGAGGGTTGATTCATATCCTCATTTGAATTCTCCTGATCACTTTTTTCACCGTCACTGACCATTGGACAGCATTTTTCCTCCACTCTATATGCTTTAGATAAAATCAAAGGGAATTTTCTGCACACAGCCGGCGTCTTGAAGAATATAGAAGTGTTCCGAGACCGTGGTCGAATTGAATTCCCAGCCCCCGAGATACAACCATAGCTTCAGTGTACGACTGACCTTTGTAGAGGGCGGATCCTTGATGCTGCCGGACACAGTTTCTGGTGAAACTTTGAGAGGTAGAAGCTCAAATCGATTTCGGCTTATAAGCCCGGAAAATTTCGTCTATATTCATAAAACTTTGTGAAGGAGTACACGATGAAGATAAATAAATCCAAAACATGACTTGGAGTGGAGTCGAACGAAGTGAGGTGATGTAGGAAATAATAATAATAATAATAATAATAATAATAATAATAATAATAATAATAATAATAATAATAATAATAATAATAATAATAATAATAATAATAATAATAATTTATTGGCTTTGCGTTTGACTGACTGCTTTTACGGGTTTCGGAAACGCCTAGGTGCCGGAATTTAGTCTCAGGGAGTACTTTAATGTGCCAGTAAATGTACCGACACGAGGCTGACATATTTGAGCACTTTCAAATAGCTACGGACTCAGCCAGAATCAAACCTGCCGAGCTGGGGTCAGAAGCCCAGCGCCTCAACCTTCTGAGTCACTTAGCCCGTCATAGGAAATATTAGGCCAGGAAATGAAGTCATAAACCGAGAGAGTTGACCGTGCTGTTAGGGGCGCGCAGCTGCGAGCTTGCATTCGAGAGATAGTGGGTTCGAACCCCACTGTCGGGAGCCCTGAAGATGTTTTCCCGTCGTTTCCTATTTTTACACCAAGCAAATGCTGGAGCTGTACCTGCCGCTTTCTTCCCACTCCTAGCTCTTTCCTCACTCATCGTCGTCATCAAACCTATCTGTGTCGGTGCGACGTAAAGCCAGTTGTATACAAAAAAGTCTTAAAGGAAGTAGATTAATATTTGTTACTTGGGTAGTAGAGTGATTAACGATGGCAGAAGTAAGGGCAGACTAGCACAAGCATGGGAGGTCTTTCTTACGAAAAGAGATTTGCTCACATTAAACGTTGATACAGGTATTAGAAAGATGCATCGTATGGAAGTGAAACAGCTCATAAGGAAAGGGAATGGAAACTTTTGAAATGTGGTGTTACAGAAAAATGTTGAAGGTGAGATGGGTAGATTGAATTACGAATGAAGAGATACTGAATCGAATTGGTGAGAGGAGAGGGATTTGGTGAAATTTGACCAGAAGAAAAGACAGAATGAGAGGACGCACCTCAAGACACCCAGGACGTGTTCAGCTAGTTTTTGAGGGATGCGTAGTTAGTAAGGACGGTAGGGGTAGAACAAGGTGTGAATATGACAAAAGGATTAGAGTAGATGTACGATGTAGTAGTTACGTAGACATGAAAAGTTAGCGGAGGATAGGGTGGCATGGACAGTTGCATCAAACAAGACTATGCATTGATGATCCAAACCAAATAAATAAAAGCTAGATGGTTTTTAATTCATTTTTGGATAGTGAAATTATACATGCTGTGGTTGACACTATACACTGAGTGGCCAAATTTATGGGAAGACACTGAATGTGACGTTAATAACGAGTTGCTCCTCCGCGAGCCCTGAAAACGCCAGCAATACGGCGGGGCATCGAGTCTATAAGGTGTTGGAATAGTTCTGGAGGGATCTGGACCCACGCATCCTGCACTGCTACCCCCAATTGGTCTTGTGAATTTGGTGCGGGCTTCATGGAGCAAACAGCATCCCACAAATGCTCGATTGAATTAAAATCGGGGGATCTGGAAGGCCAATCCATGGCCACAACTTCACTGGAGAGCTCCTTCCACCACATGCGTGCCACCACAGAGCGGTGATATGACGCATTGCCCTGTTGAAACATGGCATCTCCATCAGGCCCAGAAAGGGATGCAGATGGTCTGAAAGAATGACGACATAACGTGCATATGTCAGCGCTTCGTGCAGCCTGACATGGGACCTAACTGCGACCATGAGAACGCCGCCGGGACCAGAACTGAGCCACCTCCCGCCTGGACACAACCTTGTTGACTCACAGGATCCATAGCTTCATGGGGCATATGCCACACTCTCACGCGCACATCAGCTCTATACAACTGGACCGGGATTCATCGGACCTGTACCACATGTCGCCATTGCCGATGTTCGCGGGCCCATGCACGTCGTTGAGCTGTGTGTCGAGTTGTCAGCAAAGGGACACGAGTTGGTCATCGGCTGATGAAGCCAATGCGGTGCGGTTGTCCCCTTACAGTCCTGGTAGAAATAGGTTCTTGACTCCCAACATTCAACTGGGTGGTGATCAGACTCACAGTAGCCGGCCGAGCGTCCAGTATGATTCTGCGGAGCCGACGTGATGTTCGTTCGTTAAACACATGTGGTCTTCCCATGCGGCGGTTTACGCGGGTGGTAACAGTCTCTCTGCGATATCGAGGATCCACCCTCGACATTGTTGACCTCGGAAACCCGAATTCGCGTGTAATCTCCACAATGCTATGACCCATGCCCCGTGAGCCGATGATCATCCCACGTTCAAAGTCGGTTAACGGCACCGGTGTCTGTGACGGACTGCTCAGCCAGCCGTAACGCTCAGGGGTCATACACGGCACATTTTGTAATGTGACACCCCTTCCAGTGACTTTTGGTCTCTCAGAGTATAACAGCTTCAACAGGACGGCGGACATCGATACTGATTGACCGAGCTTGTTAGCTGCAGTCGCTTAAGTGCGGCCAGTATCCAGTATTCGGGAGATAGTGGTTTCGAACCCCACTTTCGGCAGCCCTCAAGGTGGTTTTCCGTGGTTTCCCATTTTCACACCAGGCAGGCAAATGCTGGGGCTGTACCTTAATTAAGGCAACGGCCGCTTCCTTCCTATTCCTAAGCCTTTCCTCTCCCATCGTCGCCATAAGACCTATCTGTGTCGGTGCGACGTAAAACAAATAGCTAGAAACTGATTGAGGAGGCCATCTTGACAGATCTGTATGAAATGGAGGATGAAAAGAAGACGTAGATTGTTGTAAACAAGGTTGGGTTTACAAAAAGCACAACTTCTTTATTTGCTTCACATGTAAAATTACAATATTTACACTAACAAAACTGAAAGTTATCTCGAAGCAAATTGAACTATGAATTTGGAGAAAGAGTCTGTCTTTGTACACTATATACACGTTGGAGTATTCACGTTCACTACTATTTCGGAAAGATAGTTTTGTGACATGAAAAGTTCTTGATAGTCGAAAACTATCAGAAGCACTGACGTAAATATCTCAGAGAGTCCTTCCTTGTTGAAGTGTCTGAGTTCATTAACGTAAGTTCAATGACTGAGGAGTTCCTACTTAGCGAAACTAAGTCGATAATGGGAGCTTGCATTAGCTAGGGAATGATAGTGGCATATAATGGTAAGACTGGGCATGGACAGCGGAATAGGCAAGAAGAGCGGTGACCCGAGGTGAGACCTCTTACTGCCAGAAATTCTGTCCACCTGGCCGAAGCACATTTTCAAGAGGAGTAGCCTCCGTGCTCGACGTAGGGTGTATTCTGGAGCTGGACACCGGGGTCAGTGGGGCGTCTGGACAGGCTAGGAGCTCCTTTATATAGCACACACGACGTTCCAGGCACGCGCACTGAGGGCTGCGCGTCGAGGCTCGAAGAATAACACACTGGCACGCGTGTAGCTGGCTGGCGGATCGAGAAGGGAGCGACGGACATACAACATAGATGTGTTAAAATTGAGTAGGAGAGTGCGTATGATTGTCCTTGTTCTCGTGTGTCGTTATATTCATCCTGGTCTCTTATTTCTGTGCTCCCCCTTTCCCCCGGTTACTGCGAAGATAAAGGGCAAGCCCAATTTCTTCTTTTTTCCTGGCCTTAATTCCAATTCATTCAGTAGGCACTTGATGTACATTTGGCCTAGTTTTACTGCCGGATGCGCTTCCTGACGACAACCGTATGTGTGAGGAGGCATTCACTATTGCCTCTTTCTGTGGTGTGGTGTGGTGTGGTGTGGTGTGGTGTGTGAAGATGAACAGACACAAACATAGTGTCCCCTAGCTGGAGCAATTAATCAGACGCGGCTAAAATCCTTGACTCGGGCTGGAATCGAACCCGAGGCTGCGACGCTGACCATTTAGCCAAGGAGTTAACATTAGTAAGAACTTTTTAGTTGAGTTCACCCGAATGAAATCATTTCAGAAGTGTTTTCCTCAAAAATCTGCGTTTGTCGGATTCGCCCGTTATGTCAGCAACGCTTCATATGTGGTCTTATCATCCTCCGTATGACTCCACTGTATACATTCACGAAAATTATACGAGACTTGATAAACATTTACATTTTCAACACGAAACCAGAAAGTAACTCACTCATCCCGGGGAAAACCAAGTGTTTTTCTGATTCGTTAAAAATGTTTGCACCGGGCGAGTTGGCCGTGCGGTTAGGAGCGCGCAACTGTGAGCTCGCATCCGGGAGATAGTAGGTTCGAACCCCACTGTCGGCAGCCCTGAAGATGGTTTTCTGTGGTTTTCCATTTTCACACCACGCAAATGCCGGGGCTGTACCTTAATTCAGGCCACGGCCGCGTCCTTCCAGTTCCTAGGCCTTTCCTTTCCTATCGTCGCTATAAGACATATCTGTGTCGGTGCGACGTAAAGCAAAAAAAAAAACCTTCATAGTATAAATATAAATGCTATTCTCTCACAGTTTCATTATCTGTCGTCATTCGTCAACTAAGAGATAAGTACCCATTCCCCACGCGGTTACGTGCCAGATGCGACCGTGCCGGATGCGACCCGGCCATTATCGTGCCAATAGCGACCGAGCGGAAAAGCATCGTGCCGCATGCGACCCATCAATCACTTACAATTGATCTGCATTAAGGGCTGTCACCAAGTGACAGATTGCTTAAAAGTAGCTAACTTGGTCTTTTCTAAAATAAAGGTCTGACACCGTTGTTAGCAGGTTCGAGTGCCGTTGGTCGAAAGAAAAATATAATAATGTTGCTGGCTTTACGTCCTAGTAACTACTTTTATGGTTTAAGGAGAGGCCGAGGTGCCGGAATTTAGTCCCGCAGGTCTTATTTTACGTGCCAGTAAATCCACCGACACAAAGCTGACGTATTTGAGCACGTTCAAATACCACCGGACTGAGCCAGGATCGAATTTGTCAAGTTGGAGTCGGAAGACCAGCATCTCAACCGTCTGAGCCGTCTGAGCCACTTAGCCTGGATGAAAAAAAAATCACCAACAGAATTTTGGCCGGCAGGGTAGGAAAGTTGGTGGTAGACAGTTTCTAATTACTAGATTGCATGCCAAAAGCCTGGATTCAAATCCAAACCTTTTCGCAGTGTTCAAATGGAGTGAGGGGATATGATGCTGTTAATGGTGATTCGGCCGTCGGATGGCGACGTAAAGCATTGAGCAGACCCCTTGGTATTATTCAAGAGGAGTAGGCTACGTGCCGAAACCGGGTTTCATCTCTCCCTACTTCAATATCATAATCCCACATCCAGACGCGCAGGCCGCCCAAGGGAGTCAGGTAGAAATACATGCACCAGGCAAGCCGAACACGTCCTTGGACACTCCTGGTACTAATAGGACACGATAAGTAAATAGGCCTAAGTCGTAAATAATTTCAGAGAATTAGGATCTTTTTTATTGCTAGTGGCATTACGTCGCACCGACACAGACAGTTCTTATGGCGACGATGGGATAGGAAAGGGCTAGGAATGAAAAGGAGGCGGCTCTGGTCTTAATTAAAGTACAGCCCCAGCATTTGCCTGGTGTGAAAATGGGAAACCACGGAAAGCCATCTTCAGGGCTGCCGACAGTGGGATTCGAACCCACTATCTCCCGGATGCTAGCTCAGTGCCGCGCGCCTCTAACCGCATGGCCAACTCGCCCGGTTGGAAAAGACGTAAACGCATCATCATGTTTCGTGTTGTAAAACGAGTTTCCCCCAGAAGTGTTATGTAAAGTAGCAGCTTATAGGACTTATTGAAATGTCATTGCACTTCGTTTAGCTTACCTTATCTTGGGTGACGACACAACTTATCAAATGACAATTTGCTTGTCAACGCCGGTCGCATCCGGCACGGTTACAGATTATGCGGTCGCTAGTGGCACGGGTCGCATGCGGCACGGTCGCATCTGGCACGCCACCTCCCCACGCATTACAAATTTATGATACCATGATCTCATAACATCAGATCCAAATAACATGTTTTCCTCATGTGACTGTTAGCTCCTGTCAAGAAATACGGAATAGCTCGGAGACAGACTGGAGTACAAATTTGAAAATAAAAACGTAAAATGTGTAAAACTCTAAATTCCTCTATAATAAATCTAGAATTCCGCCAAAAATTCCGCTGTCCGCTAAATGATATATTTCTCCGCTGACAGTCTTCTAATTCCGCCAAATTTAGAGGAAATCCGCTAAGTTGACAACACTGCCATGGTGTGGCTAAATGGAGCACCGAAGGGCCTCTTTAAATCTCTTGTATTCATGCTTATAATAAAGTCTCATCCTACTTGTTGGTTCCAGGAAGAAAACTCGTGGCTTTATGGATCCAATGACATTGTTTAATTTTTTATTGATGTAACCATTATACGAATAATGAACATTTACATGCGACGAATAGTGATAAATTTTACGACAGAAGAAGTCAAGGCTCTCCGAGGTCACCCTTGAAGAGAAAAACACCAGGATCATCTGGAAAATGTGCTTTATGTCCTAGAAATCGGGACTGAAAAAGCAGAAACTCTTGTGTGTTATGTGAAAGTATATCTGCCAAGAACATTTCAGTACCGTTGTAAAGAATGCCACAACCAGAAAACCGAAAGTTGGTAAAAAACACACGAAACTTCAGTGTGCAAACTGTAATGAAGTGCAAACGATTTTCATAGTTCTCGTTTTTACGACTGCATGAACTCAAGCGCTATTATGGACGAAATTTATCTGCCTTAAAGTTATATAAGATACCTATTTCCTGTATGGCGTATTGTTAATGGCAATACTAGAGGTATTTCAATTGTGTTTTCTTCATTTATAGCATCCTAATTCAGAAAAATAAAGAAAACAGCATAATTTTAAGTTTTGGTAAATTTTCATGAAAGAATGGGGTAATAATTTACCGCGCGAGCGCTGGCGTGACAAAACTCCGCGCGAGAACTGGAGGGTTAACATGGCCATTTACTGAAAATAAACCCTACCAAAACTCAGGCGATTGTTTTAACCAAGTGCCGGACTAAATTTGGTCATCTTACTATTAACAATGTCCCACTCTCTTAGTCTGAGCAAATTAATTATCTCGGCTTAATATTGGACGGTTCGCGGACGAAACTATCTAAACAACGATCTGTTTTCAGACAAACTCTGCCGTACGTGAAAGAAGGTTGGCTGGACTCAGGATAACTTATTCGTAAGTTGGAAATAACAGAGTTAAATATAGTGGAAATGATTGTTGTTAAAAGCAAGAGGGAACAATGGCAGGAGGGTACTCAAAATGTGGATATAAAGGCTAAATTGGGAATGAACTCAGCGGATGAAGCTGTACATAAAAATCAGCCTTCATCGCGGTCCTTGAACGTATAACTCGATGTATCTCTTTTATGGTTCGTGAAGGGATTTTTGGGTGTTTTTGCACCAAGCATCACCTAGGGTAGAAGGCATGTAGTGGATAACAAGATGAGGAATCTAGGGGAATGTTGTAACTACAGATATGACAATTACTTCTTCTTCTTCTTCTTCTTTATCCGTTTACACTCAAGGGTCGGTTTTTCCCTCGGACTCAGCGATGTATCCCACCTCTATCGCCTCAAGGGCAGTGTCCTGGAGCTTTAGACTCTGGGTCGGGGGATACAACTGGGGAGGATGACCAGTACCTTGCCCAAGCGGCCTCACCTGCTATGCTGAACAGAGGCCTTGCGGGAATGGGAAGATTGGATGGGATGGGCAAGGGAGAGGGAAGGAAGCGGCCGTGGCCGTAAGTTAGGTACCATCCCGGCATTTGCCTGGAGGAGAAGTGGGAAACCACGGAAAATCACTTCCAGGATGGTTGAGGTGGGAATCGAACACACCGCTATTCAGTTGACCTCCCGAGGCTGAGTGGACCCCGTTCCAGCCCTCATATCACTTTTCAAATTCCGTGGCAGAGACGGGAATCGAACCCGGGCCTCCGGGGGTGGCAGCTAATCACATTAACCACTACAGCACAGAGGCGGACCAAAAATACAATTTATTAAAAAATTTAGAAATACATATTGATTACAAGAGAGAGTTTTATAAATACGCTTAAGGCCACCGATCAGCGACCGAAATTTTTGATAATTATAAGATCGAAGTCTGACGATTAAAGAAACACTAGGATGCAAAAGTTAACATTAAATATAAGCCACAATTTCGCTATTGAATATTGGAAGTAATATTAAAAATAATATGTATCGAATTTGTATATTAAAATGTAAATTTAGAAAAACTAATATAAGTTTAGGTTAGCAAAAATTTCTTAACATCCAGAATCTTCGCTGAAGCACGAACAGTTCGTTTTACAGGAAAATCACCCGTGACAAAATTTATTTAGAATATTACGTACAAACGTTTTTGCTTATTTTTCATCCTTTCTTTCCTTCTTTCTTTCTTAATCCGTTTACCCCTCTAGGATTGGTTTTTCCCTCGGACTCAGCGAGGGATTCCACCTCTACCGCCTCAAGGGCAGTGTCCTGGAGCGCGAGACATTGGGTCGTGGGATAAAACTGCGAAGGAGGACCAGTACTTCGCCCAGGCGTTTTTACCTACTATGCTGAACAGGGGCCTTGTATATTGGAAGGAATAGAACAAGGAAGAGGGGAGGAAGCGGCCATGACCTAAGATAAGTACCATCCCGGCATTTGCCTGGAGGAAAAGTGTGAAACGACGGAAAACCTCCTCGAGAATGGCTGAGGTGAGAATCGACCCCCCCCCCCTCACTCCATCTACTCAACTGACCACCCTAGGCTGAGTGGACCCTATTCCAGCCCTCGTAGCACTTTTCAAATTTCGTGACAGAACCGGGAATCGAACCAGGGGCTCCGCGGGTGGCAGCTAATTACAATAACCACTACATCGCAGAGGCGGACCTGTACCTTTTTTCGATAAGGTAAAATATATCCAAAGTATCAGTGCCGATCGTGTGAATGTTTGACCATGAGGCGACAACTAACTCAACAAAGAGTCACTATGGAAATCATCGTAGGATGGTTGAAAATCTTTGCACATCTGTCTGTGGTCTACTTTATGAATATTAACCTGATACTTGGTTTTCGTACAGGAAGGAAGAGATGAAACTGTAAAGAGCCACAGAGAGCCGGGAAGCCAGTACGTCACGGCAAGCCGCCGACTGTTCGAAGCATTCCTACCCACTAAGCCTTCGAATCACGGGAACAACTTGAGAGGTCAACAAAATGTCATCATCCACATGATAAGTGATTCTCCCGTCATGGTCATGGTTTTCCGGGTTCAGAAAATGCTTGTTGCGTGTTTGGGTCATCAGTCCATAGACTGGTTTGATGCAGCTGTCCATGCCAATCTGCCCTGTGCTAAACTTTTCATTTCTACCTAACTGCTGCATATTACATCCGCTCTAATCTGCTTGTCATATTTATACTTAGCTCTATCCCTGCCGTTCTTATCGCCTACACTTCCTCAAAAACCAACTGCAGAAGTCCTGGGTGTCTTAAGATGTGTGCTATCATTCTACCTCTTCTTCTGGTCAAATTTAGCCAAATCGACTTCCTCTCACCGATTCGATTTAGTATTTCTTCATTCGTGATTCGATATATCCATCTCACCTTCAGCATTCTTCTGTAACTCACCATTTCAAAGGATTCCATTCTCTTCCTTTCTGAACTAGTTTTACCTCCATACAATGCGACGCTCCAGACGAAAGTTTTCAGAAACATCTTTCTAATTCATATATCAAAAGTGAGAAAATGTCTTTTCTGGAGAAAGGCTTTTTTCTTTGTGTTAGTCTGCAGTTAATGTCCTCCTTACTTCTGCCATCGTTAGTTATTTTACTTTCTTTCTTTCTTACCCGCCAGGGTTGGTTTTTTCCTCGAACTCAGCGAGGGATTGCACCTCTACCGCTTCAAGGGCAGTGTCCTAGAGCGTGAGACATTGGGTCGGGGGATACAACTGGGAAGGATGACCAATACCTCGCCCAGGCGGCCTCACCTGTTATGCTGAACAGGGGTCTTGGTGGGGGGATGGGAAGATTGAAATGGATTGACAAGGAAGAGGGAAGGAAGCGGCCGTGGCCTTAAGTTAGGTACCATCCCGGCATTTGCCTGGAGGAAAAGTGGGAAACGACGGAAAACCTCCTCGAGAAGAGAATGGCTGAGGTGAGAATCGACGACCCCCCTCTCCCCATCTACTCAACTGACCACCCTAGGCTGAGTGGACCCCGTTCCAGGCCTCGTACCACTTTTCAAATTTCGTGGCAGAGGCGGGAATCGCACCCGGGCCTCCAGGGGTGGCAGCTAATCACACCAACCACTACACCACAGAGGCGGACTATTTTACTACCCAAGTAACAATATTCATCTATTTCCTTCAAGACTTCATTTCACAATCTAACATTTCTGCATCACCTGACTTCGTTTGACTGCACTCCATTACTTTTGTTTTGGTCTTATTTGTTTTCATTTTGACTCCTTGCCCAAGACTCCGTCCATACCATTCAACAGTTTCTCCAGATCTTCTGCAGATAAAATAACAATAACATTGCAAATCTTAGGGTTTTGATCCTTGGACTGTGATTCCCTTCCCTAATTCCTCATTGATTTCCTTTACACTGAAAATGAGGAGGGACAAACTACAACCTTGCCTCACTCCTTTCTGGATTGCTGCTTCTTTTTCAAAGCCCTCGATTCTTATCACTGTAGACTGATTTTTATACAAATTGTAGATAATTCTTCGTTCTCGGTATCTGATCCCAATCACCTTCAGAATCTCAAAGAACTTGGTCGAGTCAACACAGAAAATGCTTACTCTATTTAATAAAGAGAAAACCACAACATTTTACGTCTAATGATTATAAGTTAGAATAACTTACCAACCAAGTCCATGTGTCCTCTCACAATAATTCTTCTGAAACGTTCTGTTAGTAGCTGGTTATTCTTCACGTTCACCATAGCGACTGTGTTATTCTCGATGCTGAAACAGTCATAATACAACACTGGTAACGGTCTTAGGTTAGATTAGGTTAGGTTAGGTTAGGTTAGGTTAGGTTTGGTAGATGCCATACCAGACTAAAAAAAACATGTGGAACACACTGGTCTATAAGAGCATTGGATTACAAAGATATCTGTTGCCCAACTGGATGGCCTGCAACTATTGGAGAGTCACCTTGCTGAGTGGCTCAGACGGTTGAGGTGCTGGCCTTCTGACGCCAACTTGGCAGGTGTGATCCTGGCTCAGTCCAGTGGTATTTTAAGTTGCTCAGTTACGTCAGCCTCGTGTCGGTAGATTTCCTGACGCGTAAAAGATCTATCCTGCGGAACTAAATTCCGGCACCTCGGTGTCTCCGAAAACCGTAAAAGTAGTTGTTGTGACGTAAAGCCAATAAAATTATTATTATTATTATTATTATTATTATTATTATTATTATTATTATTATTATTATTATTATTGTACCGGGCGGTACACCTCCACGCCGCTAGTTCAAATATTGCGCCAGTTGAAACTCCTCTACAGGAGAAAGCCTGAACTTTAACAAACTGTATTAACTCAACGGTTTCTCGGAAGATGTCACTACTGTAAATTTGGTAATTTTGAAGTGTTCTGAACTGTATCTATTTCGATTTGTGTTTGTTTGCTCCGTATCAAGAAGTTTGGACATTCTCTAACAGATGTCTCTACCAAAACTATGATAACGCACTCTGGTGTAAAGGAATGTACACTCCTGAAGAAATTTTGTATTCCTAAGTTTTGGTTTTACTAAATTTTGTTCTGTGGTTTGTGGGTTGGCAATATAAATCCTTTCTTTCTACCTGTTTTGAATGTAGCCAATCAAGAATTTCTGTAATTAATTTTCCACCAATAAGGTGTTTCTTCCTCGTCTTGTGTATTAGTTTTTGCTGTTAACCAATAAAAGTTTGTGGGCGGATTGTTATCATTCATGAAAGGTCTCGAACTTTCCACGAGGGTATAAAACTGCTGATTTTCTGGTCTCGGGGCCACTTCAGTAACATCACTCTTAGTGTGTGAATATGTAGCAGGGGGCGGGAAACGCCTCTTTGTTCAAGCAGAAGTTCTTCAACAAGGTAATGGCCTGTTAACATCTTTATTTCTTGCTAGCTCAGCAGTTTAACTCTCTGAGAAGGTTCGAAACCTTTATAATGTAATCCATCTTCCTTAAAATGTAATTCCCTTTTTCTATCTATGTAAAAACTACTATTTCTTGAACTGTAAAGCGGGGATAGAGAGTGCTTCACCCTCTCGAACTCCCCTTCATTTTGAAAAGGAGGTGACTACGTTTTCATAACCGTTCTTCTCTTCTTTAATGTAGTAATTATTTTTTTTCATACGGTCACCTCCCTAGCTTGGGATTAGCCCCTGTATGATCTGCCTAGCGCCACATAGGTTTTAGACAAAAACTTTGTGTAGGAGTGCAAGTTATCGCCTACATTCAATTTTGGATTTTGGGCCATTTACTTAACCCGTTTTGTTTTCCTTCCTGCGAAGGCCCCGTAGATTGGGTATTAGATACCCCTGTTTCACTGTATGTGTGCCTTGAGGGCAGTTAGTGTAAAGTCAGTTTATGGTCTCTTAAATAGGCTTGAAGACGTTGAGAGCGCATCTGCTCTTTCTTGTGTGTGAAACGTGCCCCTAGGAGGCTTAACATGGTAATTGGGAGCAAGTGCTCCTTGGCATGATTGGGGTTTTCTGCCCCTTTGTGTGAACTGGGTACATTGGTAAAGTTGGGCTCATAGCTCAAGGATTGTAAATATGGGGCTCGAAGCCCAAAACTTGTAACGAACTGTAACCTGTAATTTCTTAATTTGTTGATCTGCTACTTGGTACCTGTTATACTTTGTTATTTGTTGATTTTGAAAAGAAAATATAACCTTTGTTAAAGTTTTAAATTAACTTTAATTTGGTAGTTGAGACCTATTCCAGCCCGCACCTTCTTTCACCTCTGCTGTTCCACAGATACCTCGGAACAATTATTATTATTATTATTATTATTATTATTATTATTATTATTATTATTATTATTATTATTATTATTATTGGACAGTCAAGTGGTTAGCGTGACGAGTTCCTCAGCCGCATTGCTTGGCTTTCTTGACCAGTCTTATCATAGGCAAAGGCGTCGAAGTATTGCGCTGAAAGTAGTCTTTATAACACATTTGAAGCCAATGAGACGTAATTTTTACATTTTTACATTTTAACACCATACTGTACAAGGGCTGCTGGTCGTGAATAGAACCGACATTTCGAAATGTTTTACTCTTATTTTTAAAAGCGCGCCTCCTTTATGAAGAATATATATATATATATAATATTATGCGAATTCACAAAGAAATTAAGGATAATATGAAGTCTCATTCCTAGACGCATGAGTATGCCACAAACCTTAAGGGCAGTTTCTCGCAAGTTTGTTTTTTCCTTTTCACTTTCAGGTACGCATAGCATGCGAACTATCACGTCTATATATACGAAATACATTCCACTCATTTGTGACTATACTACTCTACAATTTTTATGTGCGTTGTTTCTAAAATATTGTATTTTGTTAACATTGTCCGGCTCCATGGCTAAGTAGTTAGCGTGCTGGCCTTTGGCCAGAGGGGTCCCAGGTTCGATTCCCGTTAGGGTCGGGAATTTTAACCATCATTGGTTAATTCCTCACGACGCGCAGGTCGCCTACGGGAATCAAATCAAAAGACCTGACCCTGGCAAGACAGATATGTCCTTTGACACTCCCGGCACTAAAAGTCATACCTCATTTCATACCACTATTTGATCTGCAAAGAACTAAGTATCGCTAGGCCTAGGGTAGAGAAAGTAAAGTCTGTCTAGAGACGGCTAAGGGTAAAACATTATCGAGGATGAGGAATTTAGAACTGCTAAATTTTTATTTTCAGTTTTGAATTTTTTGTACTCGAAATTGCCTCGTTGCAATAGAAACATCTTCACGACACAAAAGGTGAAAGGTTGTTTGTATTTATATACTTTTCCTGTTTTTCTAAACGGGCTTACTTATGTATTTTACAAATGTTTTCTTAAATATCTCAAGAACAATGTTTTTGGCCCTGAACCCATTATTTATTCACGTGCTTCATTTAGTGTCGGTACATCCTGCTACAACGTTCTGTAGTCGACTGAACAGTGAAGTAAACATTAAATACAGACGACCAGGCAAGTGGCTGCACGGTGTGGGCCACGGAGCTTGCATTCGGGAGATCGTGCATTCGAAACTGCTGTCGGCAACCCTGAAGATGATTTTCCGTGAGTTTCCTATTTGCATACCAGGTAAATGCTGGGGCTGTACCTTAATTAAGGCCATGCGACTGCCTTCCTAATCCTAGCCCTTTCCCATTCTTCCATCGCCGAAAATCTTCCATGTGTTAGTGCGCCATTAAACAAGTAGGGAAAAATGTGTGGCTATTGCTAGCCTGGTGAAGACCTTGTAAGGCAGACCCTCCGACGAGGTAGGGCGGAATCTGCTGGGTATGGGGAAACTGTGTTTTGTTGTAGTGGAGGCTAGAATTCTGTGTACCGAGCTCGATAAATGCAGTCGCTTAAGTGCGGCCAGTATACAGTATTCGGGATATAGTGGGTTCGAACCCCACTGTCGGCAGCTCTGAAGATGGTTTTCCGTGGTTTCCAATTTTTACACCAGGAAAATGCTGGGGCTGTACCTTAATTAAGGCCACGGCGGCTTCCTTCCCGCTCCTAGCCCTTCCCTGTCACATCGTCGCCATAAAACCTATCTGTGCCGGTGCGACGTAAAGCAAATATAAAAAAAATTTCGCGCTTAATCCGTTTACTCTCCAGGGTTGGTTTCCCCTCAGACTCAGCGAGGTATCCTACCTCTACCGCCTCAAGGGCAGTGTCCTGGAGCGTGAGACTTAGGGTTTGGTTTAAAACTGGGGAAATGAAATGGCATATGGCTTTTAGTGCCGGGAGTGTCCGAAGACAAGTTCGGCTCGCCAGGTGCAGGTCTTTCTATTCGACACCCGTAGGTGACCTGCGCGTCGTGATGAGGATGGAATGATGATGAAGACAACACATACACCCAGCCCCCGTGCCATTGGAATTAACCAATTGAGGTTAAAATCCCCGACCCAGCCGGGAATCGAACCCGGGACCCTCTGAACCAAAGGCCAGTACGCTGACCGTTCAGCCAACGAGTCGGACAAAACTGGGGAGAAGGACCAGTAACACGCCCAGGCGGCTTCACCTGCTATGCTGAACAGGGGCCTTGTAGGGGGATGGGATGATCGGAAGGGGTAGATAAGGAAGAGGGAAGGAAGCGGCCGTAGCCTTAAGTTAGATACTGCCCTGGCTTTTGCCTGGAGGAGAAGTGGGAAACCACGGAAAACCACTTCGGCAATAGCTGAAATGGGAATCGAAGCCCCCTCTACTCAGATGACCTCCCGAGGCTGAGTAGACCCCGCTCCAGCCCTCGTACTACATTTCAAATTTCTTGGCAGAGTCGGGAATCGAACCCGGACATTTTCGCGCTGCCGAATCCGTCTCTGCAATACACCCCATGGCAGCTAATCACACTAACAACTACATCACAGAGGCGGAACGATTATGTAAATAGTTTTCAAGATTAGAATTCTGCAATGGAAGTGGCAATGTTTATGATGAATATTCAAATTCAGCAAATAAAATGTTGAGTTGAGGTGTTAAGTTATGACACAAAACATCATTGAAGACCTCCTCGGAATAAGGTTGTAACCAATACATTTTTGATAAGTGAGATTTCAGTGGAAATGCGGTGTACCATCACGTCTCTATGCTCTGGTGTCATCTTATGCCTAACATTTGAACTTCAAGCTGGTTTACAGACAGCAGAAGTGGTTTAAGGATGGAACATCAGTCAAGATGGTGGACAGTGCTTGTGTTGGTTCATCACCGGGTGTAATACACTTAGCACAAACATTAGGAGAACAGATTTTTAATGCTGTATAGAATCTCGACAAATGGATTTGTGAAAAGTAACACATGTTCGCAAAGGAACTGCATGCTTTATTTAATGAACAAGAACAAAACCATCGCCATGGTATTTAGCCATTCACCACAATTCGAAACACAACATATGAAGTACCACGATCACAATGTAAAGTTCTTGCTGAACACACTGCATACCCGAGCGACAGTTGCTTAATACCGTGTTGCACCTCCCCTAGCTTCAATTCCAGCTGCACACCTGCGTGGCGTGCTGCGTATGTAACGTCGGATGACGCTCTGTGGAATGGCATCCCATTCCTGAACCTGTGCTTCACTGAGGTCTTGTAATGTTTGTGGAGCATTTTCGCGCTGCCTAATCCTTCTCTGCAATACATCCCATAAGTGCTCCAATGGATTGAGGTCGGGGCTCCTTGCAGGCCACTCCATCACAGAGATGTGCAACAATCGTTGGAGATGTTCTCTGGTGTCTCGTGCAGTATGTGGTGTCGCATTATCACGCAACAGCAATTAATCAGGCCCTATGCAGGAGCAGTATGGTCATTCGCGATGTCCCTGATGTACACCGCAGCATTCAGAGGGTCTGGTACCACCACAAGATCAGTACGATTAACAATCTTGATCCCCGCTTCCCAATACCATGACCGATCCACCACCATGCCTGTCCACTTTCTGCATAAGACCTTCAATGAATAGCTGTCCTCGTTGTCTCCATACGCGTTGACGGCCATCCGGTACATGCAAGGTAAACCTAGACTCACCTCGAAACATTACCTGACGCCAGCACCTCAGTTGCCAGTGGCAATGTTCTCTGGCAAATTCAAGACGAGCTCTGGGGTGGGAGTTTAAACGAGCAAGTTTTCTAGAGCGTATGTTATCCCTCTTAATCGATTGCGTATGGTCTGAACACACAGTTGAACGCCGGAGGCTCTTGTAGGTCACTTCGCAGTTCCCTGGCACTACTACAGGGCTGGCTTTGTGCTGATAGTCGTAGGAATCTGTCTTATTGAGCTGTACCTTTCCATTTGCGGCCTTGTCCACGCGTCTAACATACTCTTCTGTCTCCGAATAACGATGCCAGAGCTTGTGCACAACGGATGGAGACGCCCTGAAGTCTCACACTGTTCTCTCTTCTTGACGTAGGGCAACAGCTCGGGACACATACACTTCGCTGAGATGCCTCACGCCGACTGTCTCATACTCGAATAATGCGTATGAACGTCACCAACAGCGTGACGAGAATGGTTTGTGCACTGAGGACTACTTAATATTGAGACCCCACGGGAATGGAACCATGTTTATGTTAAATAGGGTAACCTCTGCGTAATTAAACCACCGTGACTGCATTACTGTGGTGTGAATCAGTTCGCATAAACCTGTACACGTTTCATGCTACACGACATAAACGTTTACAGCATGTCAAACATGTGTTCCCCTAAGTTTTTTGCCGAGCGTAGATCATTTAAAAGAGGCCATAGACGAAATCACATCTACATTTTCTTGTCATTTTTTTTCTTACTATATTTATTATTCCACTAACAGCATTTGTGTGCAATAGTATAGTATTTTTCTTCTGTTATATACAAATGTGAGACATGCACACACAAACACACCCCATGACGCAACAGGCCCGAAGGACCATGGCCTACCCAACGACCGCTGCTCAGCCCGAAGACCTGCAGACTATGAGGTGTCGTGTGGTTAACACGACGAATCATCTCGGCCGTTATTCTTGGTTTTTGAGACCGGGACCGCAGTTTCAACAGCATATAGCTCCTCAATTGTAATTACGTAGGTTGAGTGAATCTCGAGCCAGCCCTCAGATCCAGATAAAAATCCCTGACCTGGCCGGGAATCAACCCCTACACAGCGGGGCCGGCAAATGTAAGACATAATTGCTGGTTATTTTCCATTGCATCGCTACCAATTCATACATTATTTTAAAATCTAAATTTTTTAAACCTACAACCTGTTTTCCAGTCAGTGACCGGGTCAGGCATGGAATGAATGGAGCCCCCATCTTGCGGCGAAGATAGGAACTGTGCCGGCTGCCGAAGCCTGTCGCACTCCTCTGGGCAATGATTAATGACTGACGGATGAAATGAAATGATATTGGAGAGTGTTGCTGGAATGAAAGATGACAGGGTAAACCAGACTACCCGGAGAAAAACCTGTCCCGCCTCTGCCTTTTCCAGCACAAATCTCACATGGAGTGATCGGGATTTAAACCACGGAACCCAACCGTCAGTGGCCGACGCGCTGCCGCCTGAGCCACGGAGGCTTTTTAAAATCTAAAGTTATAGCAATTAAATATTGTTTTTAATAGATGAACAGTTCATATGTGCACTTCCATATGCAATCGGATCAAGTAGTATATGCCATGAAATGGACCCCGAAAATATCTTTGCTCTCTCGTGATAAATTACTTTCTTTTGGGTTACATCCTTATTCCTGGAATGTCTTACATTTTTTATCACATTCGAAACATTCATGAATGATGTCTGAGACAGAGATGAAGAAATACAGATCATTTCCACTACTGAGTAAATTAAATGCAGACCAGTGGTACATGAATAACAAAACAGAATGGCCAGTACTAACTTCGATGATGAAGTGTGGATTTGTTTCACTTCGAGCACATCACAGTTCAGCATGCAGGGGCAGTACAGGCGGTCTTTCTCTCCTTCCTTCTTGGGCGTGAGATTTATGAACCCCGAAGAAAACTGACCATGATTGCTAATGCATTGCAGTCCAGGTACATCACAGAATTCTTCTTTCCCTAAAGTTAATAAAAAGTTTATTAGAATAGTGTGAATGAAAAGCCAGTCGAAAGAAATGTTTATTAGCCACAGTCAAGATGGGAGGGGAGTTATTATTATCCTTGTTTTAAGGGGAAAAATAGTAAGGCCATCATTATCCAGAAAGAGCAATATGAGCAAGCTGCAAGACATTCAAAGACGTTCAGGGCTAATAATCCAGAAACCAGGTAACAAAATTAACCATTAAGCACCTGTGGAGACAAATAAACATTACATTCCTCCATAGCTATTATAAATTAAACTGTCTTCAGTTACCTTACCAGTCTATACACAAGGGGAAAGATGTGTAACTTCCTTTCGCAGCAACAAAAGCGTATCTTTCAGAAATTTACTGTCGGTCTGCTCGACGTTGGAAGAAGCTGAAATCTTACCAGGTTCTGCCACAAACTACTACCAATAAAGTCTTTTCATTCCTCCCCTGAAGGGGGAGGCGGGCCTCTTAGACGATGACGCCGTCTCTCAAGCCGGGAGATTTGTTACGGTGAAGGAGATGCTCGGAGGTGTGGGGGTTGGCTGCCGTGGCCTATATTAGGAACTGTCCCGGCATTCGCCTTAGTGCAGGAGAATGGAAAACCACGGAAAACCATTCTCGGGACAGCCGACGGTTGAGGCCAGCCGTGAGATCCAGCCCTGTCCCGTCTCCCGAATGCAGAGGTGTAGAGCTACGGTAGAGCCGTGGCCGCAAAATGGAGACTATGTATAACCTTAGTACCGTTTTCCTGATACGGGTTCGGAGATGAAATTATGGCATATTTTACGGCCAGTTGCCCTTCCTGACGCCAACCTCAGTTGAGGAGCTAATGAATGAATGAATGGGCTGGGCTGAGTAGTTCGGACGGTAGAGCGCTGGCCTTCCGAGCCCAGCTTGGCAGGTTCGATCCTGAATCAGTCCGGTGGTATCTGCAGGTGGTCAAATACGTCAGCCTTGTGGCGGTAGATTTACTGGCCCGTAAAAGAACTCCTACGGGACGAAATTCCGGCATCTATGAGTCTTCGGAAACCATAAAAGTAGTTAGTGGAATGTAACAACCAATAACATTATTATTAATAAATGAATGACGATGAATAGAAATGAAAAAGTAGATGGAAGGAATCGGTGTTCGGGTATGGATGGGACCTGCCCCGTCATTTGGATGGAAGTCAAAATTGGAAACCTCAGAGAAGCATTCTTAGAACAGCGGAGCTCGAACCCACTCCCCTCTCGAATGGAGAGCTTGGATCCATAGCTGTAGAGCCTTAGTACGCGAGGCCATTCGACACGGTGCCGCAAAAGAAGTCTATGAGATGGCGAAACCGTTAAAAGAAGTACAGTATATGTTACCGTGGATGAGTGTGTGGGAGAAAGACTAGCTTTAGAGTTTCCGGAGACGAAGAGGTGCCGGAGTTTTGTCTCTGTATTCGTGGACAAGAAGATACAAATGTGTAAGTGGTGATTGCCCTTTCTTTATCTTTCATCTGCAAATTGTATCACAATTTTGGGAACATAAATAAATAAATAAATAAATGAATAAATAAATAAATAAATAAATAAATAAATAAATAAATAAATAAATAAATAAATAAATAAATAAATAAATAAATAAATAAATAAATAAATAAATTCTTCTTCAGCATCATCATCTTATAATGCCACTTTTCCCCCACTCTGGTGAGGGAGCGAGAACATGTGGACGTGGTCACGTTTTACAGAATGATGCTCTTCCTGACGCCAACGCTACGTAGAGGGATGTAAGTAGTAGAACTAGGAATTTTAAGTGATGCACCTTAATATTTTTTTGCGTTTAAAATATTTAAATTTACTTATCTTACTAGTAAAACATGCAATAAACCATCTTAACTGCGTTTTTTTTACACATTTTTGCATCTTTTTGCACCTTAACTCTATGTCAGCACTTTTTAGCACTCTGCCCCCACCTTATGTTTTTGCTCTATTGCCACATTTTATTCCCATAAAAATTAAACAAAAGAAACCGAACGTCTGCGGCTTAATCTACTTTCCCCATTGAAAGATCTCCTATTTTCTGCGTGATATTGTTAGAGTTTACGTTCTTCAGTGTGGCAACACATTACTCCTGCTTCAGAGCAGTCATATTAGGTGAAATCTTTAGGATTAGTTTGCGCCTCAGTAAATTCCCATCACGCAAAATGTTCACAAATCTGTTGCACTTTCATCACAATACTGTACAGTGAGGCGAAAGCTTTTGAACAGGAAGAAAAGGAGGAAGGAGAAGTCTAACTGACCAATTTGCAATCCCGTCAATTAATATCACTGACTGCTGAAGTGGGGAATGAATTTAAACTGTTGTCATTTTTCAGGCTAGACTACACTTTTCCTAATACGCGGTGTCTTTATTATTGTCTTTTGTTGCCAACAGAAAATGAACGCTGGAAATGGGCAGATGGTATTCAATGTGATGGATCTGTTCTGAGGCGCAAAGTTTGTGATATATCAATAAGAATTCAAGGAAACCACCAACGTAATCTCGTCAAGCCGCAATAGTAGCTGATAATCCAGATTTCTTTTTCTAGATGAAACCAGTCATAGGCAGAACAGATACGTTTTGAATATTTTAAAAACATCTCTGAAAGCGGGAGAAAGTGACTTACTTTCTGAACAAAATAGACAATGCCAGTGTGATTGAAGACTTCAACAATGCATGAGTTCTACTGTGGCCTGAAAGAAACGAAAATGATTCAGAGTGGCTAGTGCTTTTGGACCAAGCGTCTTACATGTTAGTGCCTGTTGCTAACCTGAAACCTACTTTATTCTAAAACATAAATTGGATGGAGTTTATGAGACACAAAAAATACATATTAATATTAAAAATAAGAAGAATGGAACGTAAAGAAATAAATGCACTGGATTAAAGCCACTATGACCTTCGCCTGGTCAAAGAGGATTTCATGGTCTGTACTGTAGAAATGTTCTGGCTTATAGAGTTCTGCGTGGAGGATGAAAGAGCGACATTCTTTACCGACCTGATGTGCTCTTTCACCCTGGTGCTAACAAGCCTTTTTGCCATGCCAACATATGAACAACCACAACCACATGGAATTTCATATACGCCCGGTGTTTCAAGATGTGGTTTTTCTTTGACTGGACGAAACAGGGATTTGAGCTTCCGGTCTGCGGTGAAAACTGGAGTTATATCGTACTTCTTAAGAATGCGCCCTATTTTATAACTCCAAGTATATATTTTTCTCCGCTGTACAGTCAACACGGAAGAACCAAAATACATGTTTATAGTGCAAGACAATGGACGTTTCACAACTTCAACAAAATCAGAAAAATCATACAATGCATTGCCAATTCTCTACATCGACAGTTCAACTCTATGATGAAAATAAATGGCTGCCATAAATTTACCACCTGCCTCGAAGTATCTAAAAATAATTTTAATAGCAACTATTTCATCTGAGTTTATCATATGCAGGGATATTATTTTATCTATGACGGCGATTGTCACTCTCCCGGTCGCCAGCGCTACAAGCCTGTCTCCCGCCAAGCACTTTGCCGTAATGCGCTTCTCGGCGCCTCAAGTTTTTCTCCTTTGCAGTCCGCTGAGAGCTTTATCAGCGTAAAGTTCAGTTTAGTCAAGTGTTCACGTGTTTAGTACTCAGTGTGTTGTTCCAATTTCATTTTCGTTACGTGAGCGTGTGTATTTACGTAATACCTTCATAATGTACAGGAAACCTTGTGCGAAAACACTACATGACTCATCGTCAGTGCCGGACGAGCGCTGGCCGCATTACGGCAAAGTGCTTGGCGGGATACAGGCTCGCAGCGCAGGCAACCGGGCGAGTGAAAATCCCCGTCATAGATAAAACAATGTCCTTGTAGATAAAAAGGAACAAACAGAGAACAGTTCTTGTTTTGGGACGAACAATTATCAAGTCACATTATTATCTGTTTAGTATCTCTTTTAGGTATCAAAACTGGCAGAAACTGCTGATAACTTCATCCTTAGCCCAACCAAAAAATGTTTCTCCATACCTGTACATTATACAGTATTGCGGCATCTTCATCAACGGTGAGGAAATTCTCATCACTGAATCTACATTTGCGCTGCTCATGATCCACGTCGCACATTCCTTCCTCGTTAAGTACGGGAGTTTCAGCAATAAAATTACTAACGAATTTGCCCATATGTATCTCTGTCCTTTCTGCTATATTTTATGATTTGCACACATGTAGCATTTGCAGGAGACAAGGAGAGTTGCCATACATTGTCAAGGAAAGCATGACACTGCTAACTTCCGTACGATTACAATACACTTTTGAGATGCGGCATAATTCGTTGGTATTTTCCAATACTCTTTCAATGATGTACGGCCACTTTGCTTAGGAAATCAGGTAGAGTGAACCCTAAACATTACTGCGGTAAAAAAACTCGGTAAATTAATGAAGACTGAGATACTCTTTTACGCTTAGGACTGAAGTATTAATTGCGCCACAGCTGTCACCGGCTACGATTTCTGTTATGGAAGATAAATCTGGAGCTGTTTCCAGCAGTACCATTCACCTTGATGGTCATGAAACATCTCATAGTTTCACTGCAATGGCTAATTTGGAGAAAGTACTTACTTGTGTTAGGAGTGAAGTGGGTGGTACAGTTGCATATTTTGAGTTGTGCTCGCTTGCGACACTCTACTATACATGCATCATACGAGTAGTGGTCGTATACGGTGAGGTAATTCTCGTCGCTGAATCTACATTTGCGCTGCTCAGGATCCAGATCGCGCATTCCTTCCTCGTTAACTACTTGGGTTTCAGCAATCTGAATACTAACGAATTTGCCCATATGTATCTCCGCTGTAGTGGACTGGTCTGTGCTGAGCTGGGCCAACCCCTGTGGTGAATGCATGTAAAGTCTGAAATTCCAGTTCGCAATGATCTCCATTTCTCGCACTCCTGTGCTCATGTTAGAGTTCAAATCCATCCACGGAGCCCTGTCAATGTGAAAAACAACCATTAATACATAACACTTAACTCTTAAACCACTAACAGTTGTATTCTGCTTCTGGCCATGAACATTCTATACACAGTAGAGTCATTAAGTTCTTGGACTGGCTGTCTAGTGTCGCTGTGGTGCACTATAGCGGAGAGTGTGCGTGGCAGTTCTTCGCTAGTCCCAGCAAGAGGGAGTCGAGTACATATACTATAAGCAGAACTACGGTCTCTGTGCTGGAGGATAGTTGAAAGTCAGCGGCGGAACTTGAGTTTGAGCAACGAGCAAATTTAAATTCTGCCAAATAATTGGCAAATCTGTTAGCGAAACATTTGAGATGATCAAGTCGAAATCGCCCGCATCACCACGGCACCTAAAAGACGCCAAAAGGCATATCAAAGGACTATGTGATTTTTGAACTGTTAGTGCCAGTCCACGAACATATGGGCTGTAGTACGTACATATATGCTCACTGTGTTGCCTGCACTGTAGGCGCCAGTCCAAGAAGTTACTGACAGTAGTACATGAGTATTGCCTACACTGTAGGCACCAGTCCACGAACTTTTTGACTGTAGAATTTTCTCCGCAGGTGAGCCCTGTTAATAGTCTGATGTTAGAGAAGGCATTAATTTGGCATGAGCAACCAGGCCGGCTCATTGCCACAGGCTTGAATAGCAAAGGCAAATGGTCCTTTATATGTGCATGACATAACTTGTGAAATCATAGCAAGCCTACTAATGCCAAATACTTCTACCTTTTGCTTTTGAAACAAGAATTGGACGACAATTAATTGTGAGGTAAGGGGAATCTTTCCAAATTAATGCATGCTGCTACGCGAAAGAGAAACAAATGACGTTAATATGATTTCTAGAAAAGCTGAGATAACTTTGGTACATTTCTAAAACTTATTTATTTATAGTACGAACCCATTCTGTGGCTGTAGAAGGAGAAGAATAAGAATAATAATTTTTTGAAATTCTACGTATAACAGAACTTGTGAGCACATTGCTAATAACAAGGAAATATTAGAGAAGTCTTGCTCGTAAACAGACGAGATTTCCTTCTGAAGACGCAGAGCAAAGTTCTTTGTGAAACGTAGAGAATTTCACCTTGTTTACTGACAAGGCAAAATCTCAAAAGCTTATTATCATGTCTTCAATTACAGACCGTTAAAGCATCAATCTGAATAGAATAATAATATTTGATTCTACATATTTTATGATTAATGTATCAATGGTCTTGAACTTCAATATTTAATGCTATTAGCTGCTGTCCTCAGAGAACCAGGCTCCATTCCCCGTACTACCACAATTTTAAGAATGACAGGAAGGCTGGTATGTGGCTAAGATGGTACACGCAACTCACCTCCACTGGGGGTGTGCCTAAACAGAGCTGCACCACCTCGGGACGAGGACACAAATTTACTTTAGACCGCCTGGTGGCCATGATAGTTAAGGCGCCAAGTCTATAAGATATGACACCGGGGTTATCCATTTCTAGTCCCGTTGATAGAAAAATATTTGCAATCACAATGTTGGCCGGCAGGATAGGAGAGGTGGTGGTATACAATTTATAATCACCAGATTCCGTGCTACAAATCTGGGTTCAATTCCAGTTCCCTAGTTAGTGAGACACGTGAAGCAGCTGTAGATCTTTGGATAAAAGCTTTGGAGACAAATGGACTCAGAACAAGCCGTAAGAGGACGGAGTACATGTTCTGTAACTACACCAAGCCAGAAGTTGAAGGTCCACCCAATACAATATTCTTATCGGATGAACCACTGGCAATGACGAATACATTCTAGTACCTGAGCTCAGTCATTACCACCGATACGACGATTGATGACGACATGAATCATCGCATCGACGTTGGCTGCACCAAATAGATATTCCTGACAGGCGTCTTATGTGACAGGCGGACGCCTATAAAGCTCAAAGGTAAGATATACAACGAGTTTCTCTCATCGGTTGGCCGGCGGGCCCGTCCGGCTTATCTAACTCCCGTTGACTCATCACTTCCCGTTACACAGCACGGGAATGCCCGCACCTCGCAGTTCAGGTCCGTGCTTAGAACGTGTATTAAGTGTTGATCCGCAGCTCCAACTGTTTTCGTGTAATGAAATGTTACTTCGGGTTATATTTCTCATAATGCCTCCACATGTGTAAATGGTAGAGGAAAGGGAATTTATGTATGAAAATTATGTGAAAACAGAATCTTGCAGGGAAGCCGTTAGGCGATTAGTAAAACAATTTCCATGTGTAAGCCTTCCACATAGAGAGGTCATGTGGAAACTCGTAAACAAATTAAGAGGAACAAGTTCTTTACTCGATTAGGAGCGAAATGTTAAAAAACGTGTACTTAACGAGGAAAAAGTAAATGATATCGCAGAAAGATTAGAACATACGCCTACAAAATCCCCAAGACGACTTGGACATGAAGGTGGGGTTTTGAAGGGCTCAGCATGGCCGGCTACGAAAATGTTAAAAGTGAAACCATACAAGGTTAACTGTAGTACACGAACTGCATCCACGTGATCATGATAAGCGGGTACGTTTTTCTTATTGGATATTGCGAAACATTCATGATGAAATAATTGATCCACGCTTAACATTTTTGTCTGACGAAGCATGGTTCCATTTACACGGGTATGTTCCGACGCAGAATAACAAATATTGGAGTACAGAAAAAGCCCATCGCATATAAGAATTTCCCCTACATGACGAAAGGATCGGGGTATGGTGCGCAGTGAATGGATACAGAATTATAGGGCCTATCATCTTTCAGGGCACAATTAATGCACAAAGATACAGGGATAATATACTCAAGCCATTTTTGGACGAACTGACTGACATTGACTGTCGAAATGGATATTTTCAGCAAGACCCTGCCACCGCACATACAGCTAATGACACATTAAACTTAATCGGGGAAGTTTTTGAAGACCGTGTTATTAGTACGGAATTATGGCCGTCACGGTCACCAGATTTAACTCTTTGTGACTTTTATTTATGGGGCAGATTAAAAAATAAAGTGCATACAAGATATCCTCACCCGTTGGACTAACTGAAAGAACATATCCGGAGAAATAGCCTCAATTGCGAAAGACGAATGTATGCGTGTTAATCGAAATTTCCTAAGACGTTGCCAGAAATGTGTAGATGTAGGAGGAAAAAATTTCCAACATCTACTGGCATAAGGTACGGTCTTATTTTCTTAATTACCCGTTGTCCGGCTCCATGGCTAAATGTTTAGCGTGCTGTCCTTTGGTCACAGGGGTCTCGGGTTCGATTCCCGGCAGGGTCGGGAATTTTAACCATCATTGGTTAAATTCGCTGGCACGGGGGCTGGGTGTATGTGTCGTCTTCATCATCATTTCATCCTCACCACGATGCGCAGGTCGCCTACGGGAGTCAAATCAAGACCTGCACCTGGCGAGCCGAACATATCCTCAGACACTCCCGGAACTAAAAGCCATACGCCATTTCATTTGTTTCAATTACCCATTTTTTAAATTCTTATTTTCTTAATTTGAATTGTTATCTCTCGTCATGCAGAGATAAAGTGAGCGAAGTGCTGTCCTTGTTGCAATGTCCCGGTGCGGGGAGTGATGAGACAACAGGAGGTAGATAAGCTGGGCGCGCCTGCCGGCCAACCGATGAGAGAGACTCACTCTACAGGACTGTTTCTAGAGATGCCCTCACTTACGGTTCCGAGTGCTGGACAAGACAAAAGAAGCATGATTAGCAAATGCATGTAACGGAAATGCGAATGCTGCGATGGTCAGTGGGACCCAGTGCGCAATAAGCATATACAAGGATCATTTAATACGGCCCCTATCAGTGAAAAATTGGAGGAGCGGCAGTTGCGCTGGTACGGGCACGTACAACGTAGAGATGATCATCCTGTTAAGTGAGCTCTTGTAATCGAGGAACCAAGTGAAGGCCGTGGGCATCCGAGAGCAATATGATGGCGTACAGCAGGAAAGGCCTTGACTACACTCATGGTCAGAAATTAAGGTTAATGCTGATACATGGTGAAACAACGGTATGGTGGGCGGTTTTCGGTTTTAAATCACCTTGGGGTATGACCATGTGGTACATTTGACGTTCGGTCGTCGCACGGTGGCGCTGGCAGCAGTCCTAATAAACAGAGGTGTGTTGGTGCATGTCAGAGTACGGTTCAGCGAGTAAGTGTGCAGATGTTTTCAGACGTGCTAATGGTGACTGTGTGGTGAAAATGGCTCAACGAACACATATTGATGACGTTATGAGGGGTAGAATAATAGGGCGACTGGAGGCTGGTCAAACACAGCAGGTCGTAGCACGGGCCTTCCGTGTTCCACAAAGTGTGATCTCAAAATTATGGCAACAGGAAACGTGCCCAAGCGCTACAGTACTGGACGCCCGCAGTGTACAACACCACAAGAAGACCGATATCTCACCATCAGTGCCCGCAGACGGACACGGATTACTGCAGGAAGCCTTGCTCGGGACCTTGCCACAGCCATTGGAACACTTGTCTCCAGACACACAGTCTACAGACGACTGAACAGACATGGCTTATTCGCCCGGAGATCTGCAAGGTGCATTCCACTGACCCCTGTTCACAGGAGAGCCCATAAAGCCTGGTGTCAAGAACACAGTACATGGTCATTGGAACAGTGATCCCAGGTTATGTTCACGGACGAGTCCACGCATAGCCTGAAGAGTGATTCTCGCCGGGTTCTCATCTGGCGTGAACCAGAAACCAGATACCAACCCCCTAATGTCCTTGAAAGGGACCTGTGTGGAGGTATTGGTTTGATGGTGTGGGGTGGGATTATGATTGGTGCATGTACACCCCTGCATGACTTTGACAGAGGAACTGTAACAGGTCAGGTGTATCGGGACATCAATTTGCACTAGTATGTCCGCCTTTTCAGGGGTGCAGTGGGTCCCACCTTCCTCCTGATGGATGATAACGCACGGCCCCACCGAGCTGCCATAGTGGAGGAGTACCGTGAAACAGGAAATATCCGGCAAATGGAGTGGCCTGCCTGTTCTCCAGACCTAAACCCCAACGAGCACGTCTGGGATGCTCTCGGTCGACGTATCGCTGCACGTCTTCAAACCCCTAGGACACTTCAGGAGCTCCGATAGGCACTGGTGCAAGAATGGAAGGCTATACCCCAGCAGCTGCTCGACCACCTGATCCAGAGTATGCAAACCCGTTGTGCGGCCTGTGTACGTTTGCATGGTGATCATATCCCATATTGATGTCGGGGTACATGCGCAGGAAACAGTGGCGTTTTGTAGCACATGTGTTTTGGGACGGTTTTCTCAACTTATCACCTATACCGTGGACTTACAGATATGTTTCGTTTGTGTTCACTATGTGCCTATGCTATTAGCGCCAGTTTTGTGTAGTGCCACGTTGGGTGGCACCACAATATGCAATTATCCTTAATTTATGAGCATGAGTGTAGAAACAGCATTCCAGTGGCGGAGACATCCAACCGCAGGGAGGACTCTAAGAATTAGAAGAGCCGACCCTGAGTGATATTTGAGAGTGTCCATTGAGGGCACACATACGGTCAGAAAAGAAGAAGAAGGAAATTCGTTTGCTGAATGAAACTGTTTTCTCGGACTAATTGTGGTAATTAAGCAGAAGTTTCTGTGTGAGTGTTGTGAGTATGTAAACAAAAGTAAGGTAAGGTAAGGGTGTATTCTGCCCGAAAGCAGGTCCGAACCTCCGCAGAGGTGTGCCTGAGCTGGAGTTTACGTGCGGTAGGGTGGCCAGCTCCTTTCCGCTCCTCCATTCCCCTACCCCCCACCAACAGCGCGTAGCAACGTATCCAGATCTTGACCACGCTTAATGTTGCTTAACTTCGGAGATCTCACGGGATCCGGTGTTTCAACATGGCTACCACCGTTGGCTGTAAACAAATGTTAGTGGAAATTTAGAGTAACATCCTGTTACAAGGTCTAATTCACACAAATCGAATTTGAGGAAACGTGCTCAAGAGCGGAACAAGAAACCTAAGTAAAGTCCGTTATGACTGGAGGTGTGCAGGCCAAGAAGTGCAGGGAATGTCAGAACTTCGAGCGTGCAGAGGTCATTCAGCCGGGTACGAGCGCTGCTGACCTTTCTGAAGCTCACGTGTCCAGAATAATGGTTTGATCAGCAGAGGAGATCTCGCGGCGAATCTGTGAGGGCGACACTCGCTAATTCCGACAGCTAAGGCCGCTATTAGCCGTGGGCGACTAGTGGCGCCACTAGTTGCCAGTGGATTTAAGTACCGGGCGATCAGTGGCGCAACTTGTGAATACTTGCTCGGTTCATACCGAGGAATAGTCAGTTGAGGGAATGGCGTCCTACGAAGAACTTCTTCTTGCTCTTCTATTAAAATGGAAAAACCGAAGGGTTAGGAAAGTGCGGAAACATCCTATATTTGTTTTTCGGCTGACTAGAGGATTCTATTATACATTGTTTGACGATCTAAACGAGGATGATAGTAAATTTTTCAATTACCTGCGCATGTCAAAGTCGTCATTTTGCGATCTGCTTGGCCACATGAAAGAAGAAAAAACGGGAAACGACATAGGACTAAACAAATGTTTCCCAGTTGAGCTGTAATTCACTAATATAACCATATAATGGATCAATGGTACTTGTAAATGTAAACGATTATAGAATTTATATGGGCATTACATACTGTATTTCCATATACGAGTAGTAAACGTTTTATAATACTCACACACCGGGCGAGTTGGCTGTGCGGTTTGGAGCGCGCAGCTGTGAGCTTGCATCCGGGAGATAGTGGGTTTGAATCTAACTGTAGGCAGCCCTGAAGATGGTTTTCCGTGGTTTCCCATTTTCACACCAGGCAAATTCTGGGGCTGTACCGTAATAAAGGCCACGGCCGCTTCCTTCCAACTCTTGACCCTTTTCTATCCCCTCGTCCCCATAAGACCTATCTGTGTCGGTGCGACGTAAAGCCACTAGCAAATAAAAAAATTATTATAATACTCACCTACAGTTCTTTAAAATGCTGTTCCAAGAATACAGTGTTCTTATTTTGTCAGTGTAGGCCTAAGCTTCAGTTCTGGAATCCCAAGTGACCGGTTTTCATTCTAAGTCAAAAATGGTCTTCATTATTTATTTGACTTTCAAATTATTTTGCCTTCTCCTTCACTTGCTGTTGTAGTTTATTTGATGTTTCCATGTTCAATAAATAAACTATCACAATAAGTGAAATATTCACTCTGCCACAGCACGAGACCAAACAAGGTAATGAAGAAAGATAATGGTTAGGTGGATCGCTGATTCAATTGCGTTCCATCGTCCGCATTACGTCAAGCTGGTGTGAGAACACGAACTTGAGTGACGTTTCCGTACGCGCGGGGAGGTACATCCGGCGACTAGTTGCGCCACTAGTCGCCCACGGCTAATAGGCTACATTTACTGCAATGCCCCGTCACGCAGTTGAGCAACTAAAAGTCGCCAGAGCAGTTGCCGGCTTAGATGACGGCTGGCAACTAGTTGCTCAGTTGCGCCACTTGTCGCCCGCGGCTAATAGGCTCCATTTGATCCAATGGCCCATGACTCGCCAGAGCAACTAGTTGCGCCACTAGTCGCCCACGGCTAATAGCGGCCTAAGGGAGAAACAGTGAATTTGAGAAAGTGGCGCGCGGAGATGCGAGCGCGGTGGTCATGCAACCAACCAAGGTAGTTAGAGTAAGAGGTAGGGATCACGCGCAGGTCTCCCCACCACGCTTGGTCGCCGATGACGTCAACATGAACCCTCAGCGCCTTGTCTTCTGTATCATGATGGAAGTATAATGGTGTGTCATAGAGATGGGCACTATCGACTGAAAACCACTATCGACTAGTCGGGCGATAGTCCCCTCGAACTATCGACTAAATAGTCGAATGTTTTCAGTCATTCAGTATTCATTACTTCCTGTCGAGAAGACTGAACAGTCGAATGAAAGTATTCATATAACGCAAGTAGTCAGTCCATGAAAAACATTCGAATGTTTCCAGTCGAAAATCTCCATATCAAAAGTGTAGAGCCGTACTTTTACGCATTCGACTCATTTTAACGTAATTTACCAATAATTAGAAATCACTTGTATAGACACCCATTAAAACCCGATTTACGCACTCGTTCGTACACGGGGCTAATAGATAGAGAGATGCCCTTAATACGAACCAACATCATACGAATGGCCTTTCTTGGTGCTAAATGGACAGTGAAACGTAGAGAGACGACAATGAGGCTCTATTCCCGAACAATGCTAACAATAATAATATGTACAACGCGTTGTTGTGGTACACAATCAAGATATACTGTATATGAGAACAGCCAAACACAATACCACCGTATTTTCTAGATTATTATTATAGTTATTCAAATTATTATTATTATTATTATTATTATTATTATTATTATTATTATTATTATTATTATTATTATTATGCCGTATGTATGAATAGTGCTTAACGTGATTAACATAAACAAATATGCAACGAAATAAAGAGCATATAAACGACAAGAGAAAATCTCCATTTATAGTAGGTACGTACATATGAAGTTAACATAATTATATATTACATATCCGAAGTGATCATAAACCGATAGTTCCATTCGCTTCCATGTTGCTGTGACTTGAGTGCGACTGAATTCAGTCAACTTGTTTTGTGCTGACTGGACAGCGAAACGTGGAGAGATCCGTGGCGGGAATGCGACTGAATTCAGTCGACTTGTTTTGTGCTGACTGGACAGTGAAACGTGGAGAGATCCGTGGCGGGAATGCGACTGAATTCAGTCAACTTGTTTTGTGCTGACTGGACAGCGAAACGTGGAGAGATCCGTGGCGGGAATGCGACTGAATTCAGTCGACTTGTTTTGTGCTGACTGGACAGTGAAACGTGGAGAGATCCGTGGCGGGAATGCGAATGAATTCAGTCGACTTGTTTTTTAAAGCAGTCGACTATTACGATAGATTAAACTATCGATTAGTTCGATAGTTATCAGTCGATAGTGCCCATCTCTAGTGTGTCAGTACGCATCCAGTCTACCGCAGTGACGTCACGCTGGTAGCAAAGTGAGGAAGGCGTTACCATTTCTCGCTCTGTGAAGAGAGCGCATCCTTCAAAATGTATTCGTTTACAATCGAGAGACCACTAATATGTCACTATAATCAGTTTATTATGTCGTTAATATTCTAATTAATTTACTCTTACATTTATGTAATGAATGCCTTACACATAAGCGTTATACGGTAGCTTTAGCAGTTTATAATGTTTGACATTTTCTTGGACATTTATCTCAGAGTATATTATCTAATTTTCTTCCTGTTTAACTGTTTCAAGCGAATACAAGATCTTGTGCGCACTAAGTTTAAACTCACTTCTCGAGGAATTTTCACCGTTGGCGGTAATTGCTTCATGGTTCTCTTAGTTTGTTAAATATGTAGGGTTCCCCGCAAAGGTACTTACCGTGAAGGTCATTAAATTCAATCTGAAGTATATTTGTAACTTTTAGTAACTCGTAACTGGTTCTCATCAAATTTCCTCTTGAGACACATTGGAGCCAGTTTGTTTGTTTGTTTGTTTGTTTGTGGTGCCGAACAGTTGTACCTTTCTTTCTTTATTAATCTGTTTACCCTTCAGGGTTGGTTTTTCCCCCTCAGACTCAGCGAGGGACCCCACCTCTACCGCCTCAAGGGCAGTGTTCTGAAGCGTGAGGCATTGGGTCGGGAGATACAACTAGGGAGAATGACCAGTACCTCGCCCAGGCGGCCTCACCTGCTATGTTGAAGAGGGGCCTCGGTGGGCGATGGGAAGATTGGAAGGGATAGACAAGGAAGAGGGAAGGAAACAGCCGTGGTCTTAAGTTAGGTACCATCCCGGCATTTGCCTGGAGGAGAAGTGGGAAGCCACGGAAAACCACTTCCAGGATGACTGAGGTGGAAATCGAACCCAACTTTACTCATTTGACCTCCTAAGGCTGAGCAAACCCCATTCCAGCCCTCGTACCACTTTTCAAATTTCGTGGCAGAGCCAGGAATCGAACCCGATCCTCCGGGGGTGGCAGCTAATCACACAAACCACTACACCACAGAGGCGGACATAGTTGTATCTAAATAGGAATATTTGTTGCGAAACTTGTGAGTGATATAGCCAGCAATGTTTCTCAAGCTTTCCTGATTGTTTCTTTTGACAGCATAACTTCGAAAGCTTCGAGCATATTTATGTGTTCTGGAGTCATCCACACTTTAACTATGTCTCTAGCTATGGTAATTTGACAAGTCTTGTGAGGTCTTACTCTCTGTTGCAGTTTCTTCTTCTTCTTAATCTGTTTACCCTCCAAGGTTGGCTTTTCCCTCGGACTCAGCGAGGGATCCCACCTCTACCGCCCCAAAGGCAGTGTCCAGGAGCTTCAGACTCTGGGTCGGGCGATACAACTGGGGAGGATGACCAGTGTCTCGCCCAGGCGGCCTCACCTGCTATGCTGAACAGGGGCCTCGGTGGGGGATGGGAAGATTGGAAGGGATAGACAAGGAAGAGGGAAGGAATCGGCCGTGGCCTTAAGCTAGGTACCATCCCGGCATTTGCCTGGAGGAGAAGTGGGAAACCACGGAAAACCACTTCCAGAATGGCTGAGGTGGGAATCGAACCCACCTCTACTCATTTGACCTCCCGAGGCTGAGTGGACCCCGTTCCAGCCCTCGTACCACATTTCAAATTTCGTGGCAGAGCCGGGAATCGAACCCGGACCTCCGGGGGGGGGGGGTCAACTAATCACACTAACCACTACACCACAGAGGCAGACTTGATTTTATTTTCACGCTTCATTAAAACTTTTATTTGCCCTGGAGACAAAATATGTCCGAACTTTGAAGTAATTATCTCAGAAATGTCATTTGTCTTTTTTTAGTTGTATTTAATTCCCATTCATTCTTCAATAGCTGTTCATATTTTTCCTTAAGTCACTATTTTCTCTTTCCAACAGTAAGATCTTTCTTCTCAAATCATTCAGCTCGTTAGTTTCATTTTCTCCGTTATAGTCCACATTTTCTTCAGTTTCATCTTCCCTAAAATGTTATATACCATTTAAACATGCATTTAATGTGTTTCTTCACTCATTTGTTCAAATTAGCAGCCGGCAATCTTAGAAGTTCAGCTACAACCGTATGTCGATTTCTCTGTTTTTCCCTCTCAACCCTCCTGCCACTATTAGGAGTTAATATATTTCCTCCTAGTGGTGTAGTCTCATACATCCGGTTTTAATTCACGGCTGCTTTTAATCCGATAATTTAGAAGTTGTTGTCTTAAATGGATTTTAAAGCAAGCAAACTCGACCTAAAGTAATAACGTAAGAACAAACTTTGCATTCACTTAACACAGCATGTATCGAATAAAGACAATAATAATCTATCATATATTATAAATACGTACCGTGTTTCACACTAAATTTATCATTGCGCCGACAAGCGTTTTCTCACAGTCTGGCAAGATCCTCATTTTTCGGGATTGAAAAATACTTTGTGTATGATCCTTTGGTTTTCCTGTAGTCGCTTAAACAACCTGCTATTGCACAGCCCAGCATTTTCAAAAGTGTGATCCGTGCAGATTAATGAGAAGAATAAAAGAGCTTCGAATTATGTATGGCACGTATTTAATACATAACGCATGTTTATCACACTAAAATTACAACAGCGGCAAGCCATGTAAGCCGTGGAGCCAATTTCTCGCAGTGCTCCCCGCGTGACGTCACCTGCGCAGAAGCAACGCGTTTTCGTCTCTCTTACTGACACACCATTATACTCACATCACGTTCTGTATGAGGTAGGCTAATACACAGCTGTAAGCTATTCTGTTTTAGCCACAAGTTAGAGATAAGAGAACTTCATTGATATTTTAACATCACCTCACAAAAGGCATTCCACTTCACTATTACAGTAGAGTAATTATAGGAGATCAAATACAGTGTGAATCCAGCAGCGTTTCTGAAGTATTTCGATCTGTATAAAAGGTTGTAACAATGCTAAGACTGTGATTGCAGTGGAATGGCTATTCCATATGTTCATGTTCTCAACACCTATGATAACAATAGCAAGATGCTCTAATTGTTACAGACTCGAACATTAAAGCTTGATGCTTGTTGACTGCAAGAAATATGTCCGTTGTTACAAGGAATATTGGGAAACTATATACACTGTCAACAACACAAACAGCAAATGTTAGGAAACTGTCCACAAAACAAACAGTACAGTAAATGTGCTCTTCCAAGTACCAGGAATTGGTAAATTCCA